>NW_011888936.1:2169275-2233666 GCF_000151845.1 Pteropus vampyrus
CTAGATGATTAATACCAACAATACTTCATTTCCTTCAGCTGCTCGTAGCATAGTCTCTCTAGCCCACACTGGAACAGCATTTTATTTCAGAATACTTTCAATTTACCAAAATTTTATACATTTAAATTTATAAAGGGGAACTGACAGAATCTACTGCTTAACAGAATCAAATTTAAAGAAATGACAATATTCCACTTTGAAAATAAAATTGTTGTTACCATGGGCTTATCTGTGCTAATTCCTACTCTTTGCTGATAAAAAAAAAAAAAAAAAACCTATCAGGATTTAAGCATTTCTTCAAACTCAGCAACCTGTTGAACAACTTCTTAATGTGCCTGTCAATCATCTGGCGATAAGAAGAGTTTGCATTCATAATAGCTAGTTGCTAAAATAAATATGAGTTACTATAACTAATTCAATCAACAATGGGACCTCAGAGGTCAGCAAAGAAATAATCAAACAATAAGTCTGAATAGGTTGTAATTTTTCTGATTAACAACTGTTCTCCTTGTCATATGATGTTAAGAGCTGCTTAAAGCGCTCAGGTGAATTTAGAATGTATGTATTTACATTGGAAGGGTCTGTGTGCAGTCTCTCCATCAGAAACCCGTGAGTCTATAAGTTTTGCAAACATCAAGTTTTGCTTTCAGAAAACATTTCTTTATATGGCATTTATTTTAAACAGGCTCTATTACCACTCTTCATAGAATCCAACAGAGATCAAATAAAATCTCAATCCTACTTTTTAAATACATTTGTACTAGACCACTCAAGATTATCTTATAAACGGTTGTTGTATTTAAACTTCATAATTCTATTTTCTTTTTCATTAGAATTACGTTCTTTTTTATGAAGGGAAAGAGAGAGATTTGGATCCTGAACCAAACATTCAGGTATCCTTCCCAACTCCACATCCCAAATAACCAATGTCAATTGGAGAGTTAAAGGGTAACAATGAAAAGCTAATCATTCATTGCTCTATCACACATTTCTAATCTGACCAAAATGTAAGATCTAGGCTTATATTGCTTCTGATTCCTCATCTCCATTTCTACCTTCTCAACCATTTCATGTGTCCCCAAGAGGGATGGCAGCAGTAGCAGAGTCTAGGTACAAAATAGAATAGTTAGGCTAAAATTGTTGGAGAATGCAGTGTCTTTTTAGAAAAGCAAAAAATAGGTATGGCGAACAGGAACGCAACTGAAAAGTATCAGTGATGAATTGCGCGGGAATAATTTCTTCTTTTAGTTTAAGACACATAAATCTAGCGCTATCCCAAATTCCAAAGTTTTTAAACAGCTGGAATGTTTAGCCCATATTTTGGCCATAATAATTTACCCTTGATTTTGAGGACTAAATAAAAGAAAAAATGAATGAAATGAATGAATTGGAGGAGTGATTGACTTCATATGTTGGTGCTTGAAGCATCACTGTAGGTTCCTGTGGGGAAATACAAAGGGACAGAGAAGCTCATCTCTTAGGGCCATTGGCTCATTTCGAGTGTCTAAGAGTGGTGGGGTTTAGGGTCTCGGAAACACAGAGAACTGAAAAACTTGTCATGTGGCATTTATAAAGGAAGCCACTGACACAAAATGACTGTTAAATGCCAATCTATGAAAGCTTAATGTCATTAGACAGTCAGGTTCTTCTCTGGAAACCAGATTTTAATAGGTTTTTGATTGTCACTTCTCTTCTTGTTTCTGCATTACTCACACCTTGGAGAGATTCGCTTTCAAAAGGATTTGCTTAAACTTCCCCCTCAAAATCCAATTTGCAAATATACCTGCAATTGAATTTTCAATACGTGGGGTCACAGGTGCTATCCTTTGCATGCAAAAGAGACCAAGCTCATAAGTCTGCCCTTGACAACTGGGCCACACTTCAGAGTCCAGGTGACTGATTCCTGCAGCCAGGAAGAGTGGAAGAATTGAGGCCATTATTTGGCTCCCTGGGCTCAAAGTTCACTTGGAGTGAATTCTGAATTATAGACAATACCTCCTATAATCTAACTGTTGGGCCTGAACTCTGAATAAGCAGACTGAATTTAGATCTCACTTTTATTGGAAAAAAATTTTTGAAAGCCGAATGTGTGCCTGTCTTGTATCAGAAGCAGGAAGAAATAAAAAGAAAACACTGACTTCAGTGGAGAGAGCTGAATTATGCATATTCATAGCTAAATCTTTGTAGCACAGGTCCAAGCCAATCATTAGAAATAACATAAAACAACTTAGAATTCCATTGTAATAAGAACCTTATTAATCTTTGGGGGAATAAAAAACAGGACCATCTTTTAAATTTTATTTGAAGCTATTTGTGTTCTTTGAAGTTGGCATTTACTCAGTAAATTACAGGAAAATAGCAATTTTAAGCATTGGATATCATTCATTCAGACTAACTTTACTAACTATATCAAATTTATTATTTTTCAATTAATCTAACAAATATAAACAGTAGGTTATAACAGTATAATATCTTCCCTGGTATCCTTGAAATTTCCAGCAGCACTTCTGATTCATGTAGTTCTTTATTTCAAGATGAAGGTATATTTTCCCCATGCTAATTGGTAAAAAACACACTTTGAATGCTTGTCTTCCGTTGTACAGGTCTAAACTATACTGCCTGATATTTTTTAATTGCAGCCATTTCCATGTTTTGAATACTCTTTTTTTTCCTTTCTCATTCTCCAATTAATTTCTTCTTTGGTTCCCTGCATCTCTAATCTGTTTAATTTTTTTAAATCTATCCGGTCCATCCCTAAAACATCTTAAAATCTACTTTTACACAGTTGCCATTTTATATCACAGCAATAAAATACCTTTGGTCCATAGAGCCCAACAATAGCTTTGCAATTATAGAGGAAGTTAAAGGAGGGAAATGAAGGCAAAGTGCAGTCATTTGTCACTTCACCTCATACGGAGAACTTTAAAGAAACACAAAAGAAAGTTGGCATTTAAAAAGACTGGAAAAGAAACTGGGGCTGTGGTATTTTAGCATAGTCTTACTGTACTCCCAGTATCTGCCTCTATTGTCAGCCTTATCACCCTCTATTGTAATGTATATTTCTCTCTCTACTAGATTGAGAGCTGGTTGTGGACAGGAACTGCTGGTAGTGTCAAATCAGCCTCCAAGCAGATGACTAATAAATGTTTGGTGAGAGAGTAAATGAATTCCTTTGTGTTTGATTGCACTGAAGGATTGCTCCCAGCCATACTCCAGTTCCACTCCTTCTGTTCTCTATATACAATTCTATCTCCCTTCTTTTTCCACTATGTGACCCTCCACATCTTTCTCCCTTCCACCTTGACGCTTAGACTTCCTGATCTCCTAGCCATCAGGACTGGGGGCCGGAAACCTCAGGTAAAGCTTGACCTGAGCTGCTCACAACAATCCCTGCATTACGAATCTTGATGTCATTGTCCTTTGGATATCTAAAGTAGTCTTGAAAATTTGCATGTCCCACTAAATGACTTTTAAGGTTCTTAACAATGCTAGGATTGTGAGATAAAAGAATTCAGTTCTGTTAGTTTTCATGGAAATTCCTACTTTTAACAAAAGTAGTAGCAATTTCTAGGGCCTCCAGATTCCCTCTCTGTGTTAACTATGAAAAGCATTTTTTTTAAAATGTAGAATATAAATATAAAAGTGAAAGTTCATAGATAACCCTGAAGGGCAGACTCAGACTAAGCATAGCCTCTGAGTTACTTCTCCCCTCCCCCCAATCTCCCTCCACCTCTTTGCTTACCCTGGAAGAGATTTATACCAAGTGTTTCAGCTACTGTCTGAATGTCAGAATTACTTGGACACTTAAAATTCAAATTCCTGGGCCTCCTGCTGTCCTCCTTGGCCCCTATCCACCCCAAAGGCTGGGTCAGTGAGGCTGGAAATGTAGATGTTTAACTAGTTCCTCTGATGATGACACCCAGCCTAATACAGGAACCGGGGACCTAGGGCGAGATTCACTAAAAAAGTCACGACCCTTAGTTCTCCCGGGCCCTACAACCTGCCAGGAAATGGATTTTGAGTGCTTGATTTAACTCTTGGCTACTAAATCAGAGTGGTTTTCAGTAGGAGACATACCACAAAGGCTTTAAAGTGTAGGTATTTATCATGTTGGTGATGAAGAGACATTGAAGAAAGTCATGCAGGGAAGTAACATGATCGGATTTAGAAAGATCATCTATCTCTCAGTTAACATTAACAATATTTGGGGGACCAAGTCCGCAGAAGGATGAAACAGAGGGCAAGTTAGAGGGAGAACGAAGAGGCAATATTTCAAGCTAGAGCTGATGAAGATTTCCTTCACAATTCTAGTCAAACCAAACTCCCTCTTGTTCCTCATTTAAAAACCACAATATCCTGTTGTGTGGTTTTGTTCACGTAGCCAGGAATGTTCGCACTCACCCCAACCCTGCCAATTCCACACGTGCAAATTTAGCCCGGATTATATCTTTCCTATGGGTTTTCCCTAAAACACCAAAGGGAAAAATCTCTTACTCCTCTAATAACAATTTATCTATATCTCTCCTAATGCACACAGCATTTTTTCCTTCGTAGTATACTTCTTAATACATGTGCAGTGTCTCTTCCATGACCATGAACTCACAGAGAAGGGAGAAGAATTTAGGCATCAGATGGGTCTGGAATAAATCTCACATGCATAACTAAACAGATGATTTATGGCATTTTACTTATTCCAAACAGTTTCAGTGTCCTCATCTATAAAATAAGACAAATACGACTCATTCCATAATGTCTTTTTGAAGAATAAATGAAATAATAAATATAAGGCATTAGCATAGAGGCTGACCCACAGGAGGTGTTCGATAAATTATTGCTATTAATACTATTGATATATTTATCATTTCTTTGATACTATATCCATGGCTCATCTACCTTTTACTCTGCCATATCACCTTGCTCTGTGCTTAGTTCGAAGCTAGAATTCACCACATATTTGATGAATAAATAACAATAGCTAACATTTTTGAGTCCTTACTAAGTGCTAGGCACAATTCTAAGGTAATTCATTATCTCTTTGGATCCTCACAATAACCTTATAAGGCAAGCACTGTTATTATCTCCATTTTACAGCCGATAATGTGTTGCTTAACTTCTTCAGGGCTCAACAGCTAACAAAACAGAAGAATGACTCAGAATTTATAAAGAGGCTCTTTCTGGAAAGACTCACCTATTGGTGAGGTAGACTATGGCCAACGCCATACAATGTGAACCACTAAAGAGCAGAATCCATTTTCCACAAATAACATGTCATCATTACTTGAAATTCACTTAAGGAATCTTCCATCAAGTTACCAAAGAGCTACCCCTTTTTAAAAGGCAAACACAACTTGCAATTTTAACCCAGTAATTCTTACTAATTTTTAACACATTAGCATGTATAATTCTTTCCAGTTTTAGATAATGGATTAGGCAACTGATCCAGAGGGACAGGTCCGGAGAGAGGGGGACATTGCAAAGAATGTCTTGGGCAGTATGTCTAGTTAATCTTTATATACCCGAAATTTAGAGAAAAGTAGGGTCTAGTAAGCAGTGAGGGCACTGAGTATTCAGTGCTGCTAGATTAGGATAGGAAAGGCTTTGCAAAATGTTACATATTGGGACCAAATCAGACACTCTGCTTCAGTTCACACGGAATATAATCACCTTTTTTCTTTCTTCCCATATTGTACAGTGGCTGAATTACTTATTTTTTAAATCTCGAAAAATATTATTTGGACCACGAGTTCTTAGGCAGGGGCAATTTATCTCCAAAGAGACATTTGACAATGTCTGGAGACATCTTTGGTTGTCACAACTGGGAAGGTGATACTAGCATTTAGTGAACAGAGGCCAGGGATGCAGCTAAACATCCTGCAATGCACAGGACAGCTCCCTACAACAAAAACTGCGCTGCCTAAAATGTTAATAGTGCTGATGTAGATAAAGGTGGATGGTTAATTCTGGAAAGAAGCTTACACACTCTACTGTTCTCGTTGCCTAGGAGGAGTGTGTGTACACACAGGTTTATACACAATTTTACCCCTTAAAATGGCAAAGTCAGAACAAGTTACTAACAGACTATTCATCTACACTGTTCATATAGTTTTGCTTGCATATAACTGCTGCTTAATGTCACCTAGATTGCACATTCATGGGGTCCTTAAAGAAGCCTACTCACTTTCACTCTATACTGATGTCGAATGGACCAGAAATACAGTCCTTCTGAATAAGTGTTTAGCCTTCATTTAGGTGGCTGTGATGAGCTAAATTCTGTCCCTCCATAATTCATATATTGAAGTCCTAGCTCCCAATACCTAAAAATGTGACCATATTTGGAGATATAGTCCTTACAGAGATAATTAAGATTAACCGAGGTCATTAGGGTGACCTCTAAACCAATATAACTGGTATACAATAAGAAGAGATAAAGATACCAACATACACAAAGGAAAGACCACGTCAGTATGAAGATAATCATCTACAAGCCAAGAAGCGAGGCATCAACCCTGCTGACACCTTAATCATGGACTTGTGGCCTCCATAATTTTCAGAAAATAGATTTCTGTTATTTGTTGTACTTTGCTATGACAGTCCTAGCAAACCAACACAGTGGCTTATTTTATGATTGCTCTCAATCATATAAACTAAATGCAAAGAGTGTTTTCAGGTGTTTTAAACTTGTAAACCGCTGTTTTAAGCACTACATTCTCATCACTTATCTCCCAAGGTTAACACCAAGCAATATGCAACAGCCGATGAGGGTTGAGGTTGTGGTCTCTGGCCATGACACAGATTCTATATGTTCCCTCTTCAGTAAAAAGTGGCTGTCCTGCCTGTTCCCTGTTCTGTGGTTGGTGGTGAGACTTTACAACACCAGGTACTTCCTGAATCATTTTGTTATTTTTTCATTCTGGAACTAGGCTTCTCTTCTAGTGGTGGCTAGCCATCTAGGACCCATTATGACATTCAAAATTCATCATCAAAATTAAAAACTTCTACTATTTGAAAGACATGTTAGAAAAAGCACTGAGTGGGAAAAAATTTGCAAAGCATATACTTGATAAAGAACTTATATCTGGACTACATTAAGAACTTAACACAATAACAAAACAAACCCGATTTTTTTAATGGACAAAAGATTTGAGCAGACATTTCACCGAAGAAGATATACTGAGGTCAAATAAGCACATGAAAAGATGCTCACCATCATTAATCATTTGGGAAATGCAAATTAAAATCACAATGAAATATCACTTCTCATCTAATAGATGTGATCAAACAAGTGTTGGCAAGGATATGGAGTGACGGAAATTCTCATTCTGGTGGGGATAAAAAAATGATATAAACACTTTGGAAAACACTTTAAGAGTTTCTTAAAAATTTAAGATGCATTTATTATATGATCCAGCCATTTCATACTTAGGTATTTACCCAGGAGAAAACGAAGCTTATGTCTATGCAAAGACTTCTACACGAATGTTCATAGCAGCTTTATTTGTAATTGACAAAAACTGGAACCTACCAAATGTCTAATAGCAGGTACATGGATAAACAAACTGTGGTCCATCCATTCAGTGAGATACTACTCAGCAATAAAAGGAGTGAAAAATTGATACATGCAAGATGAATGAATCTCAAAATAATTATATAGTATATGCTCAAAATAATTAAAAGAAGCTAGATACAATAAGTACATACAGTATAGTTTTATTTACATAAAACTCTTAAAAATGTCAACTAAATTACACTAACTGAAAGCAGATCTGTGGTTGACTGGCAGAGGGGAGAGGGCAAGAGGAGAGCGAAGGAATGTTAAAGAGTCATGAGACTTTTGGGGTGATGGATATGTTCACTATCTTGACTGTGGAGATGGTTTCACAGGTATATACATATGTCAAAACTTATTAAATTATATGCTTTGAATACATGCAGTTTATTGTATATCACTTATACCTCAATAAAGCTGCTTAAAAGAATAAATCATAATAAAAGCAAGATGTATATGGGACCTCATTATTAGTTGGCTCATCCAGAGAACAGTCTGGAATCATCCTGGAAGGAGCCTGTAGTAGAGGATAGATAGAAAGGTAGCTTTCTGGCACATACTGTTTCATGCATGCGGGGCCAAGACTATTGGTAACGAAAGCCTAAGGAATGACACACCCATGATCACCCACGAAGACTCATCCCAAAGTCTCTTCTGGGCTTTCTTGTATTTGGAAAATGAGGAAGAACCTAAGGTTGTTAGCTCTACTCTCAAATAACAAATTAAAATTGTCATTTAACCTTTTTACTCTTCACTGTCTTTGAAGAGAAACATCCATTTAATGTTCTTGGTAAGGTCTAAAGCTGTGTAATCCAAATGTTGTCCATAGAACTGTCATTGGCCTCTGATAATATCAATACAAATTTAAAAATAAACACTCAGAAATTTATATGACAATTTCACAGAGTAATTTTGTATCGATTACATCTAATAATAAAAACTTTGGGCTGGTACTTGGTATACCTTTATTTCATCTTCTATTAAATATTTAATATTTTCTTGAAAAATTAATATTCCATTTCTCTCACTTTTATTATATTTTTCAGAAATATCAGTCCATGATAGATTGGAAATTTTAAAAACTGGTCCTTCGTCACAAATAAATTGAGAAGTATTGGTCTCAAGTTTGTCTACTTTTGCATGATTCTGTACATTCTCACACCCAAATGTATATTAGTGGAGAAAAAGGTTAAAAATGCTTTCGTGGAAATATTTTAATACATTGTGGAAAATGTTTAATGACATGAAAAAATTATCATGACATATGTAGAAAACAAATTAGATTACCGAGAAGAATATATAGTATAGTCCTTGAATTTGCAAAATGGATTTTTGAATGAAAGGATTTGGACAGTTTTATCTCTGGTGCCTAGCATAGAGTACCAGATTAATATCTGAAGAACAAATAAGGGAACTATAGGAATCTTTATTTTCTTCTCTCAGCTTACTTAATTGTTCTACAATAAACGTGTAATATTTTATAATGTAAAACTTTAACAAATAGTAATATCTTTTCTTTGCAAGATTACAGGCTTGTTGTAAGGAAGAATTAAGACCATGTTTTGTTTTGCTCTTTGCATTGTTCCTTTCAGTTTAGATTGTAAGATAATAATTAACTTTTCTATAAAGGAAGGAATAATACCTATTTAAAACTCAAGTTCAAGTTATTTTAACTCAACAGAATATTTTCATGTTTTTTACAAATAAAATATCTGAAAAATTTGCAACTGAACCTCCACTTCTGGATCATAATTGGTGTTCACTGTTCACAAGCAAATTCTAAATAATTTAGTACTATTGAATTATGAAAACAATAGAGAGTCTATACTTATGAGTGACAATGCTATCAGTCAAATTTCCATAATAACTAACATTTTACTGTGGGCGGCATACGAATGATTTGAACATAACGCTTATGTCTGAAATAAAACTCTTCAATTGTTTTTTTTTCCTGCAAAAAAAAAAAAAAGAAAGTAAAGAAAGAAAGAAAGAAAAAAAGAGCTGGGGAAAGAAAACATCTAATTTTAATGTAACACTAAATCCAAAGGCAGTACAGCTGTTTGGTTGTGGTTGTTTAGCTCAGCTGTTTTATTCTGAGAAAAGCACAGCTGCCTTTTGATGTTGTCTGTTATTCAAGACTGTTCTTTAGGAGAGTTAAATGGATGAGAGCTCATAGAGCGCTAGTGGCTTCAGCTTCCGCTCTTGCTACAGTGTCATGTCTTGGTGTCGTTCTTTATGTTTCGACACTGGCTCTTGCAAGTTCCTTCCTTTGTACCTTTGCCTTTCCCTTCAGAATTCTGCTCCCAAGAGCAGCACTGATGGTGGAAGGGTAAATTAGTACTTTTTTTCTTTTAAAGGACAATTTTTGAGAATTTATTCAGATTTAAAATGACATATCTGGACAATATTAAGAAATAATTCATTTTGAGTTACAAAAATGGTGTTGCAGTTATTTCTTTAAAAAATAATCTTTTTTTAAATGCCAGTTTATTTTTTTCATACTTTATATACATAATTTTTTTTTAACATTTTCTTTTTTTATTTTCCCTCTCCCCCTCCCCCTCCCTCCTCCCTTCTGGTAACCACTAGTCCGTTGTCTATGTCCATGAGTCTCTGTTTGTTTGTCCTGTTCATTTGTTGCTTTTAGGTTTATATTCCATATACATGATATTATGTGATTTTCAACTTTTCTGTCTGGCTTATTTCGCTTAGTATGATTATTTCAAGGTCCATCCATGTTGTTGCAAATGGCATTATTTCATCTCTTCTTATGGCTGAGTAATATTCCATTGTATATATGTACCACAGCTTCTTTAGCCAATCATCTATCGTAGGATACTTTAGTTGCTTCCATGTCCTGGCCACTGTGAATAATGCTGCTATGAACATCAGTGTGAAAATATCTTTTGAATATGAGTTTTCAAGTCTTTGCGGTAAATACCCAGTAGAAGGATTGCTGGATCATATAGTAGGTCAATTCTTAGTTTTTGAGGAACCTCCATACCGCTTTCCATAGTGGCCATACCAATTTGCAGTCCCATCAGCAATATATGAGGGTTCTTTTTTCTCCGCATCCTCTCCAACATTTGTTATTACTTATCCTATTGATTATAGCTATTCTAACAATGAGATAGTGTCTCATTGTGGTTTTTGCATTTCCCTAATAGCTAGCAATGTTGAGCATCTTTTCCTATATTTTTTGGCCATTGTATGTCTTCTAGGGAGAAGTGTCTGTTCAGGTCTTCTGCCCATTTTTTGATTGGATCATTTGTTTTTTTGTTGTTATTGAGTCGTATGAGTTCTTTGTATATTTTGGGTAGGCCCTTATCGGAGGTGTTGCTTGCAAATATATTTTCCCATTCAGATAGTTATCTCTTTACCTTGTTGATGGCTTCTTTTGCAGAAGCTTTTTAGTTTGATGTAGTCCCATTTATTTATTTTTGCTCTTCCTTCCCTTGCCTTTGAGGTCAAATTCATAAAATCCTCTTTAAGCCCAAGGTCCTTGAGTTTCGTTCCTATGTTTTCTTCTATGCATTTTATTGTTTCAGGTCTTATATTCAGGTCCTTAATCCATTTGAGTTAATTTTGGTGTGTGGTGATAGACAACAGTTTAGTTTCATTCTTTTGCATGTGGCTTTCCAGTTTTCTCAGCACCACTTATTGAAGAGGCTTTCCTTGTTCTACTGTATATTTTTGGCGTTTTTGTTGAAAATTATTTGCCCATATATGGGTTTATAAAAAAAATTTTTTTAAGTGATATATACTGAAATAGTTACAAATGAAATGATACAATATTTCAGATTTGCTTTAAAATAGTCAAAGGGATTATTCTCTGAAGGGAAGGGAAGACGGGAGAAAAGGTGGGTGTGTAGGTAAATTAAGGTTGACTGTGAGTTGAAAATTGTGAAAACTGGATAAAGAGTTGAGTGAGTGTCCCTTAAACTGTTCTCTCTGCTTTTACATTTGTTGGCAAATTTCCATAAAAAGGTTTTAAATTTGATCAATTAAGACAACATAAATATAAGCATTAAATTAAACGACCCCTCAATTCCACATCTAGAGGTCTATCCTACAAGAAATACTCGTCCACACACACATTTATGTGGAAAGATGTTTCCTTTGGCATTGTTTGGAATAACAAATAACTGGAAACCGCATTCATGTTCAACAATGGGAAATGGTTAAAATTAACTGTAATTCATTCAACTGTCTATTTTTATGACCTCTTCTCCCAATGTAGAGTTAGTTAATATAGGGTAATGTTAATAAAAGTTAGAAGATACTGCTAATAAGGACGCTGAATGACATTCCAGGGAGGAAATGCCAAACTGAATACAAGGCTGGCAGTTCACTGAGTGAGAGCCGCTCAGCACAATGCTAAGCCCCCAAAAGGGGAGTCAATTATCTAGTCAAATCATAGGATAACTACGCCAACAATCCTGATGACTCAGAAGAAGAGAGTGCTGACAAACACACAGTGATGTCACCATTTCCTGCCTCGGGAAGTCTCTTAGAGGAAGAGGAGAGGACTGTGGCAGGTAGACAAGATCAAAGGCCTGGGAACATCCCCCACTTTCCCGTTATTCTTGCCTCCCTTTAGATATAATCTCAAGGAACGTACTTGTCTTTCTGTTCCTACAGTGACTTGTATTATTCGGCTTGAAATAGGTTTTTTCCAGTCAGTGGTCAAAGCATTCTCTTGAGACATCCAAGCTCTGGGGTTTGTTCCTATGTACACAGCTCTGATCCTCCACTTTCCTCCAAGGCGCAGTCAGGATCTGTGCTTCTCTCTAAGCAGATTAACCCACGTATCAGCATCTCACATGCTACTCTCAGCAAGCCCAGGTGTGCTGCACCCTGGAATGGACTTCTGCCCACACGGGAGACTGGGAAGCCCTTTAGAAGAGCCAAAAGTTACCTCACATCCAGTTTTCTTAATTCCTTGACTCTGATAGGCTGCCTTACACCTGGAGTAAGTGTCCTGGCTCTTGAGACAGGTACGCTATTATGGAAAGAGCCAAGAAGTTGAAATCAGAACACCCAGCCCTGTCTCTTATTAGCTATGTTTCCATGAGGAAAAACAAATTAACCTTCCTGAGCATTATTTTCCTCATCGGTAAAATTGGTATCGTAATAAGCACACTGCAGGATCACAGTAAGGTAAGTAATGTGAGTTGAAGGACCTAGGACCTAGGACAGTACCCTGGCATGTAATATATGTTGGTTATGTCTGACAAACTGCCTGGTTTCAACACTCTTTGGCCGTGACCACCAAACTTAGAAAATTGTGTCTAATTACCTGACCCCAGATTCATTTTGACCACCACTTTCCAAAAATTGTCCCTTTCCTGTTTCAGCTATTGCTTATAATCATGGCATGATGGCTGTACCTCATAAAGTACTTACAGAGATGTAGTAATGGAAAACAGTTGATTTTTTCAAAAATAAAGGCAATATCACTTTCCCTCTATGCTGGTCCTCTGTCCAGGAAGACCTGATACAAAGATGCTGGGTTCCCGAGTGTCCTAGCTTGGGACACTGACCACTCTTGCTGGTCACTGACTCATATATGTCTACCCAGGGAAGAAGCCCCTTGCCAAGGTCTACTTGTCACAAGGCCAGGATCAGACTATTAATAACAATATATCCAAAATTTACCTCCAGAACAATGAGTAGATCCTTGCTTTACATCTGTGTAACTAAAGAAGCCATCCAGAGGTGGGGAGAGGGGGGGATCTAAAAATAAGGAGCAGCCAGCTCCAAAAATGAACTTATGCCTTTAATTCTTAAAAGAAAAAAATTGCCTGTAGTTTGTTAGTCCATTAACATTTGATGTAATATTTTATATGGTAGGATTTAGGTCTACCATTTTACTATTTTTTTTTGTTGATGCCACTTTTTTTTTTTTTGCTCCTCTGTTCTTACTTTCCTGCCTTTTTAATTATTTGAAAAGAATTTTTTTAGAATTTTATTTTTACTTATCTATTGGCCTTTTTGTTATATCTCTGTATTTTCTTACTGGTTTCTCTAGGAATTACAGTATACATTTTTAATTTTTCACAGTATAGAGTTAATATTGTACTACTTTATGTAAAATGCAGAAACCTTGCAACCATATAAGTCATTTACCACCTCCCTGCTTTTTGCTACAGTTGGCAGGTGTATTACATCTATGTTATAAGCCCCACAAGACAATGTGATCATTTCTGCTTTAAACACATAAAATTTAAAAAGAATTTAGCAAGGAAAAGATTACATTTGTAAAATTTCTCTAATTTTCTTAAAGGAAAATCGTAGTAAATTACCTAGAAGACTTAAGCACTTTATATCTAACATATCATGATATTCAGTGCCTTCTTATTACCTCCAAGTAACTGGCTATATCTTTAATTTTTAGTATGTTAGACATAGCTTATCTGAAAGCCATTCCAAGATTATAAACAGTTTTAAAAAATATAACATTAAACAAAATCTCTCCATTTATTTTACTTTTGACCAAAACATTAGCATGCCACTAATTTCATAAAAATTGTGTTGTCGAGGCAAGAAATATTAATACATCTTTCAACAAATAAATACCTCGCATTTTGATAGGTAAGGGGGACAATCTTTGAAGTTCTATTGGCCTTTTCGATTATATAAAGACATTACCTACTGTAACAGAACAATAGCTTTTTAATAATTTCTGGTGAGAATTCATGACAAGTTTTTTTATTTTTTACTCAGAGTTGGATCACCCTAATTTTCTTAGTCTAACATACCTAAGATTTCTTCTATCTTTATGAGGTACTTTAAAGATTTCTTTATTAAGTCAACACATATTTATTGAGCATTTACTAAGTGCCAAGCTCAAAATTTATAAACATAGAAAAAAATGATTCTTCATCTGTGTCTTTTTATGATATCATCTTTTTATACATTTCCATTCTTTATAAACCATAGATCCCAATATAGCAAGTCCTCAAATAAAGCCATTTTATTCAATGTTGTATATAATGTTAATGGGGGAAAAAATTGGTTCCCCTTGGGGACCACTGTTGTATGGTGTTTTCATGTTCTCCCCATGTCTGAGTGGGTTTTCTCTGGGTTCAATGGTTTCCTCCCACATCTCAAAGATGTGCAAGTGAGATAAATTGGTGTCTCAATTGTCCCAGTCTAAGTGAGTGTGGGTGTGTATGTCCTACAATGGAAGGGTGTCCTGTTTAGGATGGGTCCCATCTTTCACCCTGAGCTGCCAGGAGAGATTCCAGCCACCCAACCCTGAATTGGAACAAGTGGAATGGAAAATAAACATCTTATTTGTTTTTATTAGTCTTTCTTAAGAGTCTGGTAGCTCAAGTCGATTTCAATGTTTCATTAGAAGTGTTTGGGGTCTTTATTTAGAAGTTTGGTGATGCTTTTGTGATCAGAAATATTCTGTATAAACTTAACTTTTGCTTATACGATTTGCCTAGAGTAAAATTGGTTTTGTTTATTATACCTTGCTTCATTTAAAGTTGCAGCTCCCAAAAACCTATCCATGACATTAGTGAAGATTTACTATATTAGTGCCCAATGCAGATTGTTTTCAACCAGTTTGTATAAGCAAACCTCCAAATTTATTGTATGTGATTCCTTCTAAACCTACACTTCAGTTTTCTCTTGAATTGTATGCTGATCTTCATGTTAAAAACTGAGCCTGCTCCTGTACAAATTACCAAAGGTTGCAACGATGCTAGGGAGGTACAGAGTCAACCATTAAAAAATTATCCAGCAATTTTCAGAGACAAAGGCTGTGCTTGCCTCCTCTCATGACCATATCAAAATTACAACTAAATTACGGAACAACCATCATGGAAAATCTCCTGAAGTCTAGCCGAACAGAAGTTCTATACCTAAGGTCATACAGAAGAAGTCACCGCAAGACTAGAAGGAGGGGTGGAGGCAAGGAAAGGGCAGGTCCCACACCCATGTGTGGCAGTTAAAAATGGACAGGGCTATCTTAGCTGCGGAGGTTCCCCCTAAGGAGCAAGAGGTGTCAGTCCCACACTAGGCTCCCCAGCCCAGGGCTCCAGTGCAGGAAGAGAAGTCCCCACAACTTCTGGCTGTGAACACAAGCGAAAATTGCAGCTGAGTGTGAGAGGGAATGTGGCTGGAATACCAGGCAATCCTCTTAAAGGGCCCACCCTCAAACTTACTTACTGATGGACTCCCTCACTCTGAGTTCCAGTGCTGGGGCAGCAGCTCCAAAGGCACCTGGGACATAAAGGAAGAACTGAATTGTCTGGCTTCAGGGTTAGGGCTAGAAGGGCAGCCTCCTGCCAGACAGAAGTGCTGGCAGGAGCCATTGTTCCTTTTATGAGCCCTCCCCTTGTGCAGACACAGGTGGTCACAATCGCTGAGTCTCTATCGACCTGGCTCACACTAGTCTCCCTGCCCTGGTGACTCCCAGAGACCATACCCCACCCAATTTGTGGGCTTACCCAAGACTACTCCAGTGGCTTTCCCATAGGAATAGCCTGCCTTGGCTCAGGCTGAGAACTTTCCTAAAATATCTCAAAAGTTCACAAACGCCAAACAAGCAGCATCTTGCCTTGGCATGCCCCATACCTCTTGCTAAACAGCCCTAAGCTCAGTACTAGCAGCAGCTGGCCTCAGTTTGCAGCTTAGCTTTTCCCAGGCACCTCCAACCCCAGCACAAGTGGCAACCATCTGCAGATCATTTTGTAGTAGTTCATATCAAATGGCCCCAGGCAGGGCCCAAGCAGAGGTTGACCTTAGCCTGCAACACAGCTCCTCCCCAAAAGCCCCAGAACGAACACACCTGGTGGCCAACCACTTTCACAAATGACACCTAAAGAGCAGGCACCAGAGCACTGCTAAAGCAAATCCTTCTCCGTAGAGTCCACCCCTGCTCAATAGCTCCTCCACTGTAGTCACAGCCAGTCTTTACAACCAATCAGCCTGAGAGTCAATCCTTCCCATTGACATGCTAACAGTAATCAAGGCTCAACTACAACAGGAGTGCACGCACAATCCACACAAGGGACACACCTGGAGCACTGACTCACGTGACCAAGGAGACTGTGTCACTGGGCCCCACAGAACACCTACTACATAAGGCCGCTCTGCTAAGATTGGGAGACATAGCAGCTCTACCTAATACACAGAAACAAACACAGAGAGGCAGCCAAAATGGGGAGACAATGAAACATGTCTTATATGAAAGAGCAAGACAAAGCTCCAGACAAAGAACTAAACAAAATGGAGACAAGCAATCTACCAAATGCAGAGTTCAAAACAATGGTTATAAGGATGCTCAGTGATCTCAGTCAGAAGTTCAACAAAGAGATAGGAAACATAAAAAAGAATGAATCAGAAATGAAGAATACAATAACTGAAATAAAG
Source organism: Pteropus vampyrus (assembly GCF_000151845.1). Lineage (NCBI taxonomy): Eukaryota > Metazoa > Chordata > Mammalia > Chiroptera > Pteropodidae > Pteropus > Pteropus vampyrus. The sequence goes on from NW_011888936.1 coordinate 2,186,209, forward strand.
AATATATGAGAAGAGATCAACAGTGTATTAGATGAAGCAGAACATCAAATCAGAAATTTGAAAGATAAGGTAGCAGAAAACACCCAATCGAAATAGCAATGAGAAAAAAGAACCCACAAATATGAGGATAGTCTAAGGGGCCTCTGGGACAACATCAAGCATACCAACGTCATATCACGGGGTTACCAGAAGGAGAAGAGAAAGCAAGGGATTGGAAACCTATTTGAAGAAATAATAACGCAACATTTCCCTAACCTGGTGAAGGAAATAAACATACAATCTCAGGAAGCACAAAGAGTCCCAAACAAGATGAACCGAAAGAGGCCCATACCAAGACATGTCATAATTAAAATGCCAAAGGATAAAGACAAGAGACATTCTTAAAAGCAGCAGGAGAAAAGCAGTAAGTTACCTACAAGGGGGTTCCCAGAAGACTGTCAGCTGATTTCTCAGCAAAAATTTTGCAGGCTCGAAGGGATTGACACAAAATATTCAAAGTGATGAAAAGCAAGGACCTACAACCAAAATTACTTTACCTAGCAAAGCTATCATTTAAAATCAAAGGACAGATAAAGAACTTCCTAGACAAGAAAAAGCTAAAGAAGTTCCTAACCACCAAACCAGAATTACAAAAAAATTAAAAGGACTTCTATGAGAAGAAGAAAAGATAAAAAATATGGATAATAAAATGGCAGTTCCTATATATCAACAATTACTTTAAATGTAAATGGGTCAATGCTTCAGTCAAAAGATATACGGTGGCTGAATAGATAAGAACACAAGACTCTTACCTCACTTCAGATTGAAAGACACACACAGACTGAAAGTAAAGGAATGGGAAAAATATTTCATGAAAATGAAAACAACAACAACAACAAAGGTGGGGTTGCAATACTTCTACCGGACAAAATAGACTTTAAAACAAAGGCTGTAACAAGAGACAAAGAAGGACTCAGTAATCCCACTTCTGGGTATTTATCCAAAGAAACCCAAAACACTTCTTCAAAGGGATATATGCATCCATATATTTATTACAGCATTATTTACAACAGCCAATATGGAGGCAACCTGGGTGTCCATCAATGGATGAATGGATAAAGAAGAGGTGGTACATATATACAATGGAATATTACTCAGCTGCAAAAAAGAATAAAATTTTGCCATCTACAATAACATGGATGGACCTAGAAGATATTGTGCTGAGTGGAAGTAAGTCAGAGAAAGACAAATACCATATGATTTCATTTATATGTGAACTCTAAAGAAAAAAATAAACAAACAAAACTGAAACAAACTTATAGAGATCGTTTTGACAGTTGCCAGATAGGAGGGGGGTTGGAGAGTTGAGTAAAAAGGGGAAGGGATTAAGAAGTACAAGTTGATAGCTACAAAACAGTCATGGGGATGTAAAGTATAGCATAAGGAATATAGTCAATAATATTGTAATGACTATGAATGGTGTCAGGTGGACACTAGATTCACCAAGGTGATCACTTCATAAATTATATAAATGTCTAATCACTATGTTGTACGCATGAAACTAATATAATACTGCATTGTATATTGGAGTGGGTTGGGGTCGGGGTGATAGGAAATTAAAAACTTATTAGACAAACTTAACAATCACATTTTAGCTCTACTGTTAGAAGTACTTGATGCTACAAATTCCCGAGATCTTTTGGGATTTTTTTAGGGCTAGATTTAGGTTAGTTCCTGATTTTCTCCACTACTACTCCAGGATTTAGTTTTTTCCGTTCTGCTAAGCTTGTTGCCTCTTCTACCGAGCTCTTTCCAGTTCTCACAAGTTTGCTGCAGTTTCTATTCTTCTGTTCTCACAGGTTTATGCCTTGGAGGAAAAAAGTTCCTTCAATTTAGTAGGGTTATAAGAAGCCGCAAAATTAGATATAATCTACCATTGGTATATAATCTACCATTGCTACCTAGAAGTTTAAATGAGCTTCTTAGTTTTCTATTTAATTCCTTTCATATACATCGTTATTCAAATGTCTTCAGTTGCCAAATAGAATAAGCTTTTATCTTTATATTCAAGAAAATTATCATTTCTATAACTCCAAATGCTTTCATGGGGTGATATGCACTGAGAGAATAGATAAAATAAAGATTGCTGGTTTAGAAAGAAAAAGAAATATTCTGAGTATTCATGTAACAAATTCTTCCAATCACACATAGCTCTTGTGATTTATTATGCTTTTATTTTCTTAATAGTCGCTGTGAAAATAAGTATTAAATAATTGTCAGGTTTTGTCACCTGTAACTGGCATGAGTAAAAAAAAAAGGTCTCCTATCGATTAGTTTAACATTGCAATGAAGAATCTAACTAAAGATGGAATTTGGTTAACTTCAAAGTAGAGACCAGATTTAGTGATGGAGAATAAAGCCCTTCTTTGTTATGTTTTGGCCCACAAGTTAATCCAAAGAGCTCTGGTGGGTTTAGTTGCAGATAGGAAAAGGAATCTAACCAGATTTTGAAGAATATTTTTATGTAGGCAGGCCAAGTCATGCTTATCTAAGGATTCTCTAATTGAATGCCATGAAGTGATGCACTTAACACAAACTGCAACGCAAGAATTAAAGTGACAAAATGAAGCAAAACAAAAAAAACAAGATAACTTGGGATGGGGGTAGAGATATTGAAATCTAAGTGAACGTAGTTAAAACTCAGCATTATCTGAAATCAAAGCACATAATTGCATTCTGGCCAATTGGAACATGGTGTATTATAATTTTTTTTTCTAGTTGGGGTAGATTGTTACCTCAACTGGTCACAATATGTTTGAAACTGGATATTCGTTTAATGTATGTGCTAATGATCAGCAATGAAATTATTTGCAGCTTGAAAAGTGTTAGGCATAGCTGTCTAAAATAATTTTCTCTCAAAAACTCCCCAATAATGTTTAAAAATTCACAAGGCATTACCTGTTTGCTCACCTTATAATCACAGTTTCACAGTCACGCACCTTATCAAAAATCCAACACTAACATTATACCAACAATGCAACATGAAGAAGAAATTTGGCAAACATGAGATTGATTTCATTCCTGCAGGGCTTAAGCCAATTCGCATAGCACCATAAAGTTATTTTGTGTCATCTGTTTTTATCAATCAATAAGAGCAGAAACACAAAGCCAATCAAGAAATGGTGTTTCTTCCAAGGAGTTGACAATCTGAGGAGGAAAAAAAAGCATGATAGAAGTCAGAAAATAATTCAAATGCTAAATTATTATTTCTCCAAATACAAAAGTTCATTCAGTGTGGCTTATAAAAATTGAGAAGCGAGACTTGGCAGGGAAGGATTTTAACAGGTAGCTGGCAAGAGAGGAGAAAGGGCAGCTTTACAAAAGGGAGAAAACAATAGTTGAGAGAAAGAGAACTAGAAGCACTTGTGCTCTGTAACTTGGGGTAAAATGGTAGTGTTATGAAGCTGAATACAATGAAATGCTGGGAACCAAAGTAAGCCTGGAGGTTTGTACCCACACAAAAATTTCTTAATTGTCAATTACAACTGAATTCAGATGGGTATCCCTCTGTTGCTGGGCATATGGAGTTGTCTTTGCTTCAAAAAGCCTATCGCCTATTTCAATTTCTAGAAATACATTTAAGCCAAAGAACTTATGAAGTGTTTCTCCCAGTGAGAAATTCTGACTAGGGAATGAATTGTATTCTTGAGTTAGATATAACTTGAATGACAAGGAAGAATGAGTCAAATGAGAGCGGTTGAATGAACTTATGATGCCATGTTATATAACTGAAATTTTCATTTTAGCTCTGACATCAGAGATTTTCCCATTTATTGAAAATGTATAATACTGATCCTGATTCTTTCTCTCACTTTTCTAAAAATAAAAGTTTTATTCTAGAAGTCTTAGATTTATAGAAATTACTACAAGGATAAAACAGAGTTCCTACAATACCCCACCCCATTTTCTCTATTAGAGCTTACGTTAGTACAATACAATAAACCAACACTGAAACATTAACTAAATTTCATACTTTATTCAGAGTTTCTCAGTTTCTCCCTAATGTCCTTTTTCTGTTCCAGAATCCCATTTAGTTTACATTACACTTAGTTATCATGTTTCCTTAAGCTTCTCTTGGCTGTAACGATTTCTCAGACTTTCCTTGTTTTTCATGATTTTGGCAGTTTTGAGTAGGTATTTTTGTAGAATGTCCCTCAATTGGGATTTGTCTGACATGTTTCTCATTAGACTGGGTCACGTTTTTAGGAGTAAGACCACAAAGTTCCATCTTATCACATCGTCAAGAGTACATACTATCAAATGACATCACTATTGATGTGGACCTTGATCACTAGACCGAAGGTGTTCGGCAGGTCTCTGCATTGCAGTTACTTGCCCTCCCATGCTGGCCATATTGTACTCTGAAATAAAGTCACTAAAGGCAACCCACCTGGACTTAAGAAGTAGGAAGTTATGTTCTACCTCTGGGGGTGGAGTATCTACAGAAAATGTAATTCAGATGTCTTTTCTCCAACTTAATCATTTAGATCAGTGTGAACTCATGGGTATCTTACACTCTGGGTTATAATCCATTCCTACTTTGTATTACTGTGGGATTTCTAAAATCTACTTACTTTCTGACATTTTAAGATGCTGCAGGCTTATTGTTTCCTGCCCCAGTCCTAAAACCAGCCATTTCTCTAAGGAACACTTTTTATTGCAGAATGGTTATAGAAACCAAGATCTAAGCACTAAGTGCCTTTTCCTTAACGATAAAAATCAACTTTTAGTATTTTCTTCTTTCAAAAAGTTAAAGTTTAAAACCCAATTGTTTTGTTTGCCTCTGGTAATAAAACTAGCATATGCAAGTTACCTCTATCGTATTCAACTAATGATCTTAAGAAGGTTAAGGTAGGTCTGTACTGATCAGAAAAAAACCAGCATGCATGAACTATGCCTCCCTCTTTACACCTCTAATCATACTTTAAATCCCTCCTTTGTCTTAAAACAAAGGTCCATACTGGTTCAAAGTGGAAAAACTGCCCTTATGATTTTAACCCATTTCTTGTTGCCCCTGGGTATACTCTGCTGGGGCACTTACAGCTGCAGCTTTTACCCTGAGATAACTATAGATTACCCCCAAAGTTTGCCACAAAGTATCTTGCTTTATTTTTGCATCGCTCTAGTGTATTGACAGTCTTTGGAAACAAATGATATTCTATTTATAGTATTGTTTTTAGCAGTGGTACTCCCATTTACAAAATATAGTTATTCCTGATCATCAAAAATGTCGAATCTTAGAAAACGTTAGCATTCCTATGCATGGTGTTATCAGGAAGTTAACCGAAGATTCATTTGATGACTCCGATTTGTGTACATTTTTTACATTAGGATTAGAGACAAGTTCTGTTTAGAAATAAGTTTTTGTATTTCATTTTCACATTGAAAACCAGTCAGATTTGCTTCAGCCTCCAAGATTGTGTTTATGTAAAATTAAATTAACACTGTTAGCGAGCTGCACTTTTTTTTCTAAATGGGAAATGGGTTAAATAGTTTTGGGAATGAAATTTACTAAATGTTCTGCTATCGTAGGTCAAGGAAGACAGACACTACATGAATCTTTTAGGCACTTTTTATTTTCCAAAAAAAAATTGTCGTTAATATATAAACATCTCATTCTCAAAAAAATTCTACAACTATACAGCTGTTTGCTCCATTATTTGCATAGGAAATGACCACAATACAAAAATAAGAGGGAAAAAGAAGCAAAACAGCAACCAATTTATGCTTTTTATGTAGGTATGTTTCCACATATAAACATTTTGAAGCCGCTTACAAAATATGTACACCATTTATCATCTATTTACATTTTAAGAGCAACTTTTCTAACAAACAAAACTATAATTTATCAAGTTATGAAAATTTTCTAAAAAAACGTTACTATATTACCACAAAATAAATAAAGATAAACAATATTTTAAAAACAAAATTAAAATTTCATTTCAATTAAGACCCCTTTTGGCATTTTGCTTATTTATTCTGCCCTTTGGTTAACAGCATCAGCATCACATTACTATTTTATATTGCATATATGTAGCACTTGCTTCCTTAAGTTTTCAACATGTCATTTATAATTAAAGGCAGACACTGAGTCAGTATTAACAACAGATTAACTAAACTGCACTGTAATTTAGGTAAAATTACTGTGTCACTGTATATTACATGCAAAATCCACATAAACTGGCATTTAACCAACAGTACTGCACGAGCAAACATCTTGGTATATGAAAACTGTATCATAAATTCGACATTTCCATGTGAAAACTATGTAAGTCCTTCTTTTAAAAAAATGATACTGCGTTTAGCTTATTGTAAGGTTTAACTTTTGTATGTTGTAATTATCTTTAAGCTCTTAAGTTCACAATTCATATAAAATGTCTTTTATATTTAAAATAAACAATCCTATTTTAATCAGTGCATAAAATCTTTTTAAGTTCATTTGAATGATTATCTTTCCCCTAAAGAAATGAATTTGGAAGGTTTTAAGAGGTATCGTACCACAAATTCTAACTGTAAATGCATTCACGGTTATTTTCAAAAGAATTACTTATGATTTCTTCCCAAAATCTTAGAAAACTTGTAATAAACCTATAAAGCTGATTTGCATATTTACAAAATTTTGAATAGTAAAGATAGGCAACTCATATAAAAAAAAAAACACAAAAACAAAAACAAACATTTGTTCAATGGCTATTTGTGAATTGCCAGGTACTCTGTGCACCTCTAAGGAATTGTCTAATAATGAAAACTACTTGATGTCAAGTAAAAATCTTGACATACAATCCAGCCTTCTTCCTGTGCCTGCCAACTGACTGTTTACTAAACACTGTCACATTAAATGATGGTGCTTAGGTAAAAACACTGCAAACACACCCTGCACTCCCACCCCCCTACCCACGCTGAGATGTGGCTGTCTGTCATGAGATGAAATCTGCTTGAGTAAAGCCATATACATTACAGCAAGCATTCCAGATTCTTAAAAGGACCAAACACTTTGGTATTAATACAATGTATTCCCTGTTTTCTCAAATATACAAAATATACATTTCCAGTTTTTTGATTTTCTTTTTTTATATATATATATGTGTATATATATATATATATATATATATAGTTAAGTTTGTAGTTTAAAATTTTGCCAAGTGAACCACAGAACGTCATTGTGAATTGCATAGGCATGGCAAGCCCACGGCGGTGGCTCTCAGTTCTGGTGCCTCTTCATGTGCAGGGCTAGGTGGTCGGAGCGGGAGAAGCTGCGGTTACACACCCCGCACTGGAACGGCTTGGCCCCAGTGTGCTTCCGGTAATGGCGCGTCAGCTCATCCGAGCGTGCGAACCTCCAGTCGCAGCCATCCCAGGTGCATTTGTATGGCTTCTCACCTGTGACAATGAATGAAGAGTAGAGGTGAGGTGGTCTGCTTGCAAGACAAATATCATAGATTCTGCCTGAGAAGAAATTTTTTTCAAGATCATGGTTCAAGAGAAGAATTCAAAAATTCTGATATGAACTCACTTCCCACAAAATCATTCAGTGGAAAGTCACTGTCTTATAGGATGCTATGTCACCTAATTAAACAAAGAAAAAAGTGTTTTGTGTACCACCTAAGAACAGAAAAATGGCAACTTTAAATGTGCAAGATGAATCGGTGATCTTATTTTATGTACTGCTCCTACACACATAAATCCATGAAATGACTAGATAGTCTGAGGTGGATTTATCATTACTGTGTAAATACAATGTTTATAATATGGCCAAGAGAGAAAAATTCAGGAGCTACTCAAGAGGGAGCTAGCTGCTCAAATGACCAATACAATAAATTTAATGTCCTACAATTGCAATTCTTTACTTCAAAACTGGTCCTAGATGTTTCTAAACGAGCCAGACTGAAACTTCCAGCACGTACACCAGCTCCCTTGAACACGTCACCTCCAAAATGGACTATTAGGGCACTCCTTCTTTGATATCTACACTAGCACATACACACTCACACCTTCCCACCTTTCAGACTAAAGCAGAACAAAGGTAGAAAAATTTCAAGTTGCATGGTGTTAAAGCTTTATGATTTGATATCTAATAAATTCCTCAACCAGATCAGTACTGACAACAACATTTTTTTTGGTAAAGAGCCATGAAACACCCATAATTTTAATATTTGCCAATTTATGTATTTTTCTTTGTAATGCACTGCACCAAAAATTATTAAATTCATTTTATAAACTGTTTACCTAAGTGTCTCATATGCTGATTACTGCCCTGAATGCTTGGAATACAACAGTAAGCATAACAAAAATGCCTGGCCTCATGAAGCTTACATATGTAATACATGCTCTAAAAGTCTGTAATTATTAAATCTCTTTCACAGCTCTCATCATTTAAATGAGTGAATTGGTAACTGAGCTGCTGCCCCACTACAGTTTGTATTATTCTTAATGTTGTTTATAAAGTTTGCTAATCTTTTAAAACTAATTACTATTTGAGTCCTAACTCCCATCTTTAGAATTAATTAATCCTATTTAATTGGGATCATGTACTCCCCTAAATAAATCCCCAAACCTAAGAATCTCTCACTGAGCATTAATGAGTAATTCCTGTATTTATGCTGTTTTAATCTTCCATGAATTTATTAGTTTAAGGTAACAGGGTCAGTGAGATAAATTTGCATAAAAAAGTACTGTTGGCTTCCAGCTGAGCTTTATATGGATACCTTTTATAACCCGAGTAGTCAGTAGTCAAACTCCCAAATTCCTTTAAAAAAATGTTTTCTTCTGAAAAAGAAAAACTTCAGAATTGCCTTGAACACTTGGTTACTTAGTACCACCATGAAACTCAACATCCTTTCTGCCTGGTTTAGCAGTATCATATTCAGGAAGTTGTAAGATTAGTCAACTAAGTCCAAATTTAAAAGCCATTGCCCACATCAACCGAGATTTCTACAGCATGTAGTTAACATATTCTTGCTGTTCTGATAACCACTATGACTCTCAAATTCCATACGGACAAAGAAAAAAAGGGCCAGAATGGCTCTGTAAAATTGGTACCAATTGTTCAGTTGTTCCTCATGAGATTTCTTTCAGCTCCTTATGGCTCTGAACCAAGACATATTTTTTTAAAATTCCCTTTTGGGTTCCTTTCGCTCCCTTTGTGAAACAGACATCTCAATTCCTCAAGTGTTTTTTTCTTGTAGTAAATTCTAAGATTTCAAGCTAATATACATAAACCTTTTAAGTAACATAGTAAACCACTTTTCTTTCACATAAGATAGTCACATTTAATCTAATACATAGATGTTTTAATACTAGCAGTAAATGTAGCTATCATTCTTGTAGATGTAAATAAATCAAGAAAAAGATGAACTTTTTTGCACAAGTATTGTTTTTGTTCCTTGTGAATAAATTCACAAAAACAAACACGTTGGTTAAATACTTTACTGTCATTTAATGGAAAGAGAAACTTATTTCTGATGTCTGAAGCAAGAATAATTTCTAAAGTGCCCCAATTTTAGAAGAAATCATTCTAGTCTTTTGAATTTAGTAATTAAATAGCAAAAAAAAAACCTCTGAATTTTCAGTTTATTTAAGAAACAAGGGACACTAGACTCTTTTCGTTCCCTGTTTTTATTGGCGATGAAGCAATAAACTGTACCATTATTTTTTAAAGTTTACCTTACTGATTAGTTGAAAACAGTAACCATTAAAGTTCCTAAAACATTTGAGGTTTTGCTCTCAATTTATGCACATCTATAGATTATTTAGCCAAGAATACTACCAGTGTCTGGGACGTTAGTTATGGGGCCAAGTCTTTACTATAAAAGCAAGGACAACTATTCCACTTGGGGCTGTTTCTATGGGATTTGATCAAGTGTCAACACTGCTTAAGTAAAACATTGTAGAGGAAGCTGCTACCCAATTTCTGGCCAAATGGCAGGTTTGGGCCTTTCTTCCTCAGCCAGAAACACTGTGCACAGTACTTCTGGGAAACCAAACTGACTTCCTTTAAGTTATTTCAACAGGATAGAGTTTTCAAAAGTTTAATTGGATTTTTACAGAATCTCTTTCCAATACCACCAGTTTGAAATATTTAGTTAAGTTCTTTCAACATCAACTGTATTTTTAAGTTCACATGCTGTTAATGCGAAACTTTGCAAAGGCAAAAAAAAAAGTGACAAGTTTGTACAGCATGGAAAACAGGCTTCAACTTTATCTCAAATAAAGTATGCATTTTCTCATTCTATTTTAAAATTACTAGGACTATTTTGCTAGGAATCCCTGATATTTTTTTCAAGTGTTCAAGTTAAACATATATACTATCCTATCCATACTGATAAAGTCAATCAATATATTTTATAAAAATGTTAAGCAAAATGTTTCCAATGAAAGGAAGGAGCAGGCAGAACTATCCATTGAGCATATACTTCAGTCAGGTACTTATCATTTTACTTAATCCTCAACAATAACTCCACGAGTTAGAAGCAAAACTCACAATAAGAATTCTGGTCTGCCACTTTTCCTTAATGTCCTACTTAAATCTGCCATTAGCAAACACTAACATGCTCTATATGAATGATTTAAGGAACACACAGATGCTGTTCAAATTTATTTAAAGATTCTAAAGCCACTTGTGAAGGTCAGCTAAGGAATAGCTTTAATGGACTCGAGAGCAGGCCTTAACCCAGACACAGGGCACGCCTTGGCTGAGCCAGTCCTCAGTTGAAGACCCACCTTTTAGAACCTGTAGGGTCCTGAACATTGGTCTGTGCCGATAGTGACAATCCCCAAATATCATCTAATAATGGTTCTCCTTTACTCCAAGCTAAGTGAATTTCAGTGGTAAGAACATGTTTGTAAAGCATTCGAAAAATCTTTAGTGGTGGACTAAAATTTATCTTTTTTTTTAACCTCTGATGAAAAGATAAAAAGTGACTTTTGAACCTATCACAACAGATTGTGAAGTTTCTCTGCTCTGCTGAACATATTCAACAGACTCATACCAAGGCCTCTCCCTAGAACATTCTACATAGATTTTTCTAACAAAAAAAATATAGATGAAAATATTTTTCTTGCAATAGTTATTTTAGGTTAACTTTTTAAGTTTATTGCAGCAAATTTGCACATCTGGTCTCCCTTCTGAAGGCTAACATTAATCCAATCAATATATCTGATAAAGGCTAGAAACCACCAGAATTAAAAGAAATGTTTAGTAAATGAATGTAACCTGTACTAAATGACTTGCGAAACACAAAAAATAAGAATTGGTCTCTGGTTTCAAAGAACTTAAAATCCATATGCTATTCCAAGACCCCAAACAACGTAAACTGTTAAAGTAGAATAAATCATTTCAATAATTAGTACTTAATTCTTAAAATTTAAGAGTCATGAAGCTCAAAATGAGCTTATTTCAAGAGGAAAATATTTTCATGCTAATTCAGTAATAGATTATTTTCTCCCATCATTAGAGACTTACGTAATTCAGAGTCTGAAACAGTCTATATAATTTAGTAAAAGGTAAAGAAACCCGAGATTAAGGAAATTCATCAAGAAATATTAGATGTCTAAAAGAAAAAGGTAGGATGATCTGGGCTCATTAATTCATATTTTTACATATCTATGCCAGAAATTTTCCACTTAAAAAAACATTTTTATTAAAGCCTTTTGTAGTACATCTCCTACACTTGGAACAGAAGGGTAGGCAGTTCATTTCAAAGATTAGTAATATTAATATTTACTAAATGCACCCAGATTTACTAGACATAGCATCCCTGTCAATAATGTACTCACTTTAGGAAAACTGATTACTTAAAAGGATATATTAAGAAAATCTCTTCTTTCTCCCTGTTGGTCAATGTGTTTATCTTTCTTTAAAATCTGATTCACCTTACCCCTTTCAGAAAAACCTCTAAACAAATCAGGGGAGATCATTCTACTTCTCTGCATCCCCTTCATCACTTAATTCCTGATCAATTATTGATTTGCACTTGCATATTGGCTATATGAAGGCTTCAAATAGCTTTATTTTGCCTTCTTAACCGGCTTTGAATAGAAGACAGAGATTGTCTTCTATTCCAGCTATCAATGCTGCGCTCCTTCCTAATGCTTCCTCCTCAAGACAATCACAGATTTGGCCCACCTCTGACCAACCTGGTTATTTTCCATTAATGAAAGGAGGAATGGTATAAGACATGAAAGAGTCTGTTGTGAATCTTTAGGATTGTCTTTTTTCTATGCTCCCACCACCCTGCAGCAGGACTTTGCCTGGTTCTATTCCACCTAGGACAGTTGAGGATAATCTGACTAAATGTTTCATTTAGACGAGAATCATGTTTATAGCCTTTTCACGAGGCCATGTTCAGAATCAGTTATCCATCCTGAACCTGTACGGGGACAAATAAACTATGTAAACAAGTTTTCTCTTTTTTTACAGTATTGGTCTACATTTGATGAAAACTAAGAAGCTCTGAAGTCCCACTGCTGATCAAAGACATCTTGGGATGGAGAACAGTAACCTTACACATCTAAAGGGGGAAAAGGTGGGAACACGCTGTTTAAGTTTACAGTCTATCCTAGACGCTCAGGACTACTAAGCTACTTCTCCTAAGGGCTCTCAACAAAACCAATGGAAAATGTTAATAGTATTCATGAAATGAAATATTGTTGAGTCTCCTGACAGAAAGATAACACTCAGATTCACTTTCTTATAAGAGTCCGAAACTTTTTTTTCAAAAAAGTACCAGTAAAATATTTTACCTTTTTTAACCAAAATAGAAAAATTCCGTGCTTTCATTTTTCTATCACTAAATATCCTTTCCTTTAATTTGCATTTAATGGGGTTACCTTGACCAGGATATTCCTGCCAACTCTAAAAGGTTTGTATTTATAGTCAAAAAGAAATTTATTCTTCTGCCTACATTTTTTAAAGTTACCTAGAGTTCACTTCTAAAACAGTAAGCCACCCTTAATTAGACTTGTTGGAGATCTTTGAATATAAATACAGGCTAACAGAATGAGAATGCTGCTATAGATACTTTTACTAAAGTAGGACATTACTTTGCTTCTTCTAATCTTTCACCAGAAAAGATGTAGGTCATCAAGTAAACAGCTACTACATTCTATAGAACTAAAAATATCTACCAAAGTAAAAATCTTGGGCAGTTAAAGTATTGCTTAAAAAAAAAACAAAAAAAAAACTAAACATTACTTTACATTCTCTATAGCTGACTGTTTCTATCTTAACTTCAGCAATTCTATTTAATCTATGGACTAGTTTATAAGAACAAAAGAGAAGACATTCTCTTTGAGTTCTTCACAAGATCAGTCAAAAATGTTTGCCTAATCAAATTAAACTTCTTAACCTTTGATAAACTTTATCATCTCTAAACAGAGCTTAATCAATTTCCTATGTAAATGTTTTTCAGATGAAAGAACAAGTCCTAGAAGCGAAGTTTAATCTTCCCAGTGAGTCATTAAAAAGAAATTGTTTCTAAGCTTTCAAGCTCACAAATACTTTTCTTGAGGTCTGAACCCATCAAGTCTCTTAAACTATCTTTTTTACATAAGCTTGAAATTGTCAATATAGAAAATAAAGCTGCAAATGAAATAATTTAAGAATGTTTAATAACATTTACTATTATAGGCTAAATGTGATACCTTTTCCTGCAGTTTTCAAACACTCAAAAATCATTGGGCACTAAATAATTTCATCTTGTAAAACTATTTAACTTCTACCAATAACACAGGTACTTAAGAAATATTTAATCAATAGTGAACCAATATTGATCTCCAGGTCCAAATTCTATCATTCATCTCCATTAAGTCCACATATAATTTAGATGTGTGTGCGCACGCACACACACACACACACACACACACACACACACACACACACACACACACCTATATTTATCTTATGTTGATTTTAGCTCTAAATAATTTTCCAAGTAAGGAATAACTCATTTTCAGAACATATTCAGAATTTTACAGAGGGAAATATCAGGAATAAAAATCTTTACTATCAGTATTTTTAAATGAAAATCTATGCCTATAAAAAAATCTATACCTATATGTTCAATAGATAATAATGTAGAGCACAGAACAGTAAAAATTTATATCTAAGAATTTTTTAGTACCCAAACTGAAACTAAAATCAATACTTAGCAGCAAATCACAACCAGGGATTACATATCTTAAAGCATACATAGTAACATCTTAATGTTAGTAGGAAATAGTATCCTACTTTAGGTAAGGCAGAACATGATAATTTGCCCTCTTTATAACTAGGCCGGGGCTAAAAATCTTCCCAAGACTTACTGTGGAATTTTTTTCTGATCCGTGGAATCCCAAACAACTCACTGTGAAATGCAGCACTAACAGAATTAAGTACTTCACTCAAAAAGATCATTTTGTGTTACTTGCAGGTTTCCATTTTCTTTTGTGAAGTTATGTCCAATTGTCCTTTTCTTGTCAACCCTTAGCAAGCCATTCTGGGATCACTCAGTGCACCCATAACAGCCTGTGCACAGAGTCTTGGTTTAAGGGATACCTGAGCCAAGTGTGTGAGCTGCCCAAAGACTTTCTCAGTACAACTACTCATTTTCTGCTCTGTTCCAGATAGCCTAGACTGATAAAGGCTCTGAAAATGTTTCTATACCCTAATTCCCAATTGCTTCAGCATTTTCTCTCTTGGGTTAAGTGCATATCCGCACATGAAACTCAAACCACTAAGATTTCAAACGGCTGTACTGAGTTCACTACTTACTTCTCCACAACTTTTTCTTTGGAAAGTACTTTTTACTATGTGCAAACACAAGTTTCAAAGACATTTCCACACTCAACGTAAATGCAATATTTTAACGTATGGTACTCATAGGCATATCAAGAAACCAGTACCTGTGTCGTTTCAAGAAAATTTTTCGATTTCTTGCAAATTTTTATTTGTATAGTCTTAATGTTTTTCCCTACTGCATTTTAAATTTTTTTTTTTTTGGCTTCAAGCCTGTGCTTAGAAGTTATTTTAAGTCTTCATTATGAAATTAAAAAAAAGTAAAGTGTACGCTATCATGTGTATATAAAGACATAATATGTCCTCTTGTGTCAAAATACATTTCAGGTATTTTATCTAACCTAACCATAAAGATAATTTTACTTGTAGATTTTTTGAATAAAAAAAAAAATCAAAGTATATAAACTTAGAAAAACTTGAATGCTGAGTTCAAAAAACTACTATCTTCTATTCTTTCGAGTGATAAATGAGATGTCTTTTCTTTAAAAGCAATTTCTGGTTCAAGAAACTACTATCTTCTATTCTTTCATCCCCAAAATTTTTAAAAGGTCTTGTTTTGGAAAAATTATTTCCTTGAGTTCAATTTGTAAGTCAAGAAGCATTTACAATCTAAATATCCAGAATAAGCAATTAAATAGAATTCAGATGTAGGTTGTTTTAATTGCTTAAATCATTTTAAAACATAAGGTAACTTGACATTTTAAAGTATCTCCAATTATATTTCAAAAGAAATACCAGGATGCTTCACATTATGCCTGCAAAACGGCAATCATTTAAAAAATCATTTTTTATATTAAACATTAAGATCAACATTCCCATATAGATGGTTTTTAAAATCCCCTAATAAATTGGGCAAAGGGAGGAAAGAAAGAAAACAAAAATGCTATTAAATGAAAAGTGCTTTAGAAATGCCTGGGCCTTAAAAGGAAGAAAAAGAAAAACAAGCATTTGCTGGCTTCAGATACATTCATTAAAAAACAACAGGCAGGGTGGGGAGGATGCAATGGGAGAGGTAATTTTAAAAGGCATTGTCTAGAAACTAGAAATGAGGAGAAAACCTCAATGCTCTATGATTACCCAAGAACGGGTTTAGCCAGATGAACAAGTCTGCTACAAATCCTCCCCAAGGCATTTGAAAGACTATCAAACAAAACTTTATTAAACTGGATTAAATGGTCTCACTCATTAGATGTCTATGGCCACATGTTTATGATCAGGTGAAAAAGTCCATGCATGGGACTCAAACTAGGCCTAGGTCCTCTTTTCAGTTTGTTTTTATTGCGTTCAAGCATTATTAAGATGACCCACTCTTAAATTTCTTTGCCAGCAGGTCAAGTTCCAGAATTGCAGGTAGAAGCATTCAGAGCACTAAACCCTGACTTGCAAGGGGTTGCAAGGCCACTTAGATATGCTAACTACATCCCTGCAATAGCGCTTGATTACTCGCTATATGCGATTACACCCCTCTTTTATTAGGGGACTTTAACCTCATGAAAAAAACGTTTCCCTCCTCCCTGTCTCCCATTTCAAGGACTTGCAAGAAAAAACAATAGTCCGAATGTTTGCTACTTCCCTTAATCGAAATTCAGGTAAAACCTCCTTTTCAATGTTCCAAATGTTCCCTTCCTTAACATATTCTGAAAAAGGATATTTTAGTATTTCTATATGGAATGTTTACTTGGCCTTGTCATTTGTATTTTGAAAACTTTAGATTGAGTTTATTCTATGCTTAGTGGGTGCTTGTTTAACTATAAATATAATGTCTACTTTGGGCAGCTTATGTATGCCCTTTCCCTTTATATAATCACTTTGTCCATACCTAAAATCTTCAGGCCAAAACAACTCATTCATTTCCATTGACAAATGAGATGTCTTTTCCTTAAAAGCGATCTCTCAGAAAGGCCTGGCATCCTCCACATTGTTGCCAACTCTGTTTGGATTTTAGTGAGTAGTGTTGATCATTGGGCTATCAAGCAATACTGAACAGGCATACAAAATGTCTGCAGCCATATTTTTTAGTGCTCTGGCTCAGCACTGACCTTCGTTCAAAGCCTTTTACTTTTTAATGCAGCAGTTAGAGATAACTACTTCATTTATCAAAACTCAATTTCCATAGTAACATCTAGCCTGGGGAGATTCAAGTCCTCGCACTAATCCAACAACCCATTCAAAGGAACTGTTGAATACTTTGGTTTCCATAGCAATAATGGAATAAAACATTTTGCTAGGTCATTGCTTTTATTAGCAAACTTATTCTTTGAACTTTAGGTAAGGCTACATTTAATGAGAGAAAAGAAAGCACAATCACTTTGTATAAGTTCTTTCCTTTAGGGATCTTTTTAAGAAAATCACGAATAATAACCATCTATATGTTTGAAAATATTTGGGGTACTTGGAGAATTTGAAAGCATGCCACTTAGTTTCATCCTAAAACAGGTTCTGAATATGAAGTTTTAAAATTAAAAAGCATTTAAAGGTTATTGTATACATCCGACAAAAATATTTCTAAAGAGGCTAAACTTAAAAGCACATTTTGAACAAGGATGAAATAAGCTGTAATAAAGTCTCTGAAACGCATCAAATGTGGACTGGAGTATAGTGTAGAAAAACTTATAAATCATGACATCATCTTTGCCAGATTTTAATAATCTGCAATTCTGGCCCTTCCTTTCATTAAGCATAAAAAACATGCTAAACATTGATGTTTTTGGCGAAAGGTAAAATTAAAGATAGTGTATTAAGCAGTTATGCTTTACATGTTAAAAGGAAAAGTTTTTAGTGTTTGTTAAGGAGAAAGCGGGTTACATTTTTGTCCCTCATGATAAGGAATAGCAGTGCCATTACAAGTTTTAAAATCCATTAGTAAACATCATTGTTTACATTTTTGGGTAATTAAAATTCTACGTGAGGTGACAGGACAAGGTCTTACTGAAGGAACATCAGCCTTCTTGGAATCGAGACTTTTTCAATGAACTGAATTTTGAGCCAAGCCAGTGCTGAAATGGTAGGCCATTAAAAAAAATAAGTTGACAGAAGAAAGAAGAGATCAAACAAGTGTTGGCTTTTAAAAGGATGAATACCACTTACACTATATACACAACTCACAGAATTAACAAGAAAATTACATACCAGTATGAGTCCTCAGGTGAGCTTTTAAATGAGAAGACTTCGTATAAACTTTTGTGCAGCCTAAAATAAAGCAGGAGAGGAAGAACAGCTTGTCATTTTGGAGATCCTTTGAAATCTTTACATTTGATGATTCAGTGTTTAAAATCTGACTTTAAAGAAATCTCTCATGCTAAATGAGGTATCTAAAGCTTTACTTTTAAAAGAAGTTTTTAAAAGTGCTCCCCTATTACCTTTTTAAAGGTATTAAAGTGATTTGCTTTATGTACGTATCACTTTAGAAGAAAGAGCACAGATAATCAAGCCAAGCTACAAATGGGAAATGTGCTTATATTCCAGTAGGCGCTTTATACTAGTAACACATACTTCAACGATTTAAACTTTTAATGGCTCTACGGCTGACAATGTTAAACCATTACCCAAGATGACTGCAATTTTCTGTACTTCTACATTTCTTTCATTTAGTATGTCATGCCATATCATGTACTCTGGTCAATAAATTATACTCTGTATTAATCATAAATTAGCTTCTGCCAGCAACTTGTAGATATATTCTGTATTTTGGGCTAGATATCTCATTCAAGAATAAACATATGTTCATACGCTATCAAACATCCTTAAATCTATTCCGTGGACAGTCTTGTCTTGTAGCAGCCTAATGAATCCCTACCTTCATTACCACACCCTATTTTCCCCTTCCTTACATAAGTAATCTCTTCAGGGCACTTAATGTAGAATTAAAAACTCCAATTTATGACTGGAGACTTCTGTTCAACAAAGTAACTGGCATAATTCAAAAATCAAATTTTTATTTAATATTAAAGAGAAAGTCTTAACTTTCTCAGAATATTCTAGTCGCCCTCACCTTTTTAACATCGATTATGCAATAAACTAAAGAGTTACATGCTAAGGTTAAGGCACAGAGACTGGGACATGCAAAGAACAAGGTAGGTGATTTTTTTATTGTCTATCGCCACTGTCCTACGTAAATTTAAAACCGGAGGTTGGAAAAAGGGACACACACAAACACTAAATGCATATATCGATGCTTCAGCCAGCTAAGATCACATACCGGGGTAATCGCAGTAGTGGATGCGTCGTTTCTCCAAATCGGGGTTACTCCTTCTATTGTATCTGACAGGTTGGATGTTTTGCGAATTAACTGGCAGGGTGGCAGGTAAATTTGGGTTGTGAATTGCCAGTTTAGAAGCAATTGTAGCAGCATAGGATGGAGGTGGGGTTAAATTCTGGAGCATCTCTGCTTGTCTATCTGGACTTCCAGGCTCTGAACTTGGTGGTGATGGGGGAAAGTAAGTGGCCTGTTGTGGAAGAAACTGACTTGGCATTGTGTATGTGCAAGGGGGCATGCCCTGGAATTGTTTCATCGCAGTCTGCGGAACAGCAGAGGTGTGTGTGTTAAGGCCTGCCATGGCGGCTGACATAGAAACATTAAGGGTGTCCATTACTGCTGTCTGGTTTGTAGAACTGGGCATATCTAGATCCGGTGTATTCAGTAGCTGGTACAGGTGGCCCTGCTGGGGGACAGAAAGATGAAGATCTGGTGTAGGAAGTTCTTGTTTGATGAAAATATTGTTCACCTCTGGAGCTGTGGTCTGATGTGAGCTGAATATACTGGTGAACTCAGGGAGGGCCTGGGTCGGGGCCGGAGGAGGGGCTGTCGTTTCACTCTGGTGGCTGAAAATGGTAACAGGTTCTGTCTTGATGTGTGTTACGCACGGTCTCTGGGATTTGTAGAGGCCAGTTCTCAGGTGAGTGATGTCAGGGAGGAAGACGTTCATGTTGATACTGTAAGGTAACCCTTCACTGTCAGTGAAGAACTGGTCTACGACTGAGGCACTGTCTCGTCTATACTTTTTATGCTCTGGAATTATAGAAACTGAAGGAAGCTGAGGTGTCAGATACTTCTCCATTTCACATCTTGTCTAAAAAAGAAGAGATACAAGCATACATAATCCACCCAATTCATCACCTTAGGAAGGACAAACGATGTTTACTAAAAATCCCAGCAATCCCTGTGAAAAGTACTTGGGCAAATTCTAAGTGCTGCTGATAAACATCAGGTTTATTTGTCAATTGTGTAATAATTGGTTCACCAAAACATTACGAAACCCTATATAATATGTATTTGATAAAATCACTCCCACAAGTCAACTCTGGACAAAAAGTGAATGAAGCAAATCAAAAAAAGGAAGCAAACAAAACATATTCCTTTCTGATGCAATAATAAAGTATAATTTATCACTCATGTACAAGCAAGGTTCCTTGTCCCATCACACAATTAAGTTTGCAACTAAGTTTGTAACTGAAGTGCAATATTGCATTGTACTTCAATTACAAACTACGTCGTCGATTCTGTTCATGTAATATAGTTCATATAGTGGTCTTAACTAAGCAAACTTTTTTCGCTTGGATAGATATTGCTGGAATCATATATTCCTTGGCAATTTCAGTGCTTTTTCTAGTTGATAGGTCAATGGAAACCTAAATGCAATGTTTTGAACAAAACATTGAAAGAACTGAAAGAACAAAAGTTCACATTCAACATTTGATCTAAATGTTGATTTTAATCAGCAGATTCTGTAATTGGTTAATATGATAATGAAATGTTCCTATTCATATCCCTATCTGAAACAGATCTTTAATTACCTAGGGGAAAATCATTCCCTTGGTAGAATGGTGCTAAGGAGCCCGTGGGCGGGGAGAGACTGCTGTATTGCTAGCACATAGTCATCAGCAAAACATTTATCATGTCCTCCTCAGTGGGCCAATGCTACATTCCCCCTTACTCTGTAAAAAGCTCAGTCATATCTTATACCCTTGGTTCCTCCTAAGCAGAAAACTGACAAACTGAAATAACAAAATCGTTTTCAATTTCTTAAGGACATAATCCAGCTGGTAACTAATGTCTTTTTCCAGCTATCTTCTCTCCCAGTATAACATAAACGTAATTATTTTAACACCGAATAAAACACACACACACACCCCAACTAAATGGATCACAGGACTATTATTCGTGATCTTAATCGCGAATAGCAATGTCATTTCTTGCTACTATTTAATTTCAAGAACGTTTCACATCGGACCTCGTATCATTTGCTGTACAAACAGACGGGGTTTTCCCGGATAAACCCGATTTAAAAATAAAAATTAACGTTCTAATCATGTGAGTCACATCTCTGACAAATGCCACTGTCCTTTCACAGCACAGCGACACTCGCCGACCCCCCGAAGTAGGAGCTGCGTAGCAAATATACCATCTACCAAGGGGCTATTAAATGAAACGTCTTGAAATAAACTGAACTAAACCCTTTCGTGCACTTCGCTCTCGTAGTGGTTAGTGGTTTCTGATTTTAGCTCTTCCAGCTGTTTGCATGTGGGTACGCTTCCAAATTTTTTTTCCTTGGGACAGGCTAAAAGTCCCGGGAAGTTTTTTTCTGGGCTATATGACTCCCTGCGTGGGCGAAAGAAACAGGCGGCTGCTCTAATTCGGCTGCCCGGCAAGTGCAAAAGCCAACTGCCAGCTTTCAACGCGGCTCCCGCAGGAAATTTACGGGCACATGAGGAAAACAACACTCCGGCTTTGTTTTTAAGGAAAAATAAGCGCTCCAATACAACCTTCGCTTTTCTAACTCCGATTTCCCAATGGCAGCTCCACGATCGCGTCTTAAAGTAGGTTGAGCCAAGAGATAAGAAAATAGCACCCCGAGGGGCCCCTCTCCCCGCACCCCGATTTGCGTTTCCACTTAACCGGAGACGACGCGAGACCGGGGGGAACCTCCAAGGCCACGGCACTGGGAGGGGAGCTTAAGGCGAAAGACGGAATTTAAAGTTGGGCTTGAAGCACAAGATTTGATACGCCAAGTGTAAGGTAAAACAAAGGCGCGAGCGAGCACCCAGTTCCCTTTTAACCTTTCTCAGGCGGACCCGCCAGGGCGGATTCATCTAGGAAGCCCCCCTCCAGGTCGCCCCACTTACTCCCTGCGAAATGCGGGTGCCCAGGCTATGAGGGCAGGGCGGGGCTGCCCACCCCAACTCCGGCTCCCGGTGCGCCCCGACGCACGCCCCAGCCTGGAGCGGCCCCTGTCGCCCGCGCGTCGCAGCAGCGGGACACGCCCGAGCCCGGCGAGGGAGAGGAGCGGCTCTTCCTACCTGGACCAGCTCCTCTGGGGGCAGCCGCGGGCCCGCGGCTGGCGGCGGCGCCGGCTGCGGGGGTTGTGAGGGTGCCGGCTGCGCCTGCGGGTGGTGGTGCTGGTGCTTCAGCTCCTCGCCGAAGAGCGCCGCGTCGCGGGCAGGGTTCGCGGCGCCCAGCACAGGCTTAAGCTGCGCGAACACGGGCTCGTCCTGCGGGGCCGGCGGCTGAGGCACGGGTCCCAGGCGGGCGCTCATGGTCAGCACCCGGGTAGCCATGGGCACTCGGGGGGCGGCTCCGGGCACGGGACGCGGGTCGAGCGCGCTTCCCACCTCGCCCACGCTGGCTCGGCCGGCGAGCTCCTCGCGGGGCCGCGGACGGAGGAGGGGAGTCTCCGGGCGGACCCCTTAGCCGACAGTAGGCGCGGTTTTTGAAGGCGCGCACGAAAAGCAAAACTCTTCCGCTCCGCCACGCGTAAACGCCAACGTCCTCCGGGCGGCCACTTTCTCCCGCCCCGCCCCACCGCGCTCCTTCACACGCCGCAGCCCGCTCCCGCCGCCGCTGGTCTCTGCGAACGAACTGCAAACGCGCGTACCTGCCCCGCGACTACTGACACTTGACGCCCGCGTCTCTTTTACCCAACTCTGAGTGGGCGGGGCTCGGCAGCCAGACTGGCAGCGCTGCGGCGAATCCCGAGGCCCCGAGACAAGCCGGGCCGGAGCGGTTAGCCTATGAGAAGGGAGAACTTCTCCCAGGGCCCCGCCTTCGCCGCGCTGACCGCACCCCTCTCGGGCCACGAGCTTCGCGCTCAGAGCGGCCGCGCAGTTTGTACACAACTTCTCTGACAGATTGAGCTGGAGGAGCCGGGGGCGGAGGGAAGGAGAGAAGCGGGTAGAATCTGGAAAGAGAGGGAATTAGGGTGGAGACGCGGAGGGAGACCTCTCTGAACTGTTCTCTGCCGGGATTGGGAAGAAAGAAAGAGTTTTGCACGTCTTAGGTGTTGTGCAAGGACCTGAAACTCAAAAGCTGAAACCCAGAAGGCAGCTAGGTGGGGGCGCTAGGATTTTGAAAGACTTGTTTAATGAGTGTGTATTTTTAAATATACAAAATGTCCTTTTCTTTAGCGGAAAAGTAGGGGCGGTGTGATAAACAAATTTAAAAACAGGTCTTGTCTCTGTGTATCTTTAGTAGTGAATGTATCTATTTAGCACAGCAAATTCGGAATGTCTTGAATAAAAAGTTTAATGGCAAGTTTTTTTTTTTAAGTCCTCGCATAAAAGCTTATTTCTTTACTACAGTATTAAAATGGTTAGAAGAAGTTTTCACACACATTTCTACCTTGTATCCGTGTATGGAGAGGAGGGGGATGGGCCATATGAATTTTGAAGTGTTTTAGTATTTACACTGTTGATTCAAGCCGAAGCATGGAATCTAATTTAAGCACTAAGGACTAGATCAAATGTATTTAAATAGACATTACATCTTTGACTTATTTTTGCAAGCACTGTATGTTCAAAAAAAGGAGTTTGATATTTACAAAACAGAAACGTAGCACATTTACCTAACAGCGTGGCACCTTTTCCTACGAAAAGAGAATAAAAAAAGCCACAAACATTAGACATGCAGCAGCTGAAAACTGGGAATCCAAATTTGTGGGAAAGTAATAGCCAAATAGATTACCGTACATTTGCTATGTTTTAATGGGAAGGTGAATTTTTGCCATCAATCACCTAAGGAAACCACTTCCCTTAATCCTTAATGTTCTTGTACATGATTTCATCTGGCTTATTTGGAAGCCGGAAGAATAAACTGCAATAAAAGTGCCTGGAATATTACTACATAGGTATATATGTTGACAGCGCACTGTACCATTAGACAATTTTACATATAGAACAGCCTACTCATCACTTCACAGGAAAACAGCCTAAAAAAACAAGTTCTAGAAAAACGTTCACTTCAAAGAGTAAATCTATCAAAAGTATGGATCTCATTTCAGTGTGCAGATTTAAAAAATTAAAATGCACATTAAGTATTAGAAGTATTTATTTTTTAGAAAACAAAATTCTGTGAAAATTTTTTATCTTGTTCATTCCCTTTTGTTAATAAATTATTCATTTTTTATGCATGTGATCATAGCTTTCAGAGAATGACGACTACTTTAATGTTACCAAAGTAGTATTTCATAAGTGTTTTTGCAAATTTTTTTCTCTAAGCAAACAATCCCATATTATCCACCTTCACCTCTGAAAAGCTATCCTAGTTTTCTCTAATTATGGAATCCAATTATAGAATTAAATAACATGTTCTTAGAAACAGACTATAGAATCGGTGTGAGCTTTCATAACTTTTTTAACAAAATTGAACTAGAAAGATTTTGTTATTTAATGCTGATAACGTGATCAAATTTGAGTGTAATATAGATAACTCTTAACAGAACCCTTGTATTCTTTTTAACTTTAAATTTAACTTAGAATTAATACACTTTGGTGTCTATATTTTAATGTACTTTTAAGCCTATCTAAACATTTTCTTTTTTCTTTTTACCAGAGTGTCAGTGGCCTGTTATTTAAACTTAAGGTTTCATTGCAATGATATCCAGTTAATTTACTGGAAATGTTTCTGTATTTCACACCATTTTAAAACACGCTTTCATTTACAAAAGCTCTCTCAATGCAAACAAAAACAAAAAAAAGCTATCTGATAAATTTTTAATGAGATTTTCATAATCCTGTTAATTTTTTTCACATTTCTACTTTTCTTAATGATATAGATATGAACCTAGCTATGGTTGGGCTTGCAACACATTTACAATAGAAAAGCTAAATACAATCATTTTTTGCTCAAATGCAGTGGCATTTATCTAAATTTCATTTCTAACATAAAAATACATTAAATAGGGCTGTCACTTTTAAGTAATGGTTTCTGTGAAATGCCCACCTCTGCAATCTCACAGAAAATAACTAGTTTACCACTGTATAATAGTATGGAAATTAGAAAGTAATCCTTTTTGGAGGCATTTGCCATGCGATCCTGAACATATAAAGAATATGTTCAACCAAGCTTACTTGCTGTTGCTATTCCCACAAATGCTACAGCTGCAAACCTGCTTCATCGACTTAACAAAAAGGGTTAAAACCTGATAAATATTTTTCAAATGTTCCAGGTTCTACACTGGCATGATGCCAGACAGTGTGAATGGACAGATCCTCAATTACTTTGAACTTTCTAGTTCTTCGCATTCCTTCCTGCTTAGTAGTGCTGTACCATTAGGGAAGATAGGAGAAAACAAAAAACAAATGTCAGGTTTCAGAAATCAATTAGTGGCCTGGCAGTGGTGTGTTAACTGAACTGTGCTGAAACCGAGAATTGTAAGGGAAAGAAAGAAAAAAGTTGAGTAGTTGAGTTAGGTAGGAGGGTAAGCGTAGAAGCAGTGTGCATGCTTAAGTCCTTAGTCACTGGGCAACACAGATTTAGTCTTAGAATAAACCATAAGTGTCACTATCTTTACGGGAATAAATACGCCTGAATGTGTGGGGGCTGAACAGGCATTCAACAGTGGGGGCAGGGGAGGTTTGAAGGAGGCAGTGGAAAAAAATGGATAAATAGCTTCTGAATGATGAGATGAGAGAAATATGGAGCTATCACTACAGCGATGTTGACAGGAAGACATGGAAAAAGAAAAGTCTGTATTCAGTTGTTTGGTCAAAATGTCAGGGAGAACTTGAAATTAAGGAGTCTAGGGTGTGTTGGATTACATTTTATTCGCTTTCATTGAAAAAGTGGAATATTCCAGTTTTGTAACTTCAAAATCGAATTACTGATATTGTGCCACAGGAAAAAAGCACACGAGTAAAAAATTTTTAGAAGGGAATACACTCTTCCCTAGGGTGAGATTATTCAATTTAAAGTGACCTTTTTTTGATATTTATTCCTTTTAAATATCTGTTAAAATCTGTATCAATAGAAACATAAAATATAATTATTGTCCTCTAACACACTTTATGTTTTTAATCTTTTTTTTTTCATTAATGGCAACTGCTTTAAGCTATACATCGCCCACCAAAAAAAGTCATTGATTTAAAAGGTTGAGACATGAGAAAAGATGCTCAGTTCATTCCTTTTTGTGATAAAAAAATATATATATGTAATTTAAATATTAAAATGATGTCTTAAGAAAAAATCTTAATATTCTATTTTTTACTATGTCCCACCCCAGTTAAGAAATTAAATTTTTTAATTAAGTTTGGATTTAAATATGTTCGTGAATTATCTCGTAAAACTCCTAATATGCACTTATCCCTACATGTACTGTGACTTATCTAACCTATTTTAAAAACTGTAGTAATATACAAAAAAAAGTAGAATTTTACCTTTTGGGGGACTGGGATTGCTTTTTTCCACCTTGTTAGTATAATAAGCAGATAAAAATGACATAAATATAAATGCCTTGAACCAAGTTATAGGCCAGGTATACTGTAGCTTAAACTATGCAGTATTTGAATTCTGACTCTAAACATGATAGGAAAGGTTAAGAGAAAAATCCTGAACTGAAGCAGTTAACACCAAACAATCTTTTAGAATATTAAGGGGGCCACATCGCCAGCATCACAATGAGCAGCGTTTTGAGCCAATTGCTGTTCATGTGATGACAAAAGCACTAATGGTACTAGACTGTGGGGCGCAGTGGTGAACGTTCAAATGAACTGCGAATGGGTCATGAGAGAATACCTTCTGGAGGTTGATTTGTAAATAAAATGTGTAAAAATAGTGCTAAGACCAAGGCTGGCTCTTCAAGCTTTAACTTCTATCGGCTGGTCCTGGTTGTGTAAAATGTATAACATTTGAGGAATTTGACATTAAGTATGAAGAAGGCTGAAAATGTAAATAACCTTTAAAGCAATAGATAATTAATTACCCCTCCAGGAAATGTAATATATGTATTGTATATTATAGGAAAGCAAATAATACATCTATACAACGGCTACTGTTCCTCCACTAAAAATCATATTAGAAAAGAATATTTAGCCACATGGGAAAATACTTATGGTATGTTAAGTAAAAGAAAGTTGAGGTTTTATAACACAAATAAAGATGAAAGAAAACGCAAAATGTATGTATTTTGGTGGCTATCTTTGGTCAAATGATGGATAGGTTTTCTTTGCTTTTTACTTTTCAATATTTTCTCAATTTTCTACAATTGCCATTTGCAATCAGAATACAGTTCTCCCTCAGTATCTGAGTGAGGTTGGTTACAGGACCCCCTGTAGATACCCAAATCCAAGGATGCTCAAGAGGTATATAAAATGGCACCGTATTTGCATATAACCCGTGTTTGCATGTAGGTAACAGCAGGGTATGCCTACACACTTACGTTGTTTACATGGATTCCAAGTAGTGCTCAGCAAGTGGCAAGTTCAAGTTTTGCTTTTTTGGAACTTTCTGGGATTTTTTTTTTTTCTGAATATTTTTGATCTGTGGTTGATTGACTCTATAGGTGTCAAACCCACAGATACGGAGGGCTGACTATAAATGTTTTTCATAAAAACATAAAAAAAATGTTACCCTAATAAAGTTAAAAGTTCATTGGAACTGTAGGTGAAGATCGAATGATATTCCACTTAAAACCAGCAAGTATAATAACCACAACTTGCCACCATCTTGTACTGGGAAAATATGTAAACTTTCTTAATCAAACCACTAGATTTTCAGGATTCATTGCAGAATAAACAAGCCAAAGAAAGATTACAAAGTTTCAAGTTGGAAAGGGACAACCTGAGAGATATTTGAAATAGAAATATGCTTTAATTCATTTTCTAAGTGATGGCGAGACTGTTGCAATGATTTTTTTCTTAAACTTGTTTTGGGTATCTCACTGTTACTTTGTTTTCCTTTATTAAATGAATTAGGTTATTTATAGTGTTTTGACAAAATACATAGATTTTAAAGCTAGATAAAGTTTGTATGCATCTTTAAAAAGTTGTTTGTATTGTTTGGTTTTTTAAATTCTTAAATATTCATAAGAAAGATATAGAATGAAATAGTTTATAATGGGATGTCCATACCATCTTTTCCTTAGGAGCCTTGCTCTCCTTCCTGACACCCAAAATTGTTCAAAAGTCATTTCCAAACTTACTGGAGATTGAAAATTAAAGTGGGGTATGGTAGTGGTCTGAGAACTTGATACTTAAAACGTTTTCTATAAACATTTCAATAGAGAGCTGCTTTTTGAGTTAAGGGCTCTCTTCTTCCTTCCCACCACCCCTGCATCTTGACCTCGACCCACAGGTTAACCCTTCCCACACACACACCCCGACACACCAGTCCCTACTCTAAATCATCTAGTAACTACAAACATTTATCCAACATCCCCTATGTGCTGAGCACTCTTGAAGGCCTTGGAAATACAAACATGAGTAAGATACAGTCCCTGCCCTAAGCATCATCTGTTAGGTACCCCTACTCCTCAAACACTTTTCATTGCTTTTCTCAGTGAGTGGATTGGAATCCACACTCTTCAGCCTGGAAACTTCTGTGACCACAGCCCATCTTTTCAACCTGGAATCTCACTATGCCTTCCATCACTTCCCCGCTCCTTGCCCCTCCCCCCGACCCCGGGAATCTTAGGCTCTAACCGTAAGGATTATTTGTTATTTTCCAAATGCCCCTGCTGTTCCCTCCAAATGTAATGCCTTTCTTTGACCATATATACTGCATATCAAAAGCCCAACTAAAAGCCCAACTAAAACCCCGCCTCTCTCCCAAGGTCACTCAATATCCCCCAGGAAGAATTACCCTCTCTTGGTTTCTTCTACTTCCCATTAGCTTTGGATCCCCCCAGGACAGCCCTTCTACCAAGTGCTTCACACCTCTCTCTCCTAACAAAAGCTGTGTTCCTGCTGGGCAATAAGTGTCCTGTCTTTGGGCTCCTCGTGATTTATCCCGGCACATTGTCTTATACAAAACAAGCAATCGATGTTGAGTGAACACGATTTTATTCATTACAGACATAAAAAGTAAAATTAGGAATAAAGGTTTGATAGAATGCCATCTAAAAAAGTAGAAGAAATAAGAGAAAAATCACTCGCCATTTTACATCCATCATGGTATTAATCAATCCAAGAAAGAAACAATGGATACTAAAATGATTGGGTGAAATTCTGATGGGGAATAGGATATTTACATAATCTCAAAGTATTTCCCTACAGATGAGGTATTAATTACAATGAAAAAAATGGTAAGTTACCAATGGAAAAACTTGGCAGATACTATATTATGCAAATGATCAAAATCAACATCCTCAAAACTGGGACAAACTGACATTGTGTCCTTCCTTGTGTGATGAACTGAGAAGGATGCAACATTATTTATCTTGTATTCCTACTGAAAATGTATAACCTACATTGGACTATGAAGAAAGATCAGACAAACTCAAATTGAGGAACTTTCTACAAACCACTGGCCTGTACTCTTCAAAAATATGTTATGAAAGAGTCATGAACGAAAAAGGCTCAGCAATTGTTTCTTTTTAAAGAAACAGAAAATCCTGGCTTGGTCTGGATGTGGCGTGGGGAGGATTTCCACAATGAACGCTATTGGGGTAATTAGCAAAATTTGAATATAGACAGTAAATAAATTCTTCAGACACTCTGAAATTGCACTTTTAGGAATTCATTCCTTGAAATCACTTAAATGTACACAAAGACAGACATGCCAGAATGTTTATTGCAGCGTTGCTCGTAATGAACATTATGGGGTAATTAGTAATTTGAGTATGGACAATGCTACATTTCAAACTTAATAATGTAGCTGAGATTATATTAAAAGAATATCCTAAGAAGTGCAAGAAAAAAATGTACTTAAAAAAAGAGAAGAAAAAAATAACAAAAAAGAGAATATCTTTGTTCTTAGGATATATAGCCTGAATAATATTTATGAATAAAGGGTCATGATATTTGCAACTAACTCTAGAATTAATCAAAGCAAAATAATAAAAAGTGTGTGTGTGTGTGTGTGTGTGTGTGTGTGTGTGCGCGCGCGTGTGTGTATAGAGAGCCAGAAGAGACAGAGTCACAGAAAGAGAGAGAGCTGATACAGCAAATGTTAGTGATTGGTAAATCTGGGTAAATAGTATATGGGCATTCCTGTTTATTCTCACCAATTTTTGTGTACGTTTAAAATTGTTTCGAAATGAAAAGGAAAAAAGGAATAAAAGTAATTAAAATTTAGGAACTATCTGATTTACTTCAAAAGATGAGTTCCTGCTTTCCAGGACTTGCTTTCACAGATTGGAATTTGTAGGAGACTTAGAGTTAAATTGAGATGAACTCACCACAAACCCACAAAAGCCAATCCATCTTAGCTAAAGTATATCACTTTCCTCAGTCTTTATAAACCTATCATTTCTCTGTCCTGATGGCCTTGAAGCCCTGGGTACCACCACCATCACTGCACTTACCAAGTTTATTTTTATTATATTCCATGTTGTGTTCACTTTTGTTTCCCCAGCTCAGTCTCTGCCATGTAGAGCACTAAATGAAAGTGTATGTCTAAATGAAGAGCACACACACACACACACACACACACACACACACACTCATGCATACCATGGGCCTCTAGGCTCCTGAGCTTTAAACTAAAATCTCAGAAAGGACGTTATTGTAATAATGTCTTTAAAAAGTATTAGGAAAATGTTAAAGTATAAAATGATATAATATTTTGAGAGGGTGAGTGTTGATTGAAGATATGAAAGAAATCAGATTGGCCATGAGTTAATTACGGTTGAGGCTGAGTAATGGGTACATTAGGGTTTATTCTGACTATTTTGTAACTTTTTGAAAATTTTCTATAATAAAAAAATGTTTCTTTGAGGAAAGAACAGTAGAAGCAGTAGTAATAATAAACACAACTTGAACAATCAATGAAATATCAAATTTATTTTAACATACTTTGGATTAGGTTTTGACTTTTAATTTTGAAAAACAAACAAATCAAAAAACTGCTGTGAAGCCATGGTCACTCTTTAGTGAGCCCATGTCACATCACGACACCAGGCACTGTGATTATGTTTGAGAAGACAGAGTTTAAGTAGCAGGAACTAAAGACAGGGGCACAAGTTAGACTTTAGAGATGTGTTTTTCAAGTTTGAAAAATACTAGATTTTCTTTGTGTCACCAGAGAATTTTGAGGAATCAGATCCTTTACATTGTTCACAATTTTATTGATGAGGTTTAGGACCCAAGACATTATTAGCAGGCGTGGCCTACTGACAAATGGTAACAAAAGACAAATTACTCAAAAAAGATTGAAGAAATGTGTAGTCAAATTGCCCATACTGTGTATGTATGGGGAAGGGGGAAGATTAAATATTTCCCTCTAAAAAAGAATATTTAAAACAACAAATAAATATTTACTAGATTCCTAAAAAACACTGGGAGGCATGGCAAAGGCAAGGTCCTTCAGTGGAATAGCTCCCCATCTGGTTCAAGTTATAACATACATACACATAAAATACAAAATAATTTTTTCATGTGCAAAGGAATGGAGAACACGGAAGAGAGATATCACTGTGGACTTTGATTCTTAAATTGATCCTTAATAAAACACAAGATTCTACAAAACAGTAGATTGGAAGAAAGAGGCGGGAAATCCAAGTAAGAACTGGCAGAGTGCTTAGAGTAAACCATAAACTGGAAAAATTGATGAGAGCGGTTGGCTTGTGGATTAATCAAATTCGATTTCTACAGGCTGTATAAAAAAGTTATGTAATATAGTCCAGGAGAATGTCTAATACAACAGAGTCTTGTAAATCAGTGTAATTATAAAGTTGAAAGACAAGTGATCCCTCTACCTCTGACCCAGCAAAATGGTGAGTGACTATCTGGGAGAAATATTTGCAACAATGATTAATATCTGCAATCATAAAATCGCAATCATAAGAGAGATCTTTAAAAAATCCATAGGACATATTGAAGCCAACAGAATATTAAACAATGGTGGCAAATAGGCAAGTCACAAAAAAAGATGTACAAGTGATGATAAACATATGAAAAGATTCTCAGTCTCACTACTGTCAAGGAAATG
The DNA here is from genome assembly GCF_000151845.1 of Pteropus vampyrus. Lineage (NCBI taxonomy): Eukaryota > Metazoa > Chordata > Mammalia > Chiroptera > Pteropodidae > Pteropus > Pteropus vampyrus. The sequence goes on from NW_011888936.1 coordinate 2,218,377, forward strand.
CAAATCAAAAGCATAATGGGATACTGTTTTTGCTCAACTGATGTACAAAAATGAAAAAATTCAGTGGGGTTGTGGGGAAACTGGAAGTCTCATAATGTTACTAAAAATATATAGACTTTGTATAGACTTTGTAAAATATATATTTGTACAGAGGGCAATCTAGAGCATGTATGAAAATGTAAAATTTTCATACACTTTGAAATCCTACCTTTAGGAATTCATTCCTCAAAATCACTTATATGTGCACAAAGATAGACAGAGGTACTAGAATGTTTATTGCAGTATTGTTTGTAACAATGAAAAATGGGGAACCATCTAAATATCCAACAATAAGTAATGTAAGGATCGAGTAAATAATTAAGTAAATTCTGGTATACCCGCATCATGGAATACTATTTAGCAGTTTTAGCAGAATGAAATAACTATATCTGTACTAACATGAAATGATTTCTAAAGGCATGATGAGTGAAAAAAAATCACTGGTCACTGCACATTTCATGGTGTCATTTATGTAAATAATTTATATGAACTAAACATTGTTCAAATGGCTAACACACAATTGTGAATAGTTTATCTCTGAGAAGAAAAAAGAGATCGGAGTTATGTATTGGTGGCAGACAGGGAGGGAGGTTGCCACCTACATCCCAAGAGGAATTAAGATAGCATCACTACTATTCTTAAGTTGGACGTTCAAGCTGGATTCAGAAAAGGAAGAGGCGCTCGAGATCAAATTGAGAACATTCCTTGGATACTAGAGTGCTCCAAGGAATTTCAGAAGAAAATTATGTTTTACAGACTACAGTAAAGCCTTTGACTGTATAAAAAGCTACCAGTTCCTCTGAAAGAATTGGGTCAGCCTCAGCACCTAATTGTCCTGATGTGTAACCTCTACTGTAGACAGGAAGTATCAGGACAGAGTATGAGGAGACAGAATGGTTTCCTAAAGGCAAAGATGTCAGACAAGGGTGCATTTTATCTCATTTGTTTAATCTGCACGCTGAACATATCATAAGAAAAAACTGAACTAGACTCAGAGGACGGAGGAGTAAAAATCGGTGAAAGAAATAGCCATAACTTAATATATACAGATGACACCATCTTACTGGGAGAAAGTAGAAATGATTAGAAATGACTTCTGATAAAAGTGGAAGAAGAAAGTGTCAGAGCAGGACTGCATCTGAATATTGAGAAGACAAAAATCATGACTGTAGAAGACACGCAAAATTTTAACAGTGCAGACATTGAAATTGTTAAAGACTTTGTTTATATTCATTCAGTTATCAATTCAATTGGAGATGCAGCCAAGAAATCAAGAGAAGGCTGAGACTCAGGTGGGCAGCGATGGAAGAATTAGGAAAGATCGAGAGCAAAGATGTGTCATTAGAGACCAAGGCTAAGATCATCCACACCCTCGTATTCCGAATTATTATACACAGATGGGACAGCTGAACAGTGAAGAAGGTTGATAGGAAAAAAACTGATTCATCCTTTTGGCCAGAACCTCCATCTTCCAGTCATTCACCAAAATGACCAACACACAGGGAAAGAGGAGAGGCACCCGCTATTTGTTCTCTAGGCCTTTTAGAAAATATGAGTTGTCCCTTTGGCCAAATACATGCAAATCTATAAGAAAGGTGACATTGTAGACATCGAGGGAGTGGGCACTGCTCTAAAGGAACGCCCCACAAATACTACCATGGCAAAACTGGAAGAGTTTACAGTGTCACCCAGCATGCAGTTGGCATTGTTGTAAACAAACAAGTTAAGGGCAAGATTGTTGCCAAGAGAATTAATGTATGTATTGAGCATATTAAGCAATCTAAGTGCCGAGATCGCTTCCTGAAACTTGAAGGAAAATGACTGAAAAAAGGAAGCCGAAGAGAAAGGTACCTGGGTTCAGCTGAAGCACCAGCCTACTCCACCCAGAGCAAGCAGCTCACTGTGTGAGAACAAATGGGAAGGAGCCTGAGCTGCTGGAGCCCATTCCCTATGAATTCATGGCACAACAGGTTTAAAAATAAAAGTAAAAAATCCTCTAATTGAAAAAAAAATGATTCATTGAAATACAGTGCTGGAGGACAGCTTTATAGATACCCTGGCCCACCAGAAAGATGAGCCAGTGGGTTCTAGAGCAAATTAAGCCTGAAACATCACTGGAGGCAAAAATGACAAAACTAAAGCTATGCTACTTTGGGCACATCATGAGAAGGCAGGGTTCTTTGGAAAAGACAAAAATACTGGGAAAGATAGAAGGCAGCAGGAAAAGAGGAAGACTAAATCTGAGCTGGACTGACTCCATGAAAGAAGCCACAGGCATAAGTCTACAGGAGCTGAGCAGGGCTGCTGAGGACAGGATATTGTGGGCGTCACTCATTCACAGAGTCGACTTTGAGCAATTCTATGCAAAAGTGGCCTACTTTCACAAATGTCTGCTACCAGGGAGATAAGCTGGCGTTCATGACATTTATTGGTCTGAAAAGAACCAACGGATTCATATATTCTAATAGATTCCTTTTAACTTTAGAAGAAACGTAAACTCATTATTCAAAAAGCATTTCTTGAGAGCTTATTAAGTGACATGAACTATATGAATGAGCACCGAGGATTCAGAGGGGACTATAAGTGTTGTTAAAGGGTAAGCATAAAATACTATGAAAACCTAGAAGATCTAACATCTGTACCAGCTAGTCAAGGAAGGCTTCCTGGAAGGAAGAGATCTCTGAGAAGGGCCCTGGAGAGTTTGAACTTCGTTTTTTGACTCAAGTTCAGCAGTCTTCCACTATATAACCCTCAGGTTTCTATGACAGAAACATAGAAAGTAATTAAAGATCATCTCATATTTCTGGAGGGAAGTCATCATAGAAAGAGAAGACTTGTGTCTACTCATTTTAAGAAATATCGGACACTTACAATGACTGTTTTGTTTCTCAATATAGTGTAAGATATAATGCTACTGACAGTAGCTCCTAGAAATAAATCTGCAGAATCATCAATATGATGCCTTTTGCTAAGTCAGTTTAGGGAATCTGATCCTTTCCATTTCCCTGCCTAATTATTTTAGGTCGATTATATCCCTGGAAAAATCTCTATCCCTCTCATTACAGATATTTGATTATGTACAATCACCTCTTTCTCATAAAGCACTCTATTTTACACTTCTTGTTTATTTGGTGAATTGGCTTAAACTATTTAATTGTATACGTCTAGGAATATGTCATCCTGGAGTTATATCATGTAAATTCTTAAGGAATTTACAAAAAATACAGAGGGAATAATTAATGTCAATGGCACATCAACCCTGCAACATTCAATATACAAACACACTGGCCATCCTGACAGGTAGCAAGCAGCACATTTGCTGCCTCTATCATGGGATTTTTAAGCCCAAGTCCAGTCTGTTTAAGGAGGCAAGTCACTTCTTAGGAGTTCATGCCGTGCAGAGATACAGCCATTTTTATGATAGCTTGGTAGATCTCTTAAAAGGGAGAGGTTTATGACAGAAATGGTGATAAAGCTTTAATTACATGTGTGTGGTTAACTCTGTTCCAGCCATCCGAGTTAACTTCTACCTGTATTTATGAGCTTGATTGCATAATGTAAGAAATTTGCAGGAAGTATCCGAAAGATAAGGTTACACAGAAAAGTTATTTAACTTTGAAAGTAAACTACAGCTCATGCAGAGAAAGTAGTTTATAGACAATTTTGTAACACCATTGAATACGTCATCCAATTTCTTTTAAATTTTTTCTTATCTCATAGGTAACATTATGCGATTAATCATTGTTTGAATGCGCAGCATACTAAGTTAACAAAAGAATGTTGGCTTCCAGGATTGATTAGCTGAAAAGTCAGTAAATCTCATTATAAAGTAAAGATAAACACTTGATGATATTCAAACCACCCTAAGCAAATGGACGATTTGCACCCATCAGGATGTACCACTAGACAATGGGTTCCTTCACGAGAGCTTCATTCAGTAGTGAGACTCATTTCTCCTGACAAATATGACTTGATCAATAGACCTCGCATTTGCCACAAGAAATGACCTTTCATGGTTAAAGTGTAACTGATTATTGTTCTTCCTCTGTAGTAAGTAGCCTATATTTTACAGCAGAGAAATACACTGTGTACACTGAGCACCTTAAAACACTAAAACATGTCAAATGCCAGTAGTACACCTTCGTGGTATTATTATGTTTGCCACTGTACACTGGTAATGATATGTTTGCATTGTGCTCACTCACCATTTCCATTCCTGCTGAATGCAATAAAACTTTTGTCACAATATTTAGATACTTAGAAAAATCAAGAATATTCTTCTTAGACACTAAGAAAAAAGAAAAAAAAAGTTCTCATGATGACAACAGAATTGCTGAATGATATGTATGTAGAAGAGAAACTACTCCATTTTAACATAGTCAGATTACTCTAAAATCTTTGTTGTGCAAAATTAAAACTAATGCCATATTCATGTTGCAAGGCCGAATTGCGTGTCAGTGTGGGATGCAGTTTGTTCTTAAATGTAAATAACTTGTCCATTTAATAATTTGTTTTCCCCCCATTACTGCCATTTACAACTGCCATCTTTCTATTCTACTAACTGTCAAGAACAATCTAAAGGCGTTCCATTATTTTTCTTGTGATCATTTAACAGATTAAATGATTAAAAAGGTATTTTTACATCTGAGGGCTCTATCTTTGAAATAAATGTAAATGAAGTGGCCACCTTATTAGATTTGAAATGTCTTGATACCTGTTTTTCTTTGACCTCATAGAGGTTTTTAGTGACAACTGAATTAACCAGATGAGGGAGGTACTTTGAGGGGGTCCAGTCACACTCTATTGTGTAGGATGGCAACTGGCAAAGCATTTAGATTAGGCTGTGGAGGGAACAAAGCTAGATACACTCTCTCCAGTTTAGGGTAAACAAGATTATTGTTCCTCATCCGTGCTGTTTGGAATGAATTCAATGCTGCAAAAGCTAATTGACGCCATAATTAGGAACACACACACACACACACACACACACACACACACACGCAATGACTTGGAATGTGCTAATTCAGTATGGTTTAAACCTCAGAGATATTTCCCCTCACATATAGGTGTGATGGGCTCTAGTCATACCTTTTAAATGATAACTTTAAATGTTAACATAACAGTGAAAAAAATCCTCCCAAGTCGAAAGGTAGCAGCTACTGCCAGGTATAAATGCTTAATGCTGAAGAGAAAATCCCATTTTGAGATTTAATACAATGTAAAATAACAAATGCAAACAATTGAAAGGTTCCCCTTCTTAGAACAGGCCTTTCTTGGCACACAAGCTTTGCCCCACACAATTTCATAAAATATGCAACTTTCCAACTACCTCCGCATAAGGAGATTTCACTCTGCTGTTGAGAAATTCTTCCTCATATCTAACTTGATCACCCAATCTGCAGTTTCGCAATCCCATTTCCTCAGGTCTTCAGCAGCATCTAACATTCTATTTAGCATATATTTTCTTACAACCAAAGCTCAATACCACAAAATTAAAATAGGAGCACTTAAAAAAAAATTTCCTTCTTTCCATACTGTACTCATATACTCTAATTGGATTATCTAGTTGGTTTCGAATTAAAAAACAAGCGTTAGGACTCAATCGTTGTTTAAATTGTGGATTCCCAGTGGTGCTTCTAAATTTAAAGTGTGGGGAAAACAGATTTCTGCGCTGCCAACAGAATTATGGTTAACAGATTAGCAAGGACAGCTCGGTTAAGGCTTTCCCTTTTGTCCTGTGCTTTAAAGAAAAAATATGACATTTTTTTAAGGTTTAAATCTTATTCTTCAATAAGATAACTATTTTGACCTATGTGAACGTTAATGAAAACACTAGTAATTATAGCTTTTTGCTGCTTGTCCTAAAGTAATCTTTCTACTATAATTAGATTTGAAGAGGAACTAGAAAAGACCTTCAGTAAAATGCTGTCACGAATTCCCCCCAAAACGGCTTGCCTGTAATTAAGGTGCATTTACAGATCTGATATTCCTTAAAAGAAGCATTAACATTACAAAGACCAATTATTCATGGTCAAACAAAGGAGATTCAGATTCTCTGATCAAAGCAGTAATCTCTTTTACAATTGTTATTTTTGAAGCATCTTCAAACAGAACAAACACACATTGACAATGTAAACAGGTATAGCTGTGGGCTAATTTGCTGTTTCCAAGATCCCATCATTTTTCCACAGGGTTCAAACTTAGTATGGTATACCCAGTTTTTTCATTCCAAACCCCGACCTGCTGATGCTAAGGAATAACTTTTTAAAAGGGAAAAATTCCAAATATCGTCTTTAGTATTAAAGCTTACATTTTTATTATACCTTGTCTATTTATCAATATTGCTTGTTTTTGAAAATGTCAACAAGCTTTTCAAATGATCAAAGGCAGAAAAACAAAGACACTAGTTAAGTAAAAGACCACTGAATTGGATTTGAGAAAATCTGAATTGAGTCTGGCTCTAGCTTTAAGGCATTGAGCGAATTCTTTAAAAACTCTAGATTTTCCTCGGCAAATGTAAAATAATGATAACAGCACATCCCTACACTAGGTGGTAGTGGAGGTCAAATGTGACCTCAGGACAGGAGAAAGCTATCACAAGACACTTTCATTTAAATAAGAATATGTTTTTAAACCTCATTGTATCATTGCATAAACATCCTTGGAGTCCCAAGGAGTAAAAAGAAAAAAAAAAGAAAAACCCCTACTTTAAAACCCACAACAGCTTATGTCAAATGTGCTTCATGAAACTAGGTTTGTGGTTCGAGAAAGGTAAATGAGTTTCTTTTCTAAAGGGTTCCTCAGAATCCTTTGAATCTCTAAGAGAGGCACAGTAGTATGACACATATGTCAAACATTTGACAGTAGAAATGCTTTATCCTGAGGCTGTTGGGGGACCAGTGTTTTTTTGAAAACACTTTGAGAATTGTTGCTTTCTGATGTGTTAAATGATTTGGTTGGGTAGGGAGCAAATCTACTTTTTAGTCTATACCATTTTACCATTTGGTACAAATGAACAGTGAATAGCAGCAGCGTCCCAAAATATATTACAGCATAAGGAGTTTGCAAAAATTTGCCACTTTGAGACAATAACATATCTAGCAGTTCGACCACTTATACAGCCTCAGTGACATCAGTTAAGTTTTAAAATCTCTCCAAGTCTCAGTATTCTCATCTGTAAAACATATTTACTATATACGTCACGGACAAAATCAAATAAATATAGTTAGCACAATGAACTTAATAAATGGCATATTCGACTTTCTCACTTTTTAGAAAAATGTCTAGGTTAAAAAAGTGACCTTCTCTAGGTCACACAGCAACTCCGTGACGTTGTTAGAAAGGGCCCAGGATTTTGGAAACTACTATTGTATGAATCCATCTCTATCGAAACTCTAGAATAGATTATCAAAGAGAGCATCTGTAAGAAGAAAAAGGATAATTATTATGGACCAATATTTATTTCAATACAAACTGGGTTAAACTAAAACTAAAACATTTTTTCTCCCAGTGGTGCTATTTGATTCATAGCCAGGGGAGCTGCCAGAGGCATGAGAAAAAGATCTTTAATTGTTCTTGTGGATAGAATGGTTCTAGGTGAATTAGCCCACAGTCCAGCAAGATTTATTTATAGCTATTTGAAAATTAAAAAAAAAAAAAAACTGTACCTAGAGAATGATTGGTTTCAACCTAGAAGGAAATGTTTAGCATTTAGTTTTCTCTTGAACAACATTTTAATCAATGACTTGGAAGAAGATAAAGGAGTCATGAAAGATCCAAGTTGGGAGGAAACATATATTAGATGGCAAAGTCAGAAATTCAACAGGCTAGAATGTTGAGCAGAAATTTAAAATGATACTTAATAGAGAAAAAAGACATTTATTTAAATTGTGAAAAATCAACTGTTTCTTCAGCTGAAAATGCAAATAAGAACTGCCTCATGAAGTTGGGAGAATTACATAATACAAAGAGCCCATCCAAAGAGGTGCTCTGTGCAGAGCATGACACATACCGTTGGTCAGGTCAGGTCAGTAAGTACCAATACTAGTAATAATCATACTCCTCCTACTACTACTATTGCTACTACTACTACTACTAAAAACGGTTATGCAGAAAAAGCAATAGGAGTTTCAATTAACTACAGGTTTCATAGTAGTGAATAATCTCATGAGGCTGACAATTATTTAGGTGAGATGTATATAGTACTAGAACCCCATTTTTAGAGACACAAGGACAAACTAGAATGCATTTATAAAAGGGTGGCCAGATGGTGAAGAGCTGAGAAACCAAATCATATGAAAAGCAAATAACATGTGACATGCATTGGGTAAATGCCTTTTGCTTAAAACAACAACAACAACAACAACAACAACAACAAAAAAACAAAAAAACCCACTTCAAGATATGATCGACATTAAAAAAAAGTGTATATTTAATGTATACAATTGGATGAGTTTGAAGGACAAATTCCTTTTAAATACACCGCTTCCTTGAATCTTCTCTATAACTCCTTAAGTAGGCAATAATTTTCTTAGTTTTAAAGATGAGGAACTGAGCGAAGCTAGTGCTGGAATATGAAACGAACAGCAAATGAAAATGGATTACTTTTATTCATTGTTGTTTTAAAGGACAAATGAATGTGAATGAGTGGAGTCAAAGGAATATTTAATTGAAGTCTATGAAATAACTGACTTGTACTCTTCAAAAATATCAATGTTAAAAGACAGAAAGATTGAGGAACTACTGTAGGTTAAAGGCGATTTAAGAGATACACGAACTGAATGGAGGGAATAATCGGAGATTTTCTTGGCATAAAGGGAATTATCAGGACAATTGCAGAAGTCTGAATAAAGTCTTTAGATTAGATAAGAGTATTGTATTGATGTTAATTTCCTGATTTTGATCTTTGCACTGTGCTTATGTAAGAGAATGTCCTTGTTCTTAGAAAATGCTCAGTAAACATTTGGCAGTAAAGGGAAATCATATCTTCAAATTACTCTCAAAAGGGTCAGAACAACAACAAAAAAGAGACTGGAAAAAGGCCAAAGCAAATGTGATCGAATGTGAACTTTTGTAGAATCTGGGTAAAAGATAAATGAGAATTATCTGCATTATTTTTGCAACTTCTCTGTAAGCCTGCAATTGTGTCAAAATAAAACTTTCAAAGAATTTAAAAATATGTAGGCAATAAAAAAATAAAATTTAAGAGGAAAGATTCTGTAAACAGTTGGTAACATGGGACTGAAAGTAGAAAAGACTCTCGGGATTATGAAGGCTACAGAGGAAGATTTGAGTCCTGCTGAAAATAGATGAGAGTTATTGGTTGATTCATTCCATTCATAAATTTATGCAGAAAAATACTTTTCACTATCTGGAACTTAAAAATATACATAGTTGCATTAACTATTAGAGCTTCTTGACACCTTTTTCCAAGCGATGAGGACGTTTTTGTCAAATGAATTAGTCTTCACCGACTCTTTTGGGAAGAACAAGTTCTGCACGTTTGGGCAGAGACCAAGAAAGTATCTCAGGAAGAGAAAAGTAAAAAAGGCATTTTACACTATATCAAGGTATGTATAAATAAATCTCTTAAAAAAAAAAAAAAGATTCTTACTACTGTGGAGATGTGAGGGGCTCAATAAATAGCATTCTTCTTCCTAGGCAGGGTCTGAACAAATAGATTAGGAAGGCAAAAGGGGTGGACACAGATTTCAAATACTGTCTTTCTTTTTAATAAGTGCTATACTGGAATAGTTTAATGTAAAGGCCAAGTGGGCCTTAATCCTGCCCTGCCCCCACGGTGTCTTAGACTTACCAGCTCAGTCACAGGGTAGCCATTAAGACTTAGAACTAGAGGAGCAGGGAATTGTCCCAGGAATAGAATAGGCTGGTTCTTCCTTAGAGAAGAAAAAAAAAAAAGAGAGAGAGAAGAGGTAAAATTATACAAGTCCAGTTCCTTAAACAAAATGGACCAGATAGTCAGGAGCTGGAATGAGGCAAGAATATTTGGGAAAATTCCTCCTTGTGAAAAATATGGAGTAGGGGATGGGAGCGAGGTGAGAGGGATATATTTATTGCCCTCTAATACTTCCTACGCTCAAAGAAGAACAGAGGAAAACAACAAAACAGGCAGCTCAAGACTGAACATTGAGGAATGACTTTATCAGACTGGCTAGAGGGAGGAGAGTGTTTGGACGGGAAGTAATGAGAGACGAATGCTTAAACATTCAATAGTAGGAGGTGCAGCAAGTGGTCTTTGGGAGAGGAGCTTTAATTGAGTGGTTTCGGGCATAAACCAGACTATAAGGGGTAAATGAGAGTGAAGGAAGTTCTCTTTTTTTTTTTGTCCTTTGCCCTTTCCTCAAATGTTGGTATTTGTTGGGATTTTGTTTCCTGCCTTCTGCGTTTCTCACTCCACACTCTTCTTGGATTGTTGCATGCCCACCCTTGGATCTCAATATAAGGCAAAGAGTACGAGTATATGGGGTTAATCTCGAAAGGGAGACACCTCTTCTTTTGAGATCAGAGGGAAAAATGATGTTAAGATACAGAGATGGGAAATGACCTTTTTGTCTGGATGACATGAGAGAAAGGGTTTTCGATTTAGTTACTGCATTTTTTTCTTTCATAGACTGAATATTTAATCCCCCTTAAATTTGTATGTTGAAACCTAATTCCCAATGTGTTGGTATTTGGAGGTGGGTTTTTTTCGGTGGTGATTAGGTTATGAGGGTGAAGCCTTCATGAATGGGATTACTGCCCTTATAAAAGAGACCCCAGAGAGTTCTCAAACCTCTCTGCCACATGAGGACACAGCTGTCCATGAAACGGAAGTGGGTCCTCAGTGGACATTGAATCTGCTGGTGCCTTGATCTTGGACTTCTATAGAACTGAGAAATAAATTTCTGTGTTTATAAGGCACCCAGTTTATGGTATTTTGTTACAGCAGCCCGAATGAACAGTTATTTTCCAATAAAATTCAATATGAAAAAAATCAGAAAGCAAATGTTATTTTTCTTCCTTTCTTCCTACCAATCAACAAAATTTCAGGGGCAATTTTCCTGCACTAGGCACTGCGCTAGGTGCTGGGAAACAGCAGTGTTAGATAAAATTGTGTGCTTTCATGTAATGTATATTCTATTTAGGAGGGACAGGCAATGAGCAAATAAAAAACTAAATAACAATTTCAGATATTGCTATAAAGAAAATAAAACAGAAATGAAATATAGGTCGATGAGTGTGTGTGAAGAGGAAAAGACTGAACCTTAAGTCTCAAGACAGGAATTTAAGGAATTACGCATTTACATATTGAATAAGTTGTAACATCCAGGTATTTAAAAATTAATTTTAAAACAAATTCAAGGCTATAGATGAGGTCAAAGAAAATCATATCAACATCTGTATAAATCCTATTATTTAAAGACATTGTTTATAAGCTGATTAAAATGACTTTTACATTTCAATTGTATTTAAATGACTTAGGTAAGACAGAAGGAACAATCACCTTTTTTTCCTTAAGATCTTTTTTTTTAAGAGGTATGTTAAAACTTTAGAAGTCTGTTACATTACAACCAATGTTGGAAAAAAAATGAAATATAATCTGTGTAGCTGGTAGGAGTGAGGGTATTGAGAGTAGAATAAAGATCTCTGCCAGTGAAACTATAAAATCACCATTTACTGGATCAGAGCAGAGATATGCCAAGTCACCTAGAAAGCAGGTTCACAGGCTCCCAGAACAGGACTAGAATATAACCCCACAGAAGAAATTACAAAGGTAAACACAAAATGATAATGACAGGAGTGGGGTCAGGGCTGTCAATCTGAAACCTATAAAACGACAGTCTGGGCGGCAATACCCATTCTAGTATTGTCTAGGGCAGTGGTTTCAAAAGCTTTTTTAAGAACTACATTTTATAGTACGACCTGAGTACTCTTACCACGTGTGTATAGAGGAAGTCTGAGATCTACAGGATGAAGAGCGGCCAGGGGAGGAGGATGCAGTATTCTAGGCAGAGATAGCAGCATGTGGTGAAGATGCTGAGAAGAAAGAGCTGGGAACGTTTAAGGAACTGAAAAAGGGCCACTGAGTAATGTAGCTAGCGTCTCGAAAGGACTTTGAAACGCAGGCGGGGTTACGCCCTGTGGTGTGCAGGATTTGAATGCACCTTAGGGCCCAGTGTGTGTATCTCTGCCCAGTGCCACTTTGGTGGTTTGATGCTAGTCACAGTGGAAGTATTTATTCTAGGTTACTATAAAAGTCTAGGTCTCGCCAAATCTAGGTACTATTTCCTGGGAGCTGGTTGTTAACCACTTACGAGCACACCAGTAGATACTTAATTTAAAAATTAAGAGGATAAACTTAGGTGTTTCCACCGCAAAAAAAAAAAAAAAAAAAAGTGTCAAAGACCTGGCCGAGGTTCCCAGAATCATCATGCTAAGTACAGAGTGACAGAGTAAAATTCTAAAATAGTAATAGTATGTAAGTATAATAAAAAGGTTTTACAAATATTTAGAAGTCACGAAGGTCTCCCTGGGCCCCTTCATTCCAGGCTTACTTTGAAGGAGACTATGAAGATAAATCAACTGAAAGATGTTCAATGCATTTCCCTAAAATGTCAAAGATGATACTCAAGTTTCTTAGCCTCTAACATTTTTTCTCATTCACTGAGCTTATGTTTTATTTGAAAGAAGAAGTTGCAAATTAAACTTTTTTCTTGGCTCTTAGTTCATTTATTCCACAAGTCAGAGCATTTTAGAAAATTAAAGAAAAAGTATAATTTTAGTGTATTTTTGTGCTTGAAACTGATTAGCTTTTATGAAACTGTTAACAAGGGTTCACAACTGCTGTATTATCTGCTGTGAAATTGAATAATTTAAATAATTAGAGCTTAAAACTTATTTTCACCGAGTAAATGATACAGAACCATTTCCATTATTAGAAAAACAGAGAAAAAACATTTTATACTGCATCTGGGTTAAGAGAACAGTCATTTTTATTCTGTTCCATTCCATTCTATTTGGGACAATATGTTAGATTTTTGAATTGCTTGATACAGTTTAGAGCTTGTTTTATTACTTACAGAATTAAATGTAATAGGTAGTGTTATATTTTTGACTTAGAGAGTGCTCAAGTATAAAATAAGAACAATGAAAAATAAAGCCCCGAAGACAAAATAATGTATCTAAAGTTAGCTTACTTAAAAGAAATTCACGAAGATTTTTCTGAACTATAGATACCTTCCCTGAAGATAAAGGAAGCACAGCACACTTCTAGTGCAAGAACTGAGAAAAAAAAATTGGCTACATTATGGATACCTTGTTACTCTATAGGGGTAATAAAATGTTTTTATCCATCTATTTAGAAGCATTTATCTTGATGTTAGGTCAACACAACAGTCTTTTAAGGTAAATTCTAAACTTCTAGTCTATGAAGGCAGCAAGTAAAATGCCTTTCTGCAACTATCGCAAATTTTAAATGATGATCAATATAGTCAATAATTTAAAAATTTGACAATGACATACATTTTATGATTAAAATTGCCATGATTGCATTAAATAAAAAAAAATAAAAGTTCTATGTGTCTCACATGAAAGAAGCAAATCTGTTTTTATGTGGGTTTAAAGCAAGTAAAATGACTCATCTATCTGGTCATTTAAAAGGTTTGACTTAAATTAATTGAAACATGACATACTGTACTCTTAGCTTATATATCAATTTTGGTCTGATTTCCAAGTTCCTATCTTACACATGCCTTGGATAAATTGTAAATTAAATACAAAATTAAAAATTGTAGTGTAAAAGAAAGAAATCTCCATATTTGCTATGGAGAATGGTTTGGAGAGAGGCATGAGCAGATTTAAAAGGAGATAAGTTAGGAGACTAATGACATAATCTAGGGAAGAAGACTTGAGGGCTTGAACTAAGGTGGTGATAGAAATTCACATACAGGAAATGAAATATGAAGTGTAAAATGGAAGACGTTGATATCTTTAAAAAAATCTTAAATTAGAATTCGGTTTATTAGTAGGGACTCATGATTTTCCCCCTCCATTTAAAAACACTTAACATTCCCAATGCCCAGAATGTTCTACGTTCTGGATTTAGTTGATTCTGTCTTCATGGTGTCATTCAGCTTGATCTATTTCTTGTTTTGCCCACAGAATGGAAGTTAGATACGAAAATTTAATTTGATTAAAGTTAAAAACATTTTTTTTGGCAAGGATACTACATAGGTGGTGTTTTGATACTTCACTTTAGATCACATCAAGAGGCACATAATTGCTGGTTGTCCCAATTTTTGAGATGCTAAGGTTGATTAGAGAATTTAGGTGGTTATGGCCTGATATAAAGTTCCCTATTATTCCTGTATCTACTTGCTTTAGCATTCATTGGTGATTGATGCCTGGATCATTTATTTCATCATGGGTTATTAAATGATGATTTCCTAACTTTTTTTCTTTCTTCTTTTTAAACATCTTTATCGAGGTACGACTGACATACAATAAACTGCACATTTAAAAAATATACAATGATACACATCGATACATGTATGCACTCATGAAACCATCACCACAATCAAGATAGTGAAAGTGTCACCTCAGACAGACTTCCTGTTGTGTATTTAAAACTTTCATAATCAAGAGTAAAAAATGAGGGGAAATATTCATGAGGCAGATCCACAGGGTTTGGTGATTGACTGCTTGGAGGTTAATGAGAGAAGTGGTGTACCATTTATTGAAACTGGGAACACTGAAGAAGAAACTTGGTGATTTCACTTTTGTCCATTTTCAATTCATAATGGGACATTCTATTATGGACATCAAGTAGGCAAGTGTGAAATTAAAAGGAACAGTTTGGACTAGAGATATGTAAACTTGGAAATATTGGCATATAGTAACTGAAGCCAGGAAATACAAATTATCAAGATAATAAGTATAGGGCAGAAAGAAAAAATTAAGGGGAAAAATAAACTGTGAAAAATTTGAATGTTTTATGAGCAGTTAGAAGAGGAGGAATGAAGAAAACGGTAAGTGCATAGAATCGCAGAAGCCAAGGGAAAATAGGGAGAGGATGTCCCATTTGTGCTGATCCCAACAAGCCATATTCTTCTATATAATAGTTTTACTTTTCATTCAAAATTAATACATTGATTTATATATCAGTAAGTGCGGGCATACTCTCGAAAGAGTATGCACCTTCAGTGCATTAATAAAATTAAGTTTCTGAGCCTGTAAAGCTGAGGACTGGACTA
>NW_011888936.1:2234166-2265367 GCF_000151845.1 Pteropus vampyrus
CCATAGATGCCATTTAGTTGGTTCTGAAAAGCTGACCATATCCTATTAACTTAGTAAGATCTGTTAGAAGAGTCGGGGATTTCTTTAGCATTAGAATCCTTTATCACTGCAACATGAAAATCTTTACAAATAGATTTGACATTCATGAAGTTATTTTGGACAAAAACTGAATTATGTTAAGTGCCCCCCCCCGCCTTTTTTTCCCAAGAAAAGCTGACAGATGAAGGTTTTCCCACTTCTTTCCACCCCACTGTGGTGGGAGGAGGGGACAGGGACCAACGCATGAGAAGCAGTGTATTGTATTGCAAAGAGCACGGCCTCTGAAATCAGATGGTCTTGGTTCAAACCGACATGTAACATTTATTATGTGCCTGATCTTGGGCCATTAAGCTACTTTTGAGTTTCAGTTTCTTCATTTTAAAAGTGAAGATAATGCTTAATTGACAAAGTCACTATGATGATTAAGGAGTGGAGAACATATAACACAGAAACTGGAAGATAGAATTAGTTTGATAGTGGTAGCTGTTACTTATATTTGGGCAACTCTTCATAAGACATTTAGCAGGAAAAAAACGTTAATTTCGTTGTTATTTGTTTACTTTTTAAAATAAGGCCAGGAGAGGATGCAGTAAGAGTTAAGAAGGAGATTCACAACAACCAAGAGATAGAAGAACCCAGATGCTCATCGAGGGATAAATGAATAAACTATGGTACATACATACAATGAAATATTATTCAGCTTTAAAAAAGGAATTCTGACACATACTGAAACATGGATGAACTTTGAAGACATTATGTTACATGAAATAAGCCAGTCAACAAAGACAAATACTACTGTATGATTCCATTTAAATGAGGTATCAAAAACTGTCAAAGTCTTAGAAACAGAAAGAGATGGTGGGTTGCTAGGGACAGGAGAAGGGGAAATGGAGAGTTGTTGAATGCGTATAGAGTTTTGTATGTGAAAGAGGAAAAAGTTCTGGAGGTATACTGCATAGTGAATACAATATTTAACTGTACACTTAAAAATCAGTAAGATGATAAATTTTGTTTTTTAAAACAATTAAAAAAAGGAAGAAGAAGAAAGGAAAGGTGAGAAAAGGAAAGTCTGGAAATTTAGAGGAAAGGCAAGGGTTGTAGTGACATGAAGAAATGAGCTAGAATAGATTCTGATACTAAAAACTCACCTCTAATTTTTAAGACATAAAAAAGGTTATATTACTGTATCTCACATGCACAAATTCATCAAATTAACACTTACTGTTTAAGTTCAAGGCACAGTGCTAAAAACTGAGGACCAAAAAATACCAAACAAACAAAAAAACCCAGAGCACAAGGAACAATTCTTGCCCTCAAGGAAATGGGCAAGTTAACAATTATTATAAAATATGGTGAGCAGAATTAGAGAGTACAGAGTACCTAATACAGATCATTATAGTAGAACAGAGATTGTCTAGAAGGGGTGGAATCTGACCTGAAAATTCGCAAATGTCTTCCCAAAAGCTTTCATACCACAATCTAACCCCGAGATTTATTGTTATGGTAGGAAACGATAAACTATTTTTTAAAAAGAGTAACTCATATCTAGAAATAAAAGAGAAGAAGGAGGGTAAAAATTAAAGATTTGAAAGAAGGAAGACTTCCTCAATTTCATCTCTGTATTTTCTATTTTTTAAATTAGCTACAAAATTTCTTATTTCTAGGCCTTTGTCCACACCGTTACTTTAACCTGGCAATTAGTATTCCTTTATATTAAAATATATAAAAATGGGGCTTAATTAAATTATCTAATCATTTTTATATGAGTAACTAGAATTGAAAATAAAATAGACATTCTTCTAGCATTTTAGAAGAAATAAATTATGTCTACAAGTTAATTTAGTTTTAATGAATTACAAGGGTAAGATGTGTGCTGGAGAGAGGCCATTTTCACAAACCTTTGTTGCAGAAAGTGATATATTAGAAGATGTATCTAAATGAAAAAAAAGGGGGAATGAGATTTGGGTTTTCAGGCCGACAATAGATTTATAAGTATATATCATCAAAGGCTTTTTTGTTCTTCATACTCAACTAATAGCCTATGCTATCAAGACTTTCAAAGAGCACATTGAACAGATAGTATTCTTTTGTCATATCTACAAGAAAAATCATTAATATGTGTATCAGTAGTTCTTCACTAGGAGGTGGGGGGTGTTTTGCTACCCCAGGGGACAAAAGACATTTTGGTTATCATAACTGGGGAGGAGGGTGCTACTGTTATCTAGCTTTTCCCCTTTTAGGACAAAAAAAAGTCCAGCTCATATAGGAATGCTGTTTTCTAGGATTTGACATATTCAGCTATTGAATTACTAAAACCACAATGCTACAAAAGGAATGATGCTTGTTTCCAAAGACTATCGATATACTAGAGTGATGCGAAAATGATAAATGCGAAATATTTCATGGCAAACTTGGGGGTAAGGTTAGGACTGTAATTTGTGAGTTATTGTGGGGCAAATGGGAAAAGGACTAGTGGTGGAGGCCAGAGATGCTGCTAAGCATCCCATGATGCAAAGGACTGTCCCCACTCCCACCCCGAATAAAGGATTATCCAGCCACTATGTCAAAAGTAATCGAGAAAAGCTGATATATATACACATATCTTTTCTTCTCTCTGTCCTTCTCCCCCTCTTCTTTTCTGTCTCTTACACACACACACACACACACACACACACACACACACACACCCCTTTGCTTTAAATTATATCTCGTGGAACATACTTTATGATAAGAAAGAGAGAAAATCCTACTGATTTTTTTTTCAGTGACTAGAAATTTGGTCCATACTGCATTCGAATCAGCATATTTTTGACTAATGTAACAAGAGACTTTCCATCAAATTTTAACTTAATCGATGAAATAAAAGACTTTCTACCAGGTTTTATTGGTTAATTATAATACGAAATATAAGAAAAAACAGAGTCTCTCAAAAGAAAGAGCAATTAATATCTACCTACATGATATCTGACTACATTATTGGGTATTTCAAGTATTCTAGTAGATTTCATAAATGATTCTTAATTTTAAAAAATTTAGGTGTCTTGGTATTCATGTTAAGCTCTGAATTTATATAGTTAGAAAATGTACTCACCAATATAACTACATAAAATATTGGTAGGCCATATACTTTAAAATGCCTTGAGAATTATGAAAGCCCCCAAAATTTAAGTCATAGAGTATATATTTATTTTTGTAACAAAACAGATAAACCAAAACCGATATACTATTGTTTGTACTTTTATACATTTGATTATGCTGAAATCTGTTAATTTAACATTCAGTTAAAATAAATTTTAAATTAGTTATTTTAAAAATGCCAAGCACATGATTCAGATAAACTTTTTGTTCACCAGAAAAAGAACTTCAAGAGTAAATAATGACACAGCAAATCCATCCAAAACACTAGGTCTTCATCTTTTGTTTCTTAGACCACTCAGGTGCTTCTTTTTTGGTCTGTTAAAAAAAAAGAAAAAAGAATAAAAAGAAAATCAAGTAAAATGCTTACTAAGAGGACAAGAGAGGCGATTCAGAGAACTAAGTACCAATACATATTGGGGCTTTTTATGTAAGATTACAGTAAATAATTGCTTTTCTTAATTCAGAAGAATAGTTAAGGGCAAAGGTTTTGTCTTTTGTCAGAATAAATCTCCCACCTGGTATGTCTGGAGAAAAACACACATCTGTGTTTTCTGGCTCAAAGCCTATATTTAACATATTCTACAGAGGTGAGTGTTGTATGAATTGTTTGTATTTTCAAAGAGAATTAAAAAAAAACAAGATATAGCTTCTTTTTTTTTTTTTGTCAGTCTTATCTATCTATACACGGATATTCATTCACTCAATAGATATTTATTGAAGAATTACGAGATCCAAATCATTGTGCTTTGGGTCTTCTGAATTGCTCAGTATTTACCAGAGCACTTTTGGGGTTTATTGCTAAATCACTTAAGTCTAAAAAGAACTTGGCTGTATACAGTAACAAAAAAGCCAAGGAGGTAGACTTACAGAATAAAGCACTTAGAGCTCCTTTCCAAAGCATCTTATATTATGTATTATAATAAATTAAATATGCAGTTTACTGCTTTCCCACTTATATCTGTTTAAAACTATGAAAGACCACATTCCTAAATATACACACATATATGCTGTAGTCATATATATCTTATAATTTTGCCTTTTTAAAATAGTTTTATGTGCCATAGCTGATACACTAAAATGGTGGAAGTGACATCAACGGTCAGCTCTTCTTGGCCTTACCCACGCCCTCGACCAGCTTCAGTTACCGCTAAATAAGCCAGTGGACTCCCTTCCCCCCACTTTCTCCTCCATCCCCATCTATACATCCCGCCTCTAATTCGAGTTACAAATACTTTCATATGGTCCCCACAGGCAACAAAAATTCAGTATGTCCAAATGGACTCCCCTAATTGTCCATATTCTCTGTCTTGTCAAATGGTATCATACTTTGCTCAGTCATCTCAACCAGAAATGTTTGCTTTCTCTTCATTTTAAGAGTTCTTCTTTTCACTTGCTACATCCATTTTAAACAGTCCCTGCCTTTTACTGAAATATCCTTTTAACTCCTCATTCTGTTCCTATCTTGATCCTATCAGCTTACCTTGGGTTCTTATAATTTCTGGCTTGGTTCCTACAAGAGCTTCCTAACCCTGATTTGGAGCTCTTCTCTATTCTGTTCAATTCAAAGTCCACACACAATCTTTCCAAGCTTATCTTTCTAAAATGCAAATCTGCATTAAAACACTTCAGAAGTTTTTCTTTAAAAGAAAGTCCAGAGTCCTTAGTATTAAAGGTGAAAGAAGCTTCCATGGTAGGGAAAGGCCAGGTACTGTCTACCAAGAGAATTCAAAGGTGGCTGAGGCTAATCCAGTCCAAAAGATACCAAAGTACAAATTAGAATGCTCATTTATTAACTGGTGATGAGAAATGCAATTGTCATTTAGCCAGGAATGCCTGTTAGTTTTGCCAGTCTCTCTCTTTTTTTAAACAGTCACAGACCATGAGGAAAAGTCAGAGTAACACTTGGGAATGGCTTGGTTCCTTATAATAAAATCAAGAGTTTTGGGTGACTGGAAAAGGGGAGTCATCGAAAAGTCTAAGGTTCTCACAATCACAGTCACAGAAGAACACCTGTGCTAGTGATTTTGAAACTGTAGGTCTCTTCAATTATACCTCAACGAAACTGAAAGAAAAAATAACTGTAGGTCTCAACCCATGGGTAAGGAAATCATTTTAATGGGTAAAGACCAGACTTGAGGAAAAAAATTAAGCCCATCGGAAGAGAAAGTATCAGAATATCTTGCCATAGTAGGGGTAAGTTCTGTTTTGAGAAACTGTAATCATCACTAGGTCACAATGTAAAAAATATGGTTTTCTTAACCGTGGCTCCTAGACAAACAAAAATCTAAAAGCAACTTCTATAGACCAAGCTATAAATCTTCAAGCTTATAGCAAAAGGTCTAGAATTTGTACATCTTCATTTTCTCAAATGACTGACACTAAAAGCTTTATTACTACTATGTGTGTATGGGAAGAAGTTAAATTGAACTTTTGATATTAAAAAGGAATCTTAAGACTCAAAAAGGTCAGTATAAAAATTTCAATGGCAGACAGTTCCTAATTCCTTTTACTGGTATTTAGTCCGTTGTAGACACCACACCTCTCCCCCGCCCCCATACATTCTTTCTTCAGATATATTGATGAAGAAGATTTGCCACAGTCAAGTACCTCTGTCCTAGGGATTAACTGCTGTTCCACTTTTATTAAATTGACTTTTTGGACCTTTGATCATAACCATTTTAAGTTAATTTGACAGCTTGCTCCTATAGGGCTTATGGCTGTTCCTCGTTCCCAGGTTTTGTGGGGGCACTGCACTTTCGTTGTCATGTTCTCACTACTTTAACTTAGAAGACAGAGACCCTTAGGATCTGGCTCACACTCAGCTCTCTGATCCTATCTCTTGACACTCTCTTATGTAAACGAAATTATTTGTAGTTGAGTACTTTATTGAACACCTACTATGTGCCAGGCCCTTCTGTTAGGCTATGGGGATAGAAAAATGAATTAAGGCCCTGTGACAGAGCCTGCCGACTGCATAGCTTACATCTCTTCCCCTTCTTAATAAGAGAACTCTGATTTTATTAGGAGAGTAATGGGCTCATTTGGGTAAAAACTACAATAATCAACCTCCCTTGCTACTAGGAGTGGCCATTTGACTAGGTTCTGGCCAGTGGGGCATAAGCAGGTGCTGGGTAGCACTTATGGGAAAAGTCCTTTAGGAAGGGAGATATTTTTTTCCCCATTTTTCTTGTTTCCTGCTTAGAATGCAGATGTGATGGCTGAGGCAATACTGTGATTCTGAGGACAGAAGCCACATACTAAGGGTGGCTGAAGAGAAAGGCAGAAGTAACTTAGGTCCTCGCTGACTTCAAAGGGCTGCATACTAGTCTTGAAATGCTTATATTCAGGCCTTTATCTGAGAGACTGAACCATTTGCTCTGGCTGCTGAATTAGCAGTAGAACACAATTCCTAGACACTGACACTCATCCTTAAATACATTAAGTGTTTATTTTGTTTCATGTTGTATCTTTAGCACATAGGAAAGTGTCTGGCCTGTAGTAGGTACCCAATGCCAGGTTTCCTTTGATTTTTGTGGCTTGACCACAGTATAGAGAACAAGTTCTGGAATGAAATAGGCTCCATCCACTCATTTGTAAACTTGGGAAACTTGATGACTTCTCAGATATCTCCTATGTAATAAGGAGAGAATAAAAAATAACTCTGCTGGATATTCTGGGTACCCTCAAATCTACTCTTCATCCCTTCCCACTCTGCTCTGTGCCCCAGGGAAACTGTCAGCAGCATCTTCTGGTTTCTGATTAGGTTTAGTTATTGGGATGCACAGCGGGCTTTTAGGTAGGAGAAAAAAATTGGGATATTTACTCCCCAGCTCTGTCTTTGCCTGGCCATGGTGTGGTAGTAGCTAAATTCTTCTACGGAAGATCAGTTTCCATAAGAAAGCTCCAATCCCTCTCCTGGCCTTTGAGACCATGGAGTGATTATAGCTCTGCACAGTCACTAGTCCTGAAATGTTCATCATCACTTGGTTTCCATTTTCTTGCAAACGGTCCCTTCAGAACAAGACATCTGTTTGGTGAAAGGACCTTGACTGATATAGTAACCTACATCAGAGGGTGTTGAGAGAATGAAATGAAAGAGTGAATGTAAAAGCCCTTAGCCCTTAATGAATGCTAACTATGAATAGTATTTCCTGCTTGATGTTCTCTGCCTGAAGAACTCACTCCTATTTCTTTTTCCAGACTCAGCTCAAAAGTCACCTCCCCTAAGAAGCCTGCTCTGATACTTCAAGGCTTCTTTAGTGTTCCTTTCAAGAACTTAAAGCCTTTGATACTTAACTTATTAAAAAATTATTACAACTGTTTACTTGAATCAGTCACTCAATAAACTGCATTCCTTGAAGTCATAAAATAATGTTCAATAAATGTTGGTTAAATGAATAAATTTATTTCTCTTGCCATTTTTAATCTTAATGTTTTATATATTAATGAGAGTATTGACTGCTGATTCCTGTATCATCTACAATTCTGACACTGGATACAATTTGATATTAGGTTTTTGAATATTCAATATTTTTTAGCCTAAACTTATGTTTTTAAACATGTGATATTTTATAACTTTTTCTGATTATGATTCCAAAAAAACTTCAATGACTATATTTTAAAATAATTTTCTGTGGTATTCACAGTTTATCATAACTAATACTTGGAAGCACTTAATTTTCAAATCTTGTCCTACGGAATCTCATTTTTTCCCATATCTCCAAGAGGCAAATATGCATAGCATCCCTAGAGCTGCCGCTTCTTTCTTCTCCACCTCCACCTTCATAACCTTTGAAATTTGTCTGAATTAGTATGAAAGTCTGTTGCCACTTTCCTTCCATTCCTCTAATTCATCTTTGCTGCCGTCCGGGTCTCAGAACACAGATGTGACCCTTACATTATTCTGTACTTGCCTCTTATTTAGTACTAACCATACTGTATTGTATGATACACAGCTTCCATTAGACTCTGGGGCACTTAAGGGCACTCTGTGCTTGGAATAAGGCTTAAATAAATGACTATCTTCAAAAGAACGTGCCAGAGACTCAAAAGACAATTAATTCCATAAAAGGAATTCCAAAATGTTTTGAGATACAACATAAAAGAACCTTGAGGACATTATGCTAAGTGAAACAAGCCAGTCACACACACACAAAAATCAAATGCTGTATGCCTTCACCTATATGAGGTATACCTAAAGTAGTTAAGTTCATAGAAATGTAGAATGGTGGGTTACCAGAAACTGGGGTGGGGGGAGCTGCTGCCAAAGGGGTACAGAGTCCAGTTTTGCCAGATGAAAAAGTTCTGAAGATCTGTCTCACAAGAATATGAATATACATAACACTATTAAATTGTACACTTAAAAATGAGTATGATGGTAAATTTTATGGCATTTTTAATCACAATGAAGGAGAAACAAAACCAGGAGCATTTAAAAAAATGTTTTGAGAAATGGTAGCAATACTGAAAAAGTGTATTGTTTCCAATGTTAGCTACTTGGATTGCTCTGTTAAAAAGTTACATTACTTTATTATATATTTTGTATTCTATCTTAAATAGGAAAAAGGAAGTAGTAAGACATAATTTCATATTCACTAGCAAAGCAAGTTTCTATCAGAATCTATTTTTACCTGGGTCTAGCAACATTTAAAATTTCCTCAAGATAATAAGATCTAGCAAAAGCCAGCTGCTGCTCGACAATCTTGAGCATGTGCTCTTCCTTCAGGTTTTCTACTTAAGTGTCATCTTAAATAGGTCATCCCTGTTACTCCTCACCCCCGTCTCTGTTTTGTCTTTCTCCATAGCATTTGTCATGTTCTCACTTCCTACCTACAAAAAACAATTTGTTTTTTGGTTTGTTTGTTGGTGTGTAGTCTACATTCATCCAAGAATGTAAACTTCATGGAGGTAGAAATTTTTATGTCCTTTCTGCCTAGAACAATGCTTGACATAGGTGCTCGATAAACATTTTTTGAATCAATGAATGAATATTGTTTTGGTTGCTATGACAGAAGCCTGTCAGTATTATTTAAGTCTGGACACAAGGTTTCACAAGAGTCTATATTCAAGAGTTTCTCTTAGGTAATATGAAAGAAAATGTCATTATAGTAATATGGCTCCAACCAATCAGACAACATCACCTTTTATAAGCATAGTGGAAAGTATTTATGGTTCTAAACAACACTGCAATTACTGACAGGAAGTGACAACAATCAATAAGACATAGAAATAACATATCCTGCTCTATAAATCCGAATTTACTGATATGTTCAATCTTTCCATTGGTAAACCTCTGCCCTCGGTCACATTACTGTCTGAAATTCCAGTTATCTGTTAGTTACATTAGGGCAGACTATGTCACAGTGATTTCTCATTTACATCAGTATCTAATCAGGACCAAAATTCAAACAAATTCCAATGTAGATAGATAACAGTGACTCTGGAAAGTTGAATTCTGATTCTCATGAGATGTATACTCTTCATTCCTAGATGATTTACAGTAAGGTAATATCTGTAGGTGACAGCCCTAAATTACAGATACTGTTGTTTTCTAGGCCTTTACCACTCCTGATTAGTATTGAGCAAGACACATAAGCTAGATCACAGATTGGCAAATTATGGTCCCTGGGCTGTTTTTATATAGATTATCCTCTAAGAATGGATTTGACATTTTTAAAGAAAGATAAAAACAAACAGAATATGCAACAGACACTGTATATGGCTCACAAGCTTGAAATATTTACTGTCTTGCTCTCTGAAGAAAAATTTGCTGACTCCTGATAGATGACTGTTAAATAAAGTGGGCACAATAAAACAAATCAGATACACAATTAACTGCTTTTTATTTTGTCAATTCCACTTTTACTTATTTAAACAGAATTGTTTCTTTTATATTACTACCTTAATAAGGTTATTTACCCTTCATACTCATAAAATGGTGTTTTATGCAACAAATTTTCTTATGCCTTTTCAGTTATTAACAGTTAACCTTTTAACTGAGGAAGGCCCTTATTTTCTGACTACTTCATATTTCCGATTATTTTTTTTTCAATTTGATGACATTCTTTGATTATTTTTTTAAGGCTCTTATAAACTCCATTATATGAACCCATATGCACATTATGAGATGTAAATTACTTAAAAATAACCTTTTACATTGGAAACACTGCTTACATTTTTATGTACTGCAATGGCCATCCCACCCCGAACAAGCCCAATCCTGTATGATCTCAGAAGCTAAGCAGGGTTGGGCCTGGTTAGTACTTGGATGGGAGTCCACCTAGGAAGACCAGGTGCTACAGACGTAAAAAATAAAATACAAAAAAAATAAAAGATAAAGGATTGTAAGCTGATTGTAAGGTCCTTGCAAACTGTGAGGTTGACCAAGGGTTGCCTCGCTTAAAAAAAATTTTTTACTAAAATTTTTATGTGCCGATTTAGGTTAATTATATTTGTAGTTTTATAAAGAAATAGTACAAGTGAATGAAAACCTAGGTTAGTAGAGTGTTAACAGGCTCCAAAGTAAACTGTTTTTAGGAAAGAGCTCAGAGGGCTGTGGAAGAAACAAAGGACAGGATTGATTAGAAACCTACCAGGAGTAATTGATCATGTTACAATGTGATATTGGAGACAAATAACTAATAAGACAGGTACCCTTGTGTCATCCAGAATTAGCCAACTAAAACATTAACACATAACTTGGGGGTTATAACATACTGAGAAAGCATGTAAAAATGAAAAAGAATGATGACTGATAGTAAGCCTGGTGGATTATTCCTGGATTCTAGAAAAAGAGCTAGAAATTAAAAATCTCTTAGTTTTCAACTCCTGTCACTTTTCTACAGAAAGACTATGTTTAGTAGATATAATTACTTTGTTCTGATGAGTCCTCGGAGGCAGGGCCCAACTGAAGTGAGTCTAGCTGACCCGGCCTTCCCACCAGCTAAACAGGCATGGCGCACGTCATCCAACCCTCACTGCCTTACTCCCATGCTCATTAAGAAATTCTTCTTTCCAATTTAGCTTACCAGATCAATTACATGAGGAAGAGGTTTCAACTGTATTTCTGACACTAGAAATTGAAAAATTACTTTTTAAAATGTAAATGTACATAGCTAGATATCTTGAGGTCTGAGCATGCTTTGGTGAGATAAATCTAGATTCAACTTTAAAAAGTGAGACCAGCGCTTCCAAACAAATGTGACAAGAAAGCGTTGTAGGTATGATGAGCTACTGATCCCCTCAACTCCCAGAGATGGCTGGAGCCCCGTCAATCTACCAGCAAAGTTCATTTGCCCTGGTGCGCCATATAAATATACTTTTCTAGGTGTGTCATGATGTGAAAAATGGTGGGAGGTGCAGAGTTAGGACATGATCCTGTGGTAATGCTACCCCAGTGTGGCATTCTGTGTCATTTGCCTGAATACATCCAATTGTATTCATTATATTATATATTACAGATAACTACTAAATCCATTTTTGATGAAATTATAAACTTTTCCTTATGAGTAATGAGAAAAACTGTTTTTATAACCCATTTACTTAAAAAAATTTTAAAAAATTATGGTAATATACTCATAACATAAAATTTACCATCTTAACCATTTTAAGAGTCCAGTCCAGTGACATTAGCACATTCGCACTATGCTACCATCACTACCATCCAACCGCAGAACTCTTTTCACCTCGCATAACTGAAACTCTGTACCCATTAAACGATAACTCCCCATTCCCCCTAGTCCCTGGAGACCATCATTCTGCTTTCTGCCTCTATGAATTTGACTATCCTACGTATATCCTACCTACTGTATTCCTCTTTTTCTAAGTGAAAGTGTTAGTGAATGGTGAAATGGCTGAAGTTAGGCAAAAGAGTGTAGTAAAAAGAGAAAAAAAGCCCAGATATAGAAAATACATATTATCCTATCTATTCATGAATAATGAAAAGGAGCAAAAATCAGAAAATATTTTGTGAGCATTATACTTTCTCAGCCTTTGGAATTTCTTACTCTTTAACCCTCATTGTCACCTGTCAAACTCCTAGATATTCCTCAAGGTCAACCTCAAATACTTTCTTGTTCCAGAAGCCATTCAGTATCACAGCATCTATCTTTCTTTGAATTTCCATAGTAGTTTGTATTTCCTTTAAAGAACTCCACTTGATCTCATCTTATACCACTGTTATTTATTTATCCTTGATCCTGGAGGAGAAGCATCTTTAAAGCTGACTCTGTATCTTAATGAGCAGATATTCTATAATGTTTAGCACAGGTTCTTGCATATAGTCAATATATACTTATCGAACTGAATTTTTATCTTTAGCAAATATTTATTGACTATCTGCTTTGTTCATGTGCTCTGCAAGACAAAGGAAATATGGCTTCTGTCCTTCAAGCACTGACATTCTATGGTTTAAACTAGTCTCTGTTGGTGCACTAAATGCCTAAAAAACAACTTGGCTAAATCTGTAATTTCAATGGCCAGAGCTTTTCCATAAAATGCACCTTTTGGGGTTGCCTTCATATATAAATATGACATGAGTACTGCAAAAGTCATATGACTATAAAAGTATGTAAGGAAAAATGTCTCACGCTCTTATTCCTCCTCCTTTATTATCATAGTTCTACTTCCACTCCATTGTCCAGTTAACAGTAGTTTTGTGCTTTCTTCATATTTTTAATGCATATATAAACATGTGTCCATCTATCCACCCATTATTAAATTTAATATGAAGGAAAATACTAACAGCAAATAATTCAGCCAAAGGATTTGGAGGTAAATTAGCAATGTTTCCATTTTAGCTATAAAACCATAAGATTATGAAATGATTATATGTTATTTTCAAACATTTGCATTATAAATTCCTAATTAGCAAGATCAGAGAAGATTTAAGGAAAATACTGTTATGGAAAATTGAAAAGATTCAAAATAATAACTAAAAATTATGATGCCATAAGAGAATCATAGCATGTTAGTAAAAAAGAAGTCTGGACTTCATATCATATAAATTACTTAATTTTACAGAGAAGAACCAGCACTGAGCACTTAAATGGCTTGTCCCAGGTGACCCAGTCAGTTCACATGTCTAATTCTGCATTATTAGCACATAGTCTTCACTTGACTGGTTTACAGTATTATCTCTCGGTTTTCATTAGGACATAGCTGAACTCATGCCTCTGAAAAATCTTCTCTTATGCAAGGTATAGTTTATTGTAGGAGAAAATATAGATATGCATAAAGAAGGGCATAAAACCTATCCAATTAATACTTTATATTTTGAATCTTCATATTTTTATTCTCACTGCATAATATCTTGAGGTACTGGAGAAATCTTACTATTACTTATGTACTGGTTACAATCAGGATTTTAGGATATCAGAATCAGGTTACCAAGCTAAGAAATGTTCGATGTCGGGGTAAGAAAGAACAGTTCATTGCTTGGAACAGAGAAAGGTCAGAAAAGCAGATCAGAAAGTGTGATAGGCTTTAAGTCTTTGGCTGTTGTCTTGTGGTTTCCATCTGACTTTATGTTTCCCATTAACATCTATATATTCTGTCTGCGCTCTTCCTGCAGATTATAATAGACATATCATAGTGTTTGCCATAAGTTCAGCCCACTTTCAGAGGAAAACTTACTCAAGGTCCTTCCGAATAAATAGCCCTAGGCAGCTTCATTTGGTAACATGTGACCCCTGCTTGCTAATAAGGGCAGCCATTCAGCAGGCTGGCTAATAACCTTCATAAGTCTTGCCATAAAGGGGTATCACCCAACAAGGATGAGCTATACCAATTACATTCTTGCTCGTGGGGAACACAATAAGAACTAGATTATAAGAGATGTGGGAAGAATGCAGAGAAACATGTCTCAAGACAAGGGGCCGTGAGCAAGTTGATGAGGAAGTGGAAACTATGAGTAAGCAGAAACTAGGAGAGAAACAAAGAGGAGGTGATATACCACTACAGGAAAAAAATCCATGGACTCTGCTGCAGAAATCCATATAGTGGCCTTGTCCCCAGGCTGGTCAATCTAGGCTTCCTGTTTTCTCCATCCTGTCAGCTTAGTCTCCATTACTGCCACATAGATCCTTACGACAATTATCCCTTTCTTATTTCATCTAGATTGTAACATTGTCATTTTTTTAAAAGGTTGAACTGTGTAATCTCACTGATCTTAAGTAGCATTATCTGAATGTATAATGAAATAGTTTAGATCTGAAGCTCCCATATGTGACCGATTATTACAATCATCTAGGGAGTTTTCAAAAAATTAAGATTCTGGGGACTCACTGAATCAGAATATGGCAGAGAAAATCTTTCTGGTTTTGAGTGTGTCTATGTTCAGATGGTAAAAATCATGTTTCTTCTAAGAAATTAAAACATGGATGAGAAACCATGTTAAAGTACAGTGAAATATTTAATGTCACTCCTATTTTGATTTTGTTGTCTTTTTATTGTGATTATATTTGTTAAAACATTTTCAAATTTTTCTAATTTCCTGTTCTTTAACTACTTTCTGTGTACACACATTTTTACCTAAAAAAGCAATTCATTTAATGTTAATTGGTTTTATACTTTATGAGAAAACTTTTAGAATATACTACTTTACAAATAAAAGAGGGCAGGTGATATTTTGCATCCCTTTTATTTCTATAAAACTAAAAATTTATATAAAATGTCTTTCTGATTGCCCTATAATTAGTCCTGGGAGACTGGAGGAGGTAAATGCTAGATTAAGGCTAATTTCTAGGCAAAGTCCATTATGTTAACTAAAAATATAAAACCCAACTATCAGCTGTAAAGATAGGTTTTATGTATATACATTCAGAAAACAGATTAATACAGATATTTCCAGGCCCTTCCATTAAACTATTAAAATTTGTTTAAAACCAATATGAATGAGAGGAAAGAAATTCAAGTAAACCATTTAGTGAAAATCAGAGAGATTAAAGTTCTTAGGCTTTTTTTTTTGTACTTACAAAGAGTGTTGGTTTGGGTATAAATATATTGTCTTCACGTTCTGTAGGCACATTCAAAGTCTTTGATTTCTGATTTTCTGTCACATTTTTTGATTCCGTTTTAGTAAGAAGTAATGTGTCCTCAGAACGTTTATTGCGCATATTAGTGACAATCTGTTTCATTGCTGCCAATTCCTGTTATTATATGAAAATAGAAGAAAACAGCAAGTATGATTTTAGTAAGTAGACTAATACTGATTGATGTTAAAGCATGTATTTTTATTCTCAAAGTAGAAGAAACATTTGAAGCAATATAAGAGATGAGGAAAGTTGTGAAAATAACATATTAATGAACAATTATGACATATGAATCTCACAGTCACTAATAGTTTTAGTATGATAAATGATACATATATCATTCTATAGTCTAATGGTTCCTCAAATTTTCTGCACATTGGAATCACCTGTGGAGCTTCTAAAACTACTGGTGCCTGTGTCCCACCCCCAGAGATTGTGAGATAACTGTGCTGAGGTGTGGCCTTGGCTTTAGAAATTTTAAAAGATCTCCAGGTGATTTTAAGGGAGAGATAAATCTAGGAACCACTGGCATAGTTACTTTCCACTATAATATTTCTACACGTTTGTCAAGTCGATTATTTAGGCATTTAACTTTTTCTTTTCTACCTCGTAACCTACCCATTTCCTTTTGAAATCTTATATGAAGATGGCAGGGGAAAAAAAAAGTCCAAAAGTTTTTTTTTGGTTACTAACCATCAATTCAAACAGTAAGTTTAATACAGCTTCGGGATTTCTTTAACCGTGTTATTCCCTATTCTTTTACAAATGAAAACAAGACTTAGCTTTATCCAGTTTCTGTCTGAACTAAGAATTATTATGCTGAACTTCTTGAAGAACTCAGATAAAATTTTTCACTCATTCTTTTCTCCAAGTCTATTTTGTCTTATTTTTTCCCATAGTCAAACCAGTACAACCTATCGCTATTTAGTGGATATTTTTGATTAATCACTAAATTAATTTAATCACACACAAGCACATGGAGAGAGGACAAACTAAGTTCTCCTTCACTTTATTATCTGTACAACAGTGGTAGGCTGTGTTAGAAGTATTTTTTTCCTATTATTTTATTTCATCTTCATGCCAAGACACAAACTTATGGTGAGAGAAAGATGTTCTGCTTCCTTCTACTAATCTGTTTATAGACATCAGCTCTGTGTCAGAGCAAGTTCCTACAGGCCTTTTTTTTTTTTTTTTCTGGCTGTCATTAATTCTATTTAGAACCATCTAGCTTGAGTGGGTATTTTAAAACAGAGCTGTTGAGTTTAAGCCACAGAGCTTAATAAATCTTAGGGCCAGGAGAGGAGCTAGAAGAAATGGTACTAGAATCCTCTTTCTCCCTCCTGCAGTACTGGGGCTGGGGAGGCCAATGCAAATGAGAATGGCTATGCCTCAGATACTTGCCAATCTGATATATTATTATTTGAGCCTTTTAAGGCTCTATTTTTCCCTTCAAGATTATGTTATTTCATTTATATGCTCCCCTACAGTGAAATCTACAATCGCTGACTTAATGTTAAACATGTCTGGTGTTATGGTAGCTTTCAGTTCCTATTCTACTTACTACAATAAGTAGAAGGGAAAGGGCAGATGACAGTCTCTCAGTGTATCAAAAGAAAATTTTCTACCTGAAGGAATCTCTCCTTATGAGTAATAACTTTTATACCTTGGTATGAGGAGAAAAAAATAATAAGAAAAAATATTTCTTTTCTGTAGATATGTAAGGTAAAGGGGATCATACTTGCTTGGGGAAGGGGACTGGGGGACAACAAGGATGAGAAAGGAGAAAAGGAAGGAGTTGTAGGTGTACTAGGCAGAGGGCTTTGGCCGCTAAGTGCCCTCGTGGAGGCCATAATTTTGTTTCTTTTCGGTTTCCCTCTGCTACTGGTATAGGAGCAGTTACAGGAAACAGATCATCCCTGATGCTGGTTAGGAGGCAGAAGGGAAATTCACGGGGCTTTGCTTTATCCAACACCCTCAACTTAGGGTGTTGTCAAAGTACTGCTTTTATTCACTGACGGTATTAAATAATGTTACTACGGTTTTGGAAATCTAGGTAAGGAACACTTTAAAAGCAACGGAATTCATAAAATTCTTATTAGGATAATAAAGCTACAATGGATATAAATAAGATGCAGAACAATTTTCTTCAGTTTTATTGTCTGATCATTAGATGATCCCTTTCATATCAATGGTAAAGTTGAGTAAAGAAAATTCTACTTTAACATCAAATAGTATTCAAGATACCATTATATATTGAACACACGGAAAGCCAAGCACATGTAGTGGGAATATTTTAATATTAGGTTAGAAGTCAGATACATCTATTCCTATTAGTAATTGTGTAAATTTAGGCTTAATCTATTCTGGTTCAATGACCTTTAGTTTCCTAATTAATAAAATATATATTTGTGCTACCTCTTAGGATTTTTGCCAGTCTGAGAAGTGTTTGGGTATGTTTATTCTGCATTTCTTCTACTGTGGGATTGAGAAGCTTTTCATATCAATAAGGGTAGTTCCTTTTCTGTTACTATCTTGGACCTATTTTTCCTACAGGGTGATTGGTCATTTTCTTATACATTTCAAGGAGCTCTTCATATGTTAGAGATATTAGCCCTTTGTAAAATGAATGACAAGTTATTTTTCCCATTAATTTTTGTTTGACTCTGTTCACACTTTTTTTTTTTTTTTTTTGCTTTGTACTTTCTGATTCTGATGCAGCTGAATAGGTCAATCTTTAATTTTATGGGGTTCTCTCCGTGGTTCCTTCTTCCATTTTCCTCAAGTTACTTTTATGGTTTCTTTTTCTTTTCTTTTTCAAACATTTAGATCTTTCATCTGTTTGAAGTTTATCCTGGCTTATGGTAATAGGTGTGAATTCGACATCTTTTTTCCCCATGGCTATTATGTAATAACAACATTATGTACCACAGAGATAATTTTTTCCTCACCAATTTGAGATGCTATCTTCATCATATACTAAACTTCCATAAGTGTATGATTTATTTTTAGATTAAACTCTATTCCAATGGTCTATTTATTCATGTACCTATGTCATACTGTTTTAATGTTTAATAACTGAGGTATTTTTTGGGCTATATTCTTAGGGATAGGGGCGGGATTTTGCTGTGTGTGTGTGTATGTATGTATATATATACATACACATACACATACGTAGGAAGACCTTTTATAATGTTGAGTCTTCCTAACCATGAAGATACTTTAATATATCTCTCACCTCCATTTTTAGCATAAATTTTCCTGCTCTAATTGCCCTAATGAAATGGTTCTGATTCACAAGATCCCAATTCAAAAAGTGACAAAACAAACAAAAATAAATAAACCACCATAACATACAAGAACTAGAAAACATATTTACCACTACTAAACAGAATCCTCTGGTAAGATGAAGTCATCTTGAAATCTGGTTCGTTCCTAACCTGGTTTAGTTCTTACCATGTTCTTGTCTGGCTCCTGATTGCTGGTTCCATCTCCTATTTAAGATTCTGTTCCTATTATTTGGACTTGACTTTTACATTTCACTTTCCTAGCTTTTCATTCTGCTGTCCTCTGCTCTGTAACTGTCCTTTTCTGATTGGTCAGTACGATTATTTGTAGTATTGTCTAATGATTTATAAATATTGTTCACTGCAGAGCAGAGAGAGTGATTAGATTCACAGAAAAGGAACCGCTAATGTTCAAAGGACGGTGTTTCAAATACCAAGTTCAACTGGATTCTTTTTCTTACATTGCACCTATTGCTCAAAATCATGCCACTTACTGCGATTTCTATTTTAATCCCGACTTTCTTACAGAATTATTCCTTTTTCTTCTTTGAGTCCTGCCTTTTTTTCCTTGGTTGATAGAAACAATATATACCTCTTAAAAAATATTACCTAAGATTACCTAGCTTCCTTATCATGTTTGCTAGAATCAATTTTGTGCTGACTGTTTTTAAGAATGATGTACACTTGTTATTCTGAAATTCTTTTCTATTCCACATCTTGACAAGTTTTATTACTTCTTAAATCTCTCTCTCTCTGTTTTGATGGCATACAATCTAGTAAGTTTCTTAGGGGGGTATTGCGGTAGAACGTATGTGCTTTCCTTCAGAATTTTGATGGTATTATCTCTGTCTTCTAAAGTTAAATTTCTGAAGACTATTACGCCAAGCTGATTATTTGTACATATTTTCTTTCTCACTGGAATCTTCTATGTTGTTTAGCTGTACCCTATTAATTTCATCTTTTAACCTTTTTCTGAGTTTCAGGAGAGTGCGTTACTTTTCCTCACATCCCTCTACTGGCATTTTTACTGATAATAACTTCATGATTTTGATTTTAACAATTTCTAAACTATCACAATTTTTTCGTCAACTGTTTCTATTTTATAAAAAGACTATTTTCTCAAACCTTTCTGAAGAAACTAATTACAATACTTAATAAGAACTATTAATTTTCTTCCAGTTTCTGATGGTCTTTGGTTATGTGTTCCAACTTATGAACAAAGAGCAGATTAAATGTTTTCTTTCTGTTGTTATGGGCCATTCATAACAACAGAATGAGAGAGTGGAGTACAATATCTGTACCGGTGGACGAGAAAATCTGTCTAACAGATTTTACTCTAGGGTCCTCAGGCAGAAAGTAGGCTCTTTTCCTCAAAATGACAAAATGAGCAGTGTCTTAAGCTGGAGCCCCTTCATTTTGAACAGTTCTAGCCTATTCCTAGCAAATTTTCCATTACTTTAGAAACCATTTTAAAAAAAATATTTTTAAATTCGTTTTTTTTTTAGATTATAGAATTACTGGTTTATTTTAAAATTCAAATACTGCAAAAGTGCCATGCCCCAATCCTCTTTATCTTTTGACCACTTTTTGAGACCTTTAAATACTATTCTATAACATAGTCTAATTTATAATAATATTCATTAATTCTGATGTGACTTCATATTCATTTTCAAAAAGCTAATAGTATAAATGATATAATTCTGGTATATCAAATACATAAGAAAATTACAGTAACTTCACGAATGAATGAACCATTTATTAAAATTAATAAATGTAGAATTATGTCTGATCATATAATTAAGACTTAGGATAAAACCAAACCAAACAATAATAACCACATTGCAGTACAATAATTACTCTTGAAAATGAAAGAGTTAAGGGCAAGAACATTCTTATGAAACCTCCAGATGATGATAATGATGATGATGATTGTTATTGTACAAATAACATCTATGAAAAAGATATATTTCCCTCCTGTATCCAAAAGCACATATCTTGGCCATTTAATATAAACTATTTGTGTGGAGTGGTGGCATATCAAAACAGCTCAACTGCAGAGCAGCTGCTTAACAGTATTGCATAGTTCATGCCAATAAATTGCTGAAAGTTGTAAACTCTGCAAAGATGTTGGCAAGGGGACGCATAGATGGCATTTCTTGATGAAAATAGCTCTGACAAGTATAATGCAAACTATGTATTGCACTGGAGGGTAAATGTAAGTGCTTTTATATAAGCATAACAAAGTATCATGACTAATACGTTAGATGGTTCTGTGCATCATTTCTACTTGAGGGTAAAAACTAACCTTATTTAAAACAATACATACAGTATTTAAACTTCATCTAAAAGGGTATGTATGTATATATTTATTTTTTAGGCGAGGCAACCCTTGGTTGACCTCACAGATTGCAAGGACCTTGTCAGCTTACAATCCCTTAATGTTTTATTTTTGTTTTTTATTTTTGATGCCTACAGCACCTGGTCTTCCTAGATGGTCTCCCATGCAAGTACTAACCAGATCCGACCCTGCTTAGCTTCTGAGATCAGACGGGATCGGGTTTGTTCAGGGTAGCAAGGCCGTAGACTTAAAAGGGTATTTAAAAAACATTTTATTATGGCAATTTTCAGAGACACAAAGAACATAGCATATTGCGCCTTCAGTTTCCACTGCCCAACTTTAACAACTATCAACATTTTCGCAATGTTAATTTTTAAAAGTTTTATTGAGATATAATATGCCATATAGTCATCCATTTAAAGTGTATAAATCAATGGTTTTTAATATATTCACAGACATTACTGCAGTCAATTTTTAAACTTTATCACTTCAAAAAGAAATCCTGATTCCCCTAGCTATCAATTCTCTATTTTATCTTGCCCCCAACTTTCAGTCCTAAGCTACCACTGATATACTTTCTATCTCTATAGATTTTCCTGTTGTAGATACTTTATATGAATAGAATCATACAACACGTGGTCCTTTGTGGCTGGGTTCTTTTACTTTGCTTAATATTTTCAAGGTTCATCCACATTGTAACCTATATCAGCACTTCATTACTTTTTATAAATCTGAATAATATTCTACTATATGGCTATATCACATTTTGTTTATCTATTAAACAGCTGATGGACATTCTGCTACTGTGAATAATGCTGCTTTAAACATTCATGCACAAGTTTTTGTGGTCATGTTTTCATTTCTATTGGGTATACAACCTCAGAGTGGAATTGCTAGGTCATATGGTAACTCCATGTTTAATTATTTAAGGAACTGCCAAATTGTTTTGTCAATATTGTTTTATCTATTTCCTTACCAGTTTTTGGAAAATATTTTAAAGCGGATTTCATATCTCAGATTTCGCTTGTAAACATTTCAGAAGAGATTTTTAACGGACGAAAATTTAAAAAGTACCAAAAATTATTATCCTATCACAATAATTTAAACGAAAATGTAAATTTAATTCAAAGTCATCCATTCTATACTGAATGCTCAACAAGAATTTAAAATTATTATCAAATCAGATTTTAGCACAGTTTAATATATGGATTTTGATGAAGTTAAAATATATCTTGAGTGCCAATCACTACACTCTAAATACAAGACAAAACAGATTTTGTACAAGATTGTTAGAGAATAGCGGGAGTATCTACAACGCAAACTGCTGTTTTCACAGCCCCTCAGTTTTTTCATTGAAATACTTGCTCCCGTTTATAGGGTAAATGCATCCTAGGATCATCTCTTTGCCTCACGGGGAGAATATAGTTTTAGGTGTGGAGAGAGGAACAGAAAGGACAAGAATTAATATTCGCTGAGTATCTACCATGTGCCTGGCTATGCAGTTAAGTATTTTACATAATAACTTAATCCTCTCCTAAATACTAGGATGTAGATATTCAGTTTTGAAGATGAGGAAACTGGGTTTAGAAGGTTTTAAGAAATTTAGCCAAGTTCATCAGCTGCTAAGATGTGAAAGTAGGATTCGACTGCAGGTCTTTTTGGGTTCAGAGCTGTGATTATTTACCCAATATTGCAAATGCCTTTTGGCAAAGGCTTTGACAAACAGTTTCAAGTTTGGAAGAGATCTTAGAGTCATTTAACCTAGCTGCTATACAAAACAAAGCAAAACAACAACAATAATAACGAAACAAAGCAAACCGAAACAAAACATGTCTCCTTATGTCTATCCTCAGGTTTTAATTCCAACCTATGGAGACATGCATAATATAGCAAGTGTATTTTTGCCTCTTTCACATGCCTACTTTGAATTTCTTATCTCTAAGCCTTTTCTTCTCTAAACATCCCAAGTTCATTCATCTCTCTTATGACTGAAAAGAATTCTTTCATCATCTTGATTGATTCCTCAGATTATTTGCTAGTATTAAAAGTTTTGAGCTTAGAACAGACTAAAGAAAGAAGTCCTGGCCAGAGCAGAGCAGAATAAGGTCTATCTATTCCTTAGTCTAAAGCATTTCAGAAGACATAAACATTTTTGGAGCCATACCCTATCAATGACTGAAAGCTTAGTGAGAGCTCAAGTGTTTACATGAATGAGAGATAACTGTGCTGTCATAGCCTGGGGGATAGAACTAATCACCTGAAACATTCTTTCCTGAACTTGGATATTATCTTTAGGTCATTTTCAACAGTGATCCAGGTAGAGGAAGCTAGTATTAACATGTTCAAGTAGGCCCCTGAGTTGAAATCTACTGCCATTGTTGACTTGAACAGAAGCATGGGCGCCTTGATTCTATACTGATTAGTCTGTGCGGGTTCTTTAGCTCAGCTGATCACTGACTAGTAACTTGGACTTCTGACTGCTTTGTCTCTTGGTACTAATGTCCTCTTGGTGCCTGGCTTTCCCTTCTGTGACAGTATTCGCCTGGGTGCTGTCTAGTTTCTGGCCTTTACTATTTCAGTCTAATCTGATAAGTTTTGATGTATATTCTTGTTGACTTTCATCATCAGCTTCAGGGTCTAAACTCTATCCTCCATTTTGAACAATGATTTCTAGAGTGGGACTCACTCCACTGCCTATACTTTCTCTATGTTGCATTCCCAGCCTTTTCTTAGTGTTGGCTCCTTGATATGTGATCAGTGACTTGTAAGGTTGATATCAAAATATGCCAATATGGTACCTAACAGAATTATGACCATAATTATCTCATATCATTGTCAATGTACTCTCCTGGCCACCATACACTTCTAGAGGCTTATTTTATAATTTGGCAATTTGTTTTGTGTGTTGCCTTATGTCCTAGAATTGTTTGGTTTGTTATAAGCTGCTACTGTAGTAAGAGAGTCATAAAAACACAGGAATGACAGTAAGAGGTTGTTTACTTACTGATAAAGAACAAGAAGTATACTACTTTGTAAAAGAGAAAATTACCGAACTTCTAAAATGTAGTGGGAAAATCACACATTTCATTAAAAAAAAAAAAAAAAAAGAGAGAAAGAAAATGACAAGTCTATACAATACAAAATAGATGTGAAAATGTGATGTAAAAAAAGTTAAAAGGGCATTTAGACACAGAAAAAATATTTTTATGAGTTATATTGCTTCACACAAGATAGAGTTTTACTTGCAGGATACAACAAAGATACCTGTAATTTTAAAGATAGAAAGATTAAAGAAGTCAAGATACTTATGAAAATCAAAATAATTTGCCCTAGTTCTACTAAGTTCTATACCAGTCCACATTAACATAGAGATCTATAGATTACAATATAAAAGCAATTCAAGTGTGTTTTATGCAACTCAAAATTGAGTAGAGTCGACATTCCACAGAATGGACAACAGAGATTCAGTGGCTGCTTCTATGAAATGGGTACAAGACCATCATAGGGCTTGAGTGGAATAAATGAATATAAAAAGATTTATAAAGTAATACACAAATATTAAACATTATTATTATAAACTAAAAAATATCTCTTTTGGGGAGAAGCTTAATGCCCTCTTGAATTCTAGAAGGCATAAGCAAAAAGCTACCTCTCTCATTATGGAGGGATAATTTAAAACTTTCTCTTTCTCTGATTGCTTATTCCCAGATATACTTGGTTGAAAGCAAGCTCTAACTAATTCCTACATACGGCAGTACTACATAATTGATCTGAAAGTGTTTTAAACATTTTGGAAAAAAGAAGTTATAAAAACTCATCAGGATATTGTTATTACTGTTATACAATAGGTTTGGTTCCATCTTATTTAAAGTATGTGTAAATTCATTTGCAATGAATATTTTTGCAATATTTTTCTCCCTGAATTTCCTCAGACCTGAATGCACATATCCTTACATGAAAAAAATAAGCATTCTAAAACTTTGTAGGGAAAATATGGCTTATACTGTATGTGTGCTTTAGGTTTTACTACAATAATCTTTCTTTAAAATACTCATTTACACTTAATTAAAAAAAAATTTTAACTTAAAGAGCATCACTGAGAAATGTGTGAATCTGAGAAATAATTGCATCTTCATTAAAGAAAAATTAACTTACCCTCTCAGTATTGTCAGTCATGCTGACTATAAAATTTAACTACATAGATGTGTAAGAAAAACATATAAAAAGGTACTTTTAAGAAAATTTCAAAACAGTTAAGTATGAACCAAAAAGAATGACACACATATAGAAAAATGTAATTTCTTTGAACCCTTTATGAAGTACATTGCCTAAGGGGCACTTGTGATGCTGAAATGTTCCTGAAACTTTCCGAGAAATCACAAAGAACATACAAGTTAGAATCCTGGAACATGAACATACCATAAAAGAATGATAATTATACTGTGACTTCACTTTCAGAAACCTGGCTAACTGCAGAGTTTGTTTTCTTTTTGCTAAGTGACATATGCTGCAGTAAGAGGCAAGTTATCCGGGAGAGTGGGAGACAGTCCAACATTCAGGCAAGTGTGAGGCCTTGCACACTGCAGGTACTTAGTAGAGTGGCTGGTTATACCTGGGGACTCCGAGAGATTCCTGGCAAGAGCACTGAGTGAGAGGTAGAAGAATCCCAGGTCTTAAAATGGTTCTCATATCCCACAAATATATATTACTCCTTAGAAGCTTGAGACCCATAGATGTTGCTGTGGTTACAGCTATCATGAATGTCCAGGGTCTGAGGAGTAGCGCTATTCTAGACAAACTTTTCAGATACGACTTCCTGCTGGCTACTTTCAGATAGTTCTCTAAAATTGTTCTTGAGTGTGGAAGAGCTTCTACACTTTTTAAGTTAAAATACAGTTATCAGAGTGAATCTTATTTTTTGAGGAGAGGTAACATGGATACAGAAAAGGCTAGTTTCTAAAGCTTTCTATTTGACTATTCTATTTGATAGCTTCTAGTGCAATTACTGTTGAAGACTGGAAAGAATCATAATTAGTTTAACAAACATTCATGGAGAACTTTCCTGAAAACTCTGAAACTATCATCTCTTGCC
The DNA here is from genome assembly GCF_000151845.1 of Pteropus vampyrus. Classification (NCBI taxonomy): domain Eukaryota; kingdom Metazoa; phylum Chordata; class Mammalia; order Chiroptera; family Pteropodidae; genus Pteropus; species Pteropus vampyrus. The sequence goes on from NW_011888936.1 coordinate 2,260,087, forward strand.
ATTAGATGGACACTCCCTAAACTCTTACTACCATATCACAAGCTTACTTTTATCTTAACATGATATTTTTACTTTTCAAAATGGAAAAGGTACTCCTCTGATCTAAAGTTAAATCCCATCACTTTGCTCTGGATCTCCTCCCTTCCTTATACTTTTGCTCAAATGATTATCCTCTCTTTTGTACTTTTAATGCCTCTCACCACTTGGCCCTTCCTATCATCATTTAAACTGGATACTCTCCAACTTTGGGAGGTAAAAGCCTTGGTCTCCTGCTCCCTGATCATCTCATATTCTCTTATTCAAATATCTTAAGGGCTATCCACTTTTCTTATGACTACTTTTCAATTTCTACTCATTCATCAATTCACAGCAATCTGTGTTTTAGCTCCACTGAAACTCTTTCGGCATCTTGTTAAATCCAAATAACATTTTCTTTTTTATCTTTATTTTACATGGCACCTTGACAGCCTATTCACTGCTGACAATTCTCTCCCGTCCGAATAGTTTTTTCTGGGCTTCAATGACTCTGCTCTCTTCCAGATGTTCCTGCCATGTCTCTGGTCATTCCTCACTCTTCTTTGTGCAAGCGCTTTTTCCTCTGCCCGTCCCCTTAAAAGTTGTTGCTCTTCAAAATTCTGTCCCAGGCCTTTTTCTGTTCTCACTCTGTATACTTTTACTAGTTCATTTAATTTAGTACTTTCTTCTTTCATGTAAAGGACCATCTTTATGCTGTGACTCTCAAATCTCTAACACCAGATGTCTTGAGTCTTTCTTCCCTAAACCTATCCCTCCTATGTTTTTTGTAGTAACACCATAAACCCAAGACATAAGCCAAAACCCTGGGCACCAGTTCTCATTCCTCGTCTCTTCATCGTTCCCTAAATTCAGTCGCCAAACCCCATGATTCTGCTTTCTACACTGCTCTCAAACTGGTCCATTTTTGTCAGACACCATGATCAACCATCTATTCAAGACACCACATACATGAGAGAATAGTTTCCTAAGTGGGGCTCTTACCACCGCCCTTAATACAACTGCAAAGGAAATTAGAAAAGGGCTTTTACATCAGCTTCTTAAAATTACACTCATTAGTCTATTAGACGTTTGGCTGATTAAAGATACTTTTCCTATTCTTGAAAGCTTATATTCTAAAGACACATGATGAAATAGATATGAAGAAAATTAGAATTAGAGTTTCCAAAGGTGATCAGCAAATCTTGTTTTATTAAGGAAAATATGAGTGGATAAAAATGGATGGAAAATGAAAGCCATTAAGAAAGACTCCTGAGGGGTACGCTCAACAAGAAAGAAGCCATTCTAAGGAATCACATTCTTTGTCCTCAAAACTGAATGTTTAATTTGAAGAGTTGCTATAGTTATTTAAGAGTGAGATTCTATCAGTTGATCTTTTCTTTTACCTCTTTTTAACCCAATTATTTAAGGTTTATTATACATTATATTTTTACACCTAAGCAATCTTAGTATAAGTGAAGACATTTAAGGGTAAAAAAGATTATACCCCACTTGAACAAAACAAAAAAAGTTATTCTGAGGCATCCAAAGTGAAAGAGAAGAAAGAGATTATAACACCTGGATAAGATATTCAGCTCTGAGTTTTCTGGAAATGAAGACAAAAAGGAAATACATTAAATTACATAGTTTTCATTTTCTGACAAAAAAGAAAAGATATAACTTCATCTACAGAGGCAAAAATTTTCCTGGAACCAGAGCAAGCAACAATTCATCATGAGATTTTTGTTTAAATGAAACTAAGAAAATCATAAACTTTTATTTCAGATTAAAAAAAAAAAGAATTTACTTCTAGTTTTGACAGTAAGTATGTAATCATGGTTAAGTTGCTTAATTCTTACCATCCATCATCAGTTTTATCTGTAAAAGTGGGAACAATGGTATTTATCTCAGTGGACTTGTAGTAGAAACTAAATTACATTAATATAAATAGAAGTACTTAGTAGACTGACTCAAATAGTTTCACAAAACAAAGAGAGATGACACCAGATCTTGTTTTGATCCTCTATAAAGGCAGAGGGCATAACATTAAATTGTACCTTCATGAAAGAAATTTTGTGAGGAGAAATAATTTGCCCCCTCCCCATCACTCTGCTCTATGGAGGTTTCACTAAATACAGGCATAGAACTTGGAAAATTTAAAATGGAGAGATGTAAACAGGTATGAGATCTCAATTTCCTTCATGTTCAAATCTTTTAGTTAGTATTTGTTGTGCAGATCTTTTAACCTAATATATTTACCCATCCCAATTGAGCTTTATGGTCTGAAAAGGCAATCTAAAAAATGGTATTTTTTTTCAATACCCATCCTTCTCTTCACATTTTAATATTTTTTATTATTAATACTTTCTTTAAAGAAAAGCTGAGAATCAAAATCACCTATTATACTGCTCATAATTCAAAATATACATAACCATAATGTATAAATGCTTCAAATTTTTAGAATAAGAGGTCAATGATAATTTTATCAGTCCTAGAAATGTTTATGTCACAACTGAACTCCTAACATGAGAGAAGGTACTTCTAAACTAATAATTTTGAGCTAACACTAATAAAAAAAATAAAAACCCTCTGTGGCCATGACCCAAATATCCTGGAATTGTCAATCTAGACTTATCCCATCTGTTTTCTTTTTTCATTTAATACATACTTGATAACTACGTAATGAGTTAGTAATCTCATTTCATATTATGTGACCATTTACAGTCTTACCAGAACTAAGTGACACTGCTTAAAAAGTTAGCTATCTGGCATAAAAAAGAAAATGAAAAAAATTCAAAATGTTCATTTGGTTTCTTTAGCTGATTAAAACAATGAGTCGTATTAATTTTCTTCGGGTCCTGGCTCTCCGGTGCCGACCTGCACTGTGCTCACCTCTGACTGTGGACACCTACACCTTGTGCCTTAGGGCCCTTGCTTGCCTCACTTTCACAAAATTATATTTATCGGTTACTCTTATTTAACCGTACCTATTGGCTATCCTAAGCACTTGACCCTCAAGAGCTATAAAATGAATAAATCAATCCTGCAGACTCTGTTTTATTAAGTAAACATTCAAGTGAATGGTCAAGCCTTTCCCTGGGCCACTGGCTGTTCTGTTTCTATAAAAGTGGTTTGCACTTGCTTTGGCATCTGCACATACCACGCAAGTTGGTATTAAACTATTTCTTAGAAAAAGATTAAAAATTTGTATCAGACTTGTTTTTTTAAATTTTTACTTTGCTTTGTTAGGAAAAAAAACCAACTACTTTTCTTTACATGTTTGGCATTAAAAAAGGTTACGAGGTTAGATTACTAAAATATAATTGTCAAAATGAAGAGAGATTATCATATGCATGAATATTAACTGACAATTATTTAATCAGGTATGTATCCATGTGAATTTCATTGATGCCGTGCAGTAATAGGCAATTTACATGAGTAGTTTCATCTTGCTAGTATTTAATTTTCATGTTTAAATATTTTGTTCTAAATCTATTCAATTTTCAAGCCTTTGAGTAAAACTTTTAGTTTTTACTTGGACACGTCAATAATGTGATTCCAAGTATGATGTATCAAATATGTAAATTAAATTTGCTCATATATTTTTCAGAGTCTAGCATAATCCTCTAAAATCAAATGAGAACTGTCATTCTGAAAAAAATACCTGTTATGCAGCTTAATGAAAAAAAAAAAATCAGTGTGACTGAATGGACATCGTAGTTACTATCTCTTAAATATTCCAATTTAAACACATTTGTAAAAATCCATATAGTGAATGAATCAGGCTTCCACAGTGAAGAAACAATTATTTGAAGAAACAGTCCTAGGACATAAGCGATAGAAGATAAGGCTTGGAATGTTGGAAGTCAGAAAAAAGATTAAACATCTTCAAAGAATCTTTTCCTAGTCTGTAACCTGTTGTTAGATCTACTTATCTACCTAAAAGTCTCCAGTGAAATCTAGTCCAGGGACTCCTTATCTCTTTCACCCATCATATAAAATACACCTTTAAAAGAGAACTCACTCCAAAGGCCATTTCTAAGACAGAGACAATCCCCCAACTTCCCTGATACCACTTCTAGAATATGCACCTTCCAACTGCTTCCAGTACTATTCTCCAGGTCATCCCTCTCAATAGTATCCTTCCAATAATTTCTTCCTAAATACATGGTATGTCTTTCCCAGACTGGAAAAATGCCTTTAAGATACTCATAAACCAATGACCTGTTTTGAACATTTCTTTCTTTGTTAGGCTAATAAAATGGTAAAAACATGGCTAAGACAAGGTACTGATAGTTCTGTGGAAAAAATGCGCCGGATTAAAAAACTAGGTTTCATAGTACCAGCTGCTGGCGAGGATGCTGAGCAACTGGAACTCTCATTCACTGCTGGTGGGAATGCAGAAGGTACAGTCTCATTGGAAAATAGTTTGGCAGTTTCTTATAAAGTTAAACATACACTTTCCATATGACCCAGCAATTCTGCTCCTGGGTATTTATCGAGAAAAATAAAAACTTACGTTTCCACAAAAACACATACACAATGTTTACAGCAGCTTTAGTTATAGATGCCCTCAAGTGGAAAAAACCCAAATGTATATCACCTGCTGAATGGATTAAAAAACTTTAGTACATCCATATACTGTAATATTACTCAGTAATAAAAAGGAACAAATGACTAATACTTGTAACAACATGAATAAATCTTTTTTATGGTACATGAAAAAACCCAGACTGAAAATACTACTACCAATAATTTCATTTATATGACATTCTAGAAAAGAATAATGCCTTTTGCTGGAAAAGGCAAAGTTATAGGGACAGAAAACATAAGTGGTGGCTAGGGCTGCAGGTGGGGAAAAGGGTCACTACAAAGGGGGTGCGAGGGAACATTCTGGGGTGATGAAACTAGTTTACATATTGATTGTTGTAATGGTTACACAACTGTGTGAGTTAGTCAAAAATCATAGAAATGTATGCTAAAATGGGTGAATTTTATTGTATGTATATTATACCTCAATAAATCTGACTTAAACAACCAGGGTTATCTCTTAATTACTAACTGGCTTTGGGCAAGGCACCCAAAACTCATTTTTCCTTTTATAAAATGGGGGTTATATTAACTATAAAAGATTTTTGGTGAGGAACAAATTAAAAAAAAGTTATAAACTTTAAAGTTCAACACAAATATTGTGCACTAGGCATTGGACACACGATGAACGAGACAGAAGTGCTGTAAAAAATTACAGTCTAGTGTAAGAAAATTAAAA
>NW_011888936.1:2265417-2268367 GCF_000151845.1 Pteropus vampyrus
AAACTTACGTTTCCACAAAAACACATACACAATGTTTACAGCAGCTTTAGTTATAGATGCCCTCAAGTGGAAAAAACCCAAATGTATATCACCTGCTGAATGGATTAAAAAACTTTAGTACATCCATATACTGTAATATTACTCAGTAATAAAAAGGAACAAATGACTAATACTTGTAACAACATGAATAAATCTTTTTTATGGTACATGAAAAAACCCAGACTGAAAATACTACTACCAATAATTTCATTTATATGACATACTAGAAAAGAATAATGCCTTTTGCTGGAAAAGGCAAAGTTATAGGGACAGAAAACATAAGTGGTGGCTAGGGCTGCAGGTGGGGAAAAGGGTCACTACAAAGGGGGTGCGAGGGAACATTCTGGGGTGATGAAACTAGTTTACATATTGATTGTTGTAATGGTTACACAACTGTGTGAGTTCGTCAAAAATCATAGAAATGTATGCTAAAATGGGTGAATTTTATTGTATGTATATTATACCTCAATAAATCTGACTTAAACAACCAGGGTTATCTCTTAATTACTAACTGGCTTTGGGCAAGGCACCCAAAACTCATTTTTCCTTTTATAAAATGGGGGTTATATTAACTATAAAAGATTTTTGGTGAGGAACAAATTAAAAAAAAGTTATAAACTTTAAAGTTCAACACAAATATTGTGCACTAGGCATTGGACACACGATGAACGAGACAGAAGTGCTGTAAAAGATTACAGTCTAGTGTAAGAAAATTAAAACTAATAATTATTAAGTAATGTGGAAATTCAATGACAGAGATATGAACAAGGCAATAAGGGGTCAAAAGAAATGGTGTTCCAGGAATAAGAATTACATCATAAAAAAATAAAGTCTAAATTAATTCATAAAGAATAAACTATCACAAGTTGAATATAAAAGGCCAGATCACACACAGTGAGATGCAAATGTGAGAAGTCACTAATAAACATGAAAAATGGATTCAATAATTTTAACCCAACATGGACTTAAAAAAAGCTTAAAGTGGTAAAACTTATGACAAAATGGAAAAAGTACCTCACGATGATTTAAGAGTTGTTCTAAATCTAATGCCATTTGATTCTTCATCTGTAGTAAAGCTGACTTTTCTTTATTTAAATTGCTGGAAAAAAAACACACCAAGTTTTAAAAAGTCATCATAGTGGTTTAAATTTAATTAATAGTAAATAGCAAAAGACTAAAGACAAATCTGACTTTCTGAATTAAAGATAAATTAAATTTACAGACCGTAAAGATATCAGAGCAGCCACTACAATGTTTGATTTAATCAATGGTCTAATTATTTTGAATTCAGACTTTTTCTTTTAATAATCATTTGACAGTGCAACTGAGATTCTTTGTGACAATACTTTCCTGACTAATAGGGGCATAAAATTAGTGTTTTAAAGATGACTGTTTACTCCTGAAATGTAAAAAGATTAAGTGGGACTTATATAAAAGATAAAAAGAAAGTATGCATAGGCAGAATATTAAAACTATAGACACTGGAAGTCAAATTAAAACATTTATCTTTAAAACTGAGGTAGTACATATTTTATAATTTATCACATACTAAATGACCAGGTATATAATTGAGTTGAATAAATGAATCATATCTTTGGTCTGTGGTCAACTTGGAAAAGCAATTTTTGTCTCCAAATTCTTAGTTCAAACTTCAGTTTCTAAGTTTGCATTGTGAATTTCCCTTTGATGTGACCTATTTTTTGATAAGAAAGGGTGAGAAGCCTAATTGTTAAGGACATTATATTTTAAAAGATAAATAGTTGAGGTTTATCTCATACTATCCAGAGTTCCATTAAATGAAATATTCTTTGAAAGCAACTGGACTTAATCTTCTTAGCCAGCACTACAACAAGAATCAAGAAAAGCAACATAATTAATAAATTTAATTTAATAACTTAAATAATGAATTTAAGAAACAATTCCTTAAATGTCAAAATGAAATCTGTGAAAGTAAAATTAATGAGAATTGTTTTTGCTGAATAGGTAAGATGTTTTAAGTTATAACTTTAAGAAAGTGGAAAGCTACCAATTTTTAAAATATCAGGCAGGAAGTTTTTTTAAATTCAAGGTATAGTAGTAGGTATTCTGGAAGAACTGGTAATTCCAGGACTTAGGAGGAAAAAGCGCACATTCTCCTCCTTCCTAGTAATTGAGAACTTCCCCCAAGGAAGCATCATAGTTTGTCCTCTGAGAAGAAAGACTAGATGCAATTCTAACTTTTGTTTCCAACTGTGCCACTGACTCAACTATGCGGTATAAAGCCCAACACCCTCCCCCACTGAACCTCAGTTTTCACATCTGTAAAAGTGGAAAATAATACTTGTATATGTCAAAGGATATGTGAATTAACTAATGAATAATTATATAAAGCATTAAACACATAAAACTCTATATAAATGCTATATAGTATTAATAGTTTAGATGAAAAACAGGCATCAGAGGAAAACAGTAATTAAATGCCAATAAAAGTAAGCAGCTCAGCACAAAAACAATTTGACTTTTGGAGTTAGGCGTCAGAGATCCTACTGAGCCGCAGCATTGAAAAGAACTAAATGATACAAAGGAAACTGAGTGCCATGTTCTGCCAGAATCCCACAAAGCATGGCAAAGATCAGACGTTTCTGTAACTCTAAAATCTAATCTATCTTTAGGTAGAATCACTTCGAAGATAAAATCCTTTTCAGAATTAAAATAAACGTCCAGTCAATAGAAATAGGAATTTTCAAGGAATAGGTAGGTATGTGCTAATGTTCATATACATGTACACAGATACACAACAGTATGTGTACATGTACTCATATGCAGTACATATACTGACGCACATACACGCACACACACACACGCTTTCTCTCAAATACCAACGGGTCCATTAAATACAGTGTAATAGGAATGGAATGTTGATGTTATTAAA
>NW_011888936.1:2269663-2418129 GCF_000151845.1 Pteropus vampyrus
CACACGCTTTCTCTCAAATACCAACGGGTCCATTAAATACAGTGTAATAGGAATGGAATGTTGATGTTATTAAAGAATTTTAGATAATTCATTAGAAATGCTTTACGTATAAAGTTTACTTTTTCCCAGAATAAAGTAAATATTCCATATTTAAATAGCTAAAATAACCACATGATGCAGAACAAAAAGTTGTTGGATAAATTGGTTTATGGAGCAACTCTGTTCTATCTGGATGTTGGTTTTATCACAAACAGTACTGACTCCAAAGATAGTACTCGGTTATATATTTTCACAGTCTTAGCCTTCTCTACATGGAGTATACTCTTAAATCACAGAGACTATCTTCAACTTGGGCGTCTCTAAAACTGAATATGATGATTACTAACCTCTGTGCTCTTCTAGTTTGTATGTAATAACTCAACAGAAGTTTAGTCTCCATAAAACGTATTTCATAACAGTGGAAACTAACCTTTAAAAATACAAAGCTTCTATGAGTGACTCATAAAGCAACTACAAAACAAATCTCCTTATAAGCACATCAATCGTGAATGGTATATGACACCCATAATTGTTCAATTCGCTGTTAATTATTACTCAGGAATTCATGTTTATGGCTCTATTTCACCTGTTATATGAAAACATATTCCTGATATCTTGTTTCTTACTTCCTGGCTTCGCCTTACAAAAGAAGTTGACAATGTACTCTTTTCTTTTTAAACTACTAGTAAAGAATATACCAAAAACTAATAACAGGGAAAGAAAATTTATGCTAATTATTCTGCTTCCACGCTTCCTTCAGTTCTGAACTATGGATCAAACTATATAATGCAGACTGTCTCTTATGGCTTGGTGGAAGAATATTAACAGTACTACCTTTAGAATGAATTATTAATGATAAGGAAATTTAATGTAGTTAACAGTGATATCTCAAATGTTAGCTTTTAACATGTTTCTAACAAATTTATTTTAGTGCATATTTACTCTAACCTTTCTAGACATTGATTATACCATATAAATAGCTAAATTTGTAAGTTGTGGTGACGGTATAGTGGTTGTTTTATTTTCTAAGAAAATTATAAAATTATTCAGCTTTTTAAAGAGCTTTTATTGTATAAGCTAAAGAAACATTTTTAAAAAACAATCAATTAATGTAAATATTCTTTATTATTAAAATCAACACCCAGCAAAGAGGAAGAGGAATTTTTAAGGAACATAATCACTTAGTAATCTCTTTGGATGGGTTATCTAATGTTCAAATTCTGAAATAATGAAGGACAAAAGGAAGGAAAATAATATTTAATGAGTTTCTCCCATGTGCCAGAAGCTTTTTATATGTTATTCAATTTTCACAACTACTTCTTGATGTTCACAATAATAGCTATATTTTACAGACAGATTTACCATGAGGAATCAGGCTGATGTGGATTCAAAGCTCAGGATAATTCCACTATATTTGACAGGTCATCAGCTCAGGGTAGGGGTGGGGGTAGAGAGAACTATGACCTATCGTGCTGTATCTGACTTGTTGATCGGGTTGAGTGTTTTTCTGGCATCACATCATTTAACTTATGTCATCAGGGTACATCTACAGCATCTCAAAGACCATGATGAAAATAGTGAAAGCACCTTAACTTTTCACATTAAAGGATAGTTACTTCAATTAATAACAAGTTTTCATTTCCTGTGAAATACTAGTTCAGAATGTACTAAAATATTATACTATAAATTTATGAAACAGATAGTTTTAAAACATCAGATGTTTAGCACAAAAATATTTTTTTGTAGTTAATTCCGTAATTAGCAGTTTTTATGATTACTGTTGCTGTTATTAAGGGAGTCCTAATTTTTGTCCAAGTTCAACATATTTTGAGAAATTTATTTCTTACTTTTAATATAATTTCTTTTTTTTACACTTTTAATACAATTTCAATATAAAAATTTGTTAAATGTAAGAAAATACTAATAATAGCAAACATGACATTTATAATGTGCAGGCACAGTGCTGCATATGTTACAAAGATAATATCATTTAATCTCTATAATAACCATACAAATTAGGTACTATTAGTACTAATCCCATTTCACAGATGAAAAAACTGGCTGTACTTTCCAATATCATGGCTATTAGCCACAAGCGGCAATTAATATTAAAATTAATTTAATTAAAAAAAAATTACAACTTTAGTTCCTCAGTAATACTACCCACATTTCAAATGCTCAACAGCCACAGCTAGTGGCTATCTTCCTGGACAGCACAGATATGTAATGTTTTTATTGCTGCACAAAGTTCTACTGAACAATGGAGGTTTAGAGAGTTCAACTGACTTGCTCCAATTCAAAACTAAGTACTGAGCTGGACTTGAGCCCATGCAATTTATCTATAGAGCCTGTACTTCCTTTAAATTTTTTTTTTTTTAAACTTTATTATGGAGTATTTTGAAAGAAGAGAAAAATATAACCCTCATGTATCCATCACTGAGTTTCAACAATTATCAGCTCATTAATGCCCTACTTTTAACCATTACTCAACACTATTTTTTTTGCTTCCCTTCCTTAATTATAGTAGTTAATAAAAAAGTATTCTTATTCAGAATAGGACATAGGGAGGCAGTATAACATAATGGTTAAGAGAATAGAATTAGGAAGCAGACAACTCTGGATTAAAATTATGGCCCTACCACAAAGCTGTATGTTCTTATATGAAAAGTTGCTTAATTTCTCTAAAGGAGAATTTGCTGATCTTTATAATTTTTCTCCTATAGTTAGCTATTATTTCTCTATATTCAATATTTTTAGCTATTTTAATTCTTAGATAAAAATTCAAATACATTTACTTCAAGGTAACTGTGAAAGAGGTAATTTTTTGCACAGGCCTTTTATAAACCACTTTCCAAGATTATGAAGGTAAAGTGATTCTATACAAAATTTCAAATATAATAGAAATATATAACAGAGGATGAAAAAGTTTTATTTGGGGTTCTTTCTTCAATTTCCTTACGATAACTAGGTACCCAATGTGAGTGATAAAAAAGAATCTACTGTCCCCAATAGCTATTTATAGGATAACTGCTTAATTAATTCAATGAATTAACTTATAATGCTGGTTATATATATTGCAAATATAATTTTTATTATGTTGATGTTTAAAACATAAATGTGATTTTAAATTATTTTGTCAAATCATCAAAAATTAGTATCAGGAGTAAAGTTCTGGGCCAATTATATTGGCTGGGGTAGAAAGGAGAGGAGAAGATAATTATTCTGATTCAATAAAAAGAACACTCATACTTTGGAGTTAATGACCCATAGTTTTATAATTTTGGTTATATACCTTACGAAGCTTGGATTTAATAACTATCTTCTCTATTGTTTTCCAGTTCCTTAATTTAACAATTTCTATTCTATGAATTGGTTAATAATTTATTCTAACAATATTAAAATCTAATAACAAGCCAACTCACTAACCATTCGCAAGTTAAAACCTCTTTATGTATAGCATCGTTCTTTTACTGTAATTAAAAAAAAGACTAAAAATGATCATACAGATGAACATGTAAAGGATTTGAATAATTATTAAATGGAGCAAGTCTTTTGGGTAAGATGTCATGTAAAAAAAACAACTTCAAGGAAGTGAAAGAAATTTATTTAGATTTAGGTAATTCATAGGTTACTTAAATGTTTAGGGGAAAAAAAGCCTAAAAATTCCTTGGCAAAGTCAACGTGAATCTCAGTAAATATATACATTTAATATTTAAAATTAATTTGATTCCACAAATGGCATCTGTTTCTATTCCTCCTCACTTTGGTCAACCCACATCCCACTAAAGATTTCTAGGGGAACAACGACAGGGTAAATGTCCTATGTGTTAGGGTGGGTAAAGTGCTTTGTTAAAAGTGTAGCATTATGTCTATAGTAATGTCACCCTGAACATGCCTGATCTTGTCTGATCTTGGAAGCTAAGCAGGGTTGGGCCTGGTTAGTACTTGGATGGGAGACCACCTAGGAATACCAGGTACTATAGGCGTAATAAAAAAAAAAAAAAAAAAAGTGTAGCACTGTTATGTCCAGGCTAAAATTTCTGACCACAAGGTGGAATATAAACACCTAATTGATGTAACCTAGTTTTTCTAATAATTCAATACTCATTACATTTAGGATCACCTCCATTGTTTAAATTTTTTCTTCACCATTTACTACCCACATTTATCGATAGCAGTGTAATGTTTATATCTTTACTACTCAAATAAAAGATATGTAGATGGTTTACCTGACATCTTTCTCAAGTTGTGTGATACAGTCCTTTAGTGAATCAATCTTAGAATCTCTCTGACGCACTGATTCAATGAGATAACTGTAAGGTTGTTGGGTTTGGTTTAACAGAGAATTGGCCCTGTCAAGCTAAAGAAAAACAGACTGCATTAAAATCTAGAAAATTTTACAAGAAACTAAAATTATTCAAAATGCTCTAACACAGATACAGTATACCAACTCTCCCTTACACGAATTACTTGGAAAAGCTTTTCCTGTATAAATTGGAAGGTTTTAAGAATGACTAATCAAAATTGCTATGCTTAATAACAATGATAATAATAATAAAGACAATGTAAATAGGAAAGAAAATCTTAAAGAAAATTGGTGAATATTGTTACCAATTTTGGTGGAAGGTTACCTAAATTTTCTTACCATTTGTTGGTCTGAGGAGCTATGTGACATAAAATTTATCCTTTTTTAATGAATACCCATTAGCTAAAAATGAAAATCTTTTATTTGAGCTTTATTTCTATTAAAAAATATATAAATGCATAATGTAGTAATTTTTTATGTCTTCATATTTCCTTCCATCTCTATTGTAAAATAGATAATTTATGTACCTAAATCACTATGTATAATTAAAAGAAAAAATGTGGTTAAAATATAAATAACATAAAATTTACCATTTTAACCATTTTACAGTGTACAATTCAGTGGTGTTAAGTACATTCACAATGTTGTGTAACCATTGCTGGTATCTATTTCCAGAACATTTTCATCTGCCCAAGAAACTGTATACCCATTAAGTCAAAACATATTTCCCACACCTCAGCTCCTGGAAACCTCTATTCTACTTTGTCTCCATGAATCTGCTTATTCTTGGTACCTTTTATAAGTGAAAGCATATAATGCTTATCATTTTATGTCTCCTTATTTCACTTAATGTAATGTTTTTAAGGTTTATCCAAGTTGTACCATGAATCAGAACTTCATTCCTTTTTATGGCCAAATAATATTCTACTGTTATGTTTATAGCACATTTTGCTTATTCATTCATTTCTTGTTGGGTATTTAGCTTGTTTCTACTTTTTGACTATTATGACTAATGCTGTTATGAACACTGGTATATAAATATCTGTTTGAGACTATTTTCAATTCCTTTTGTTATCTACCTAGGAGTGTGGTGGAATTGCTGGGTCATACAGTAATTCTATATTTAACTTTTTGAGGAATTGCCAATTGTTTTCCACAGTGGATGCATCATTTTACATTCCTACAGCAATGCATTTGGTTCCAATTCCTCGACATCTTTGCCAAAATTGTTATTTCATGTGCTTATTGACCATTTGTATATCCTCTTTGGAGAAATGTCTATTTAAGTCTTTTGCCCATTTTTTAATTTGTTTTTTCTTTGTTGTTGCTGAGTTGTAGGGGTTCTTTATATATTCTGGATATTAAACTGTTATTAGATATACGATTTGTAAATATCTCTCCCTTTCTGTGGTGTCTTTTTACTCTTGATACTGTCAATTTTTGATCACAAAAATTTTTAATATTGATGAAGTTCAACTTACCTGTTTTTTCTTTTGTTGCCTGTACTTTTGGTGTCATTTTAAAGAAATCATTTCCAAATCCAAGGTTATGAAGATTTTCTCTTATGTTTTATTCTATGAGTTTTATACCTTTAGCTCCAAAATTTAGGTCTTTGGTCAACTTTAGGTTAATTTTTGTATATAGTGTGATGTACAGTTTCAATTTCACTTTTTTATATATAGACGTGCAGTTTTACCGGCACTATTTGTTGAAAATACTGTCGTTTCTCCATTGAATAGTTTCTCAGACTTGTTGAGAAATTATTGACCATAGGTGAGGGTTTATTTCTGGGCTCTCTATTCTATTCCATTAGTCTCTATTCTATTCCATTAGTCTATTCTATGCCAGTACAACTGTTTTGATCACTGTAGCTCTGTACCAAGTTTTAAAATCTGAGTGGGAATCCTCCAAATTTGCTTTTCCTTTTCAAGATTGTTTTGGTCACTCGGGGTCCCTTGAAATTCCATGTAAATTTTAGGATGAGCTTTTTCGTTTCTAAAAAAAAAAAAAAAAATGCTTTTGGGATTTTGATAGAAATTTCACTGAACCTGTAAATCATTTTGAGCAGTACTGTCATCTTAAAAATATTGTCTTCCATTAATGTGATATCTGTCCATTTATCAAGTCTTCTTTATTTTAATGTTTTGTAGTTTTCAATGTATAAGTTTTGCTCTTCTTTGATTAAATATTCTTAAGTATTTTTATTCTTTTTGATGCCATTGTAAATGGAATTGTTTTCTTAATTTCCTTTTTGGATTGTTTCTTGCTAGTGTAATATGTACAATTTTTTATTATCCCTTTTCACTATCATATAATCATTTTTCTAGGCTGTTGGAGTACCTTAATTTATATTTCTAATGATTATGGAACTATCTGGTAAGCTAATATGCCATGATTTAATTACATTGCATACACTAATAAGCATTCATGATGTTATCAATTTTTGACTTGTATAAATAATGCTACAACAAACTTTGTACTGTAGACACTTTTCCTTAATGATTTTTTTTTTGTTGTTGTTGTTAAATTTTTTTCAGAATTAGGTTAAGGGGTATGACTATTTAATGATCTTGACATATAGACCAAAGTTCTTTTCTATTTTATCAAATTATACACCCAATGAACCTTAGTGTTTTGTTTATGTGTTTGCTCTTTTTTCCAAAGCATGTAAAACGTATGTCAGTCTAAGACTAAACACAGCACTGTCAGTATCAGCAGGCTCCTACTTTGGTACATAATGAGCTCTCAAAAAAGGAATTCTAATGTTGGATATGCAAAAACTGAACAAGCACAACAAAACTGGTGGGTAGCTATTATAAAGATTAGGTGGTGGGGAAGGGAATATTTTATTACACAGAAAAAAAAATTCCTAACTACTTTATGACCTTAATATATTCTTCAGCAATAAAATTCTAGCCTTTTATACGTTTAAACACTTTCCCCCCTCTTTCCTTCACAAATGCTAGAAAGTTCAATTGAGGCTAAATACTTGTTGCTTTTCTGGAACAGGAACTGATTTATATATTTTTTCTCTTGAATGAACTAAATATCCAAGATAAACATTAAAAAAATTATGATCTAAACATATCAGTTATTTTAGCACTGCAATTTTTTGGTTTTATGCTCACATAAAAAATAAAAATAAAAAAAATAAAAAGAGTAACTAGCAGCCTAGGAGCTGAAGCTATAGAGAACAGCAGGACAGGTATAGTGTAAAGTACAGAAGAAGGCAGAAAGAATGAGGTGGCAGAAAAAGTAATTTAAAAAATGATCAACCAAGAGGTCCAGAAAAGCGAAGCCAAGAGGTGGCTGACCAACTCTTAAGGAATATGTGCTTGCAGTTTGAGGATTACTGAGTAAAAGTTATTTAAATAATTCATCTGAATTTTATTAGAAAATATTCTTTTGGTTATATTAAGAATAGTCCAGGAAAAAAAATTCCTCAAAGAAAAGGAAATGAATAGCGAAAGAAAAGAAGACTTCTTTTTTTGGACATAATTCATTATAGTGAAAGCAGAGCCATAAAGAAAAAAATACCATGAATATTTTCTATAGTTTGGGTTTTAGTGTCTTTTTCCTTTGCTCTGGTAATCATTCTTTAAATGTCACTGGAATCTTATTACTCTACTAAGTTACTTTATGAACATTCAAATATGCAGCTGGACAAAAATAAAAATAAGTTCCATTTACCTGTATAACAAGTTTCACTAGTCAATTAAATCAAACAATCGCCTTGACTTTGTTTTCACAGAACTGACCCTAACTGAATTAACTGAACTGACAAGTTGCTTTGTGTATCAAAGTGCAGAACAGTCTGAGAGTATTTGTGTGTGGGGGGAGGGGACTGGGGAGACACGAGGAGGAGCTTGGTGGGGAAGGGCTAGGGCAGTTACAAATTGTAGTTAGCTATGGTCTAGCATGAGCTACGTTTAAAACTTATCAAATCTAATTTCAGTTGCAAAAAAAATATAACAGCAATCATTAGTCTTAATTATTTTAGTTCAATTTTTTCATTACATCAATTATATATATTAGGTTTTAATATTATATACAAAATTAAGAGCCAAAAGTCATATTTTCAAAAGGTATCTTTAATATACAATATACAAACTCTTCCCTCTCTGGGTAATAAAACTATAGTATTGTCAGTTTTAAGAATATGTTTCTTTAAAATTTGTGGGTTTCTAAATCTGCAAAATTTATTTTAATTCCTCAGGGAAAAAAGTACATGTCCCTCAATGAAAAGTAATAATTTCTATTGTAATAAATATAATTTAATAGAATTTAATTCTTCCAAATATAGTTTAAAAAAGTTTCCGTAACTATATTAGTATTCAAAATTTCATAATCACTTTGCCTATTGTTACTAATCTTTTCCTTATAGGAAAGCTTTAGTAATTAGTGACTCAGGCATCATATACATAATAAATGACTCAGGACTAAATCCACACACAACATTTTATAGACTGTTATTACTCCTTTGTTTTTATAAAAAGTACATATGATTCAGAGAAAGCAATACCTGGTTAAAACATAATTATGCATTTTGATTTAACTACTAATTTAACTTATTCTTGGATTTTCTCTTAAAATTTAAAAAACATATAAAGGTGACTACATTTTGTTGTGTTTTTCCTAAA
Organism: Pteropus vampyrus; assembly: GCF_000151845.1. Lineage (NCBI taxonomy): Eukaryota > Metazoa > Chordata > Mammalia > Chiroptera > Pteropodidae > Pteropus > Pteropus vampyrus. The sequence goes on from NW_011888936.1 coordinate 2,278,649, forward strand.
TGTGAAATTTTTTTCTTATGGAGTTTATTTTGAAAGAAACTCCTAGAAATGGAATTCTTTCTTGCCAAAGACAAAATGCATTCTGTTGAATGGAATTTAACATTGAATTGCTTTCTATGTGTGGAATATATATATACCTTTTCTAGTAGTTTTGACAGTTTATGCTGAAAAAATATCCTTGCCTAATCTTTTGGATTGTGCCAGGAAATGTAAAATGCCTATCTGAGGTCCACCATGGGGCAATCCACTTTGGTATCACTTCTCAGTTCTCAATCTAAAGGAGTAGTTCTCAAACCTAGCTAATTATCAGAATCATGGGGGAAAATGTAAAAAAAATAGTAATTTCTGGGCCCCACCCCAGTCTTACTAAATCAAAATTTCTCTGGGTTGGGCCTTAGATTCTGATGATCAGTCAAATTTGGAAAGCACAGCTTTTGTGACCTCAAACCCGCTGCAGGCCACTCCAGCTCTTTTAGGTTTTAACAGTAGTGCACATAAACTATCTTATACACTGAATACACTGTCCTCTCTATTAAAACCGGCTTTTTCTCCAGGGTCCCCACGTGGTTAACAACATCAACATCTTTAACAAGGGTCGTATTTAGCTGATACAATTCATCCAATTAAGGTGCCAGTTTTTTCACTGGGATAGGGTTCCAAGGAACTCTGTGGTGCCAGATATTACTTCTTTGTAATATGGAGAGATCCAGGGGTGTCTCGGAGCAGAGAGCAGGACAGATAAGATTGTGGTGGTAGACTGACACTCAGGGGCTTATTCAGACAGCAGCTATTTAGCAATGTTTTTGCAAACATTTTATTACTTTAATAATTAAAAGCAAGTTTATTATCAGCCCTACTCTGCTCCTCAGATTCTCAAAGTGTGGTCCAGATTAAAAAAAAATATATCAGAGTAGCATGTTAAGATATTTGAAAGTAAAAAAAAAAAAACAAAAAAAACAGACATTTGAAAGTAATCAGCATGGAAGTGATGAAGTCACTGAAGTAGATAGATCTGTAGAACATTTTTTTCCCCAAGTATGGCCCTCTGTCACTTTTATTAGAGTCACAAGAAGGGCTTGTTAAAAAAACGCAAATTCCTGGGCTTTATTGTAGTCCTTCATCATAATCTGTGTGGGCAAGATCTAGAAACTCACATTTTAAAAAAGAATCTTTGTAATTCTTATGAATCTTTGTAATTCTTATATTCATTAACATCTGAGAATCACTACTGAAGTGTAAGAACAGGGTAAAAGGCAGACACGAGAGAGACACCTATATTTCAGGGTTAGAAGAAGAAGGTATCAGCTACGAAGACCAAAGAGCCATTTGAGGGAGAATGGTGTCATAATGTAAAGAGAGGACAGAGTTTCTAGAATGTCTATAATGTCATGCCATAGATCCAGGGACATAGTAGAGAATATTGGCAATTAGGAGGTCATTAGTGACCACTGAGGAAGGGCATAACTGAAAAATGATGGGGGAAGAGAGAAGGAATGAAGTAAAAAGAGAGGGGTTTACTTTTGAAAAGTTCTCTATGTTGTCAACACACACATAGACACACACACAGACACTTAGACACACACACAGACACATATACACACGCACACACTTTTTGAAGAGGGTCCAAAATGGTGGAAAAAAAAGTAAGTTAAGATCTCCCCCCCCACACCCCCCCAAAAAAATCCTTGGGTAAAAGGAATTCAAGGAAAATAAATTTAGAAGACCAATTATAATAAGGGAAAGATATTGATGATGGATTGAAGGTTTTGGGGGGTGGAAGTGTTCTGTAATGCCGATAAAGGGCAATACAATAGAAATAGAAAAATGATAAACACTGCATGACAGGAATGAGCACCTGGTTGTTGTTCAACAACATGAATTTGTAATGCTTTCAAGCAGCAAAAGTAGATTTCCGTAAGAATGTTTAGCATGTTACCACAAAACCCAAGATTCTTCTCACCCTCTCTCCTTCCTCCCATTAAATATTTATAGAGTACCAGGTTGTAAGATACTATGTTAAAGGTAGGAATTGTCAAGAGAAGCCTAATGGATGCTAGAGATCATAATCCTCAGGTGGGCGATAAATTCCAAGGCTGGGCGGGAAGAAAAGTGGGGCCAGGAGGGGCTTCTTAGATTAGAAAACTATGAAGAGCTTGTAATTCTGGGACTTGTAATGAGCCCTAATAAAGCACGGGTTTAGTGGAAATAAAAGGACTGGGAGAGCTGGAAGGACTGGGAGAGCTGGAAGGGCAGGAGATTAGAGTCAAAGAATGGAATTTTCTAGTTCAAGTGTTTTAAATTTCTTCTTCCCTCAAAGCTACCCTTGAGGAATTCATTTTAATGTGATTCAACTGTATAACAATGCTGGAGGGGGGTGGGGTGGAATTTGCAGTGTGATTTGTAATAGCTCTTAAATAAAAATTTTATAGACATCGATGAGTTATTAGGCACAACCAGTTAGGTAAAAAGTTTAAACAATGCTCTTATTTGTTTGATGTGTAAACAGGATATCATTTATAAATAAGTCATTGTTTTTCCTTACTTCAGTGGTAGTTTGCACGCACGCGCGCGTGCGCACACACACCCACACACACACACAGACTCATATGACCTGGTATTTGTAAAAGCATGGCTTAAAGAACAAATTCCAGTATATTGTCCTGGATCCATGTAATTGAATTTTTTCAAGAATGAACCATAACAAAGACTTCTTGGTTTATGCACTTGGCTAGGTTAGTAAACACAAAGCTGTTACTACAATGAAAGTGAATGTTTTGTCTGAGTAACAAATCAGCCACACATAAGGTAGATAAATACATGTTCATCACTATTAAAATCAAAATGGTAACTATTAAATTAAATGTTAATTAAAACAAAAATTTTAATTGTAATTTCTATGTAATTCTTATATCAGAACCTAAAATAACAAGACAAAATGATGACAGTTAACAATAATTTATACATGTCCAATTTCTAGTAGTGTTTTGATCATGTTACATATTGCCTATGAATATTGTTCCAATTGCCTCTTCCCTTTCAATTTAATTCATGAAACCTTATTATGCATCACCAATTTAATTATTCTTCAATACATTATGTATTGTGCATCCACAAAATACATGAGAACACTAAGTCCATAAGGGGTGAGGCACCAAACGAAATACACATAGAGAAAACTAAATCTCTCTCAAATTCTTTAACATTACAAAAAAGTAAGCTCTGTTACGTATGTCAAGAAGTTAAGTTACTTTCCAAGAAGTATTTTCCTGCTACTGACAAAACAAGCTTCAAGGACTGATAACCTGCACGAGTGACATAAGGTGGCATAACTACCTTAACAAAAAATGAGTCACTGACATTTCCCCCCCACCACTTCCTTTCCTTTTCTCCTCTTTTCCGTGGTTCTCAGATTTCATTCTCTTTCTCTCTCTTTTTTTTTTTTTTTAAATAATTTAAAGACTTTATTTGTTAGAGTAGTTTTAGGCTCACGGCAAAATTGAGTGGAAGTACAAAGAGTTCCCAGATATTCCCTGCTCCTCCCAACACCATGACCTCCCCCAGCATTGCCATTTGTTACAATTGAGGAACCTACATGGGCACACCATTATCGCCCCAAGTCCACAGTTTACACTAGGGTTCATTTTTGATATTGTACATTCTATGGGTTTAGACGAATTATAATGCCATGTATCCACGGTTCAAGTATCATACAGAATAGTTTCACTGGCCTAAAAATCGCCGGTGCCCTGTACACCTCTCCCTCCCAAACCCTGGCAACCATTGATGACCACACATACACACACACACACATACAAAATAGAGAAACATGGTACATATTATTCAGCAATTTTCCTTTTTCTGAAAAACTATCAATATAGTATGAAAATCTTTTTAAAGTTAGTTCATATAGATTTACTTTATTCTATTCTATGCATCTTGAATAGTTTCACATGCCTATTTTATTATCAGTGGTTGAATATGTGGAGTTTGAAAAATAATAGATGACTGGATAGAGAAAGAGTAAGAATCAAGGTTTAAGGATGCTAAGGAAGACCAATTCTTTTTGGTGGGAACGTGGCATGTTTTATGATTTAGTCTTTATTTTCTATTTTTTAATAAATACAACATTAACACTATTAACTAACCTGGTGGCTTCTTGAGAATTAGGTGGGCACATATATACACACAAAAAAGAAAACCAATTAATTTTTCTCTCTTATATTGGATTAACTAATGAAGCAATGATCTGAAGACACTGAACATCAAGCACTGAAGGACAGTGACCCCTGAGTCACAGTTCACATGGCGGAGGACCGAAGAAAAGAGAGGTGCACAGAGAGAGAACTCTGAAATTTATAGTCCCCACTCAGTATTCACCTGGGCACTGAAAAGTGCATATGTGTAAATAAACTACCAGAGACTGAGATAGAACCATTGAAAAAATTAGAAGAGACAGTCTCAGGTGATCGCATGGGCCAGCAATAGCACCCACTCCCCCCAAAAGAACAAACTAATCAAAAACTGACTCACAAATACAGAGGACAATTTGGGGATGGACAGAGGGGATGGGGGTCAGAGGGCTGAGGGAATGAGGTGAAGGGTTAAAGAAGTACACATTAGTAGTTGATAGATGGTCACTGGGATGGAGAGCATGGCATAGAGAATGCAGTTAACATTAATGTATTGGCTAGGTGGAAAACCAGAAAAGAGAAGGAGCAACTAGGGGGATCGTTTTATAAACTATATAGATGTCTAACCAATGTACTGTATACTTGAAACTAATAATGAAAAAAACAGTACCCATTCCCACCACGTAAAGTAGAAAATCTAATTCATAGGACATGGATCAGAGTATTCAAATGGCTTTTGTCTCAGTAGTGGTAGAAAAATTAGCCTGAAGATAAACCCTTCTTTGTTTATAAAAGCTTAAAAGCGAGACCTGAAAGGACCAACCTTTTTCCTAGAAACTTAACCATGTTTGAGAACAAAGCTTATACAAGCTTATAAGAATCTATAATTATTTAGATCTAAGATAAAACTGACAATGTCTGGCATCCAGTAAAAAATTACTAGGCATGCAAAGAAGCAGGACAATATGATATACAATGAGATAAATCAATTTAATTGAAGCCAATGAAGAAATGACACAATTGCTAGACAAGGATATCAAAACTGTTATTGAAACTGTATTTCATATGCTCAAGAAAATAAAATTTGAAAGGTTAAGGAGAGACCTAGAAGACACAAAAAAGACATAAAATGAACTTCTAGAAACGAAAACTACAATATCTGAGACAAAAAACATGCTGGATTGAATTAATAGATTATATATTAGAGGAAAAAAGATTAGGAGACTTGAAGATTTAGTAAAAGAAATTATGCAAAAGGAAAAGCAAAAAAACAACAACAGCAACAAAAAGAACTGAAACCCTCCGCCCCAAATATCTGAAGAAATAACAGTTGAAAATTTCCAAATTCATTGATATCACATATATAAGAAATCGGACAAAACCCAAGCAGAGGAAACAGGAAGAAAACTACATCAAGCCCACATCATAATCGAATTGCTTAAAGCTAGTGAAAAAAAGAAAATCTTTAAAGCAGCTACAGAAATAAGACACCACCTGGAGGGGAACAAAGAAAGATGACTGCATATTTCTTGGCAGAACAATGCAAACTAAAAAAGAGTGAAGTAACATCTTTGAAGTACTAAAAACAGGGATGGGGGAAAAAAAGCCAACTTTGAATTCTTTACCCAGGGAAAATATATTTCAAAAACCAAGTTGAAACCAGCAATTCCACTCCTATGTATACACTCAAAAGAATTTAAAAAGGTAGTTAAACATAATCTTGTACTTGAATGTTCATAGCAGCACTATTCACAATAGCAAAAGGTGGAAATAACCCACTGTCCATCAATAAATGAATGAATAAACAAAAGGTGATGTATCTGGAAATGTGCTAAGCTAGTAGATATCAGGTGCTGTCACCACACAGACATATAAACAAAAGGTAAACATGTGAGGAGATATATATGTTAATTAGCTTGACTGTAGTAGTCATTTCACTGTATCTAGCTACCTATAGACATACACATAAATATCAAATACATATACATATCTCAAATCATCATGTTGTCACATTACATATACATAATTTTTATTTTAAAAAGTTAAAAATATAATAATAAAAATAAAAATTCAATCTGCAAAACAAACAAAACCCCCAAAGGTAATCACAAGAAACATAAGAAAAAAGCAGATAAGTTGGACTTCATGAAAATAAACTTAAGACAACTCACAGAATGGGAGAAAATATCTGCATATCATATATCTGATAAGGGTCAGGTATTCAGAATATATAAAAAACCCTTACAACTCAACAACAAAAAGACAAACAACTCAATTAAAACATGAGCAAAGGATGTGAACAGACATTTCTCCAAAGATATACAAATGGCAATAAGCACACAAAACAATGTTCGACATCATAAGTTATAAGGATAATGCAAATCAAAATCACAATGAGATATGACTTCACACCTGCTAGATTAAAAAATAATAAATAAGCATTGGTGAGGGTATGAGAAATTGGAATGCTTGGGATTGCTGGTGGGAATATAAAATGCAACAGCTGCCATGGAAAACAGTTTTGTGTTTCCTCAAAAAGTTAAACACAGAATTACCATGTGACCCAGCAATTCCACTCCCTAGGTGTACACTCATAAGAACTGAAAATAGGTGTTCACACAAAAAACTTGTACATGAATGCTCATAGCAGCACTATTTATGATAGCCAAAAGATGGAAATAATCTAAATGTCCATCAGCTGATAAGCAGATAAACAAAATGTGATATAATTGTACAACGGAATACTAGTCAGTCATAAAAAAGAAATGAAGTAACGATAGATGGTACAACATGAATGAACACTGAAAACATGCTAAGTGAAAGAAGCCAAACACAAAAGTTACATATCGCATGATTCCATTGATATGATACGTAGAACAGGCAAATCCAGAGAGACAGAAAGCACACTCGTGGTTGCCAGGGGCTGGAGGGATGGGAGAATGAGAAGTGAATGCTTAATGCATACAGGGCTTCCTTCTGGGTAATGAAAATATTCTGTAACTTGACAGTGGTGATGGTTGTACATTATAAACATACCAGTGGCACTGAATTGTACAATATGGTGAAAATGGTGATTTTTATGTTATGTGAATTTTACTACAGTAAAAAGGAGTGAACCCTTGACTGTATTCCTCCAGCTTATCTGGCCTTAGTAACGTAACTGAGAAATATGTTTTAACCTCGACTTTTGTTAAAAAGTAGTCAGAAATATAAATAAAACACTGTAAAATAACTTTTTGTAACATACAGAAATGGAAAGAATTCATCACTAGTCAACCTGATCTATAGGCATTGTTAAAAGAAGTGTATCAACTGGAAGCAATATGATACCAGATGGAAATTTGGATTTACCCAAAGGAATAAAGAAAAGCAGGCATGGTAAATATTTGGTTAAATATAATACCTTTTCCTCATATTATTATATCTCTTTAAAAGATTATAACTATTTATTTGAAGTAAAAATAGTAACAAGGTAGTGTGAGGTTTATACGTGTGTAAATAAAATAAACGACAATAGGAGCACAAAGACTGGGAAGGTACAAATGGAGGGATACTATTCCAAGGTCTTTAGACAATATGTGAAGTGGTAAAAGATCACATGAAACTAGATGGTGATAATTTATATATATAATTTAAAGCAACCACTGTAACAACAAAGGGCTATAGCCAATAAGCCAAGATAAAATGGAATGATAAAATATACAATTAATTCAAAAGAAGGCGGGAAAAAAAGGAAAAAAAGGAGAGATAAGACCAAAAACAAATAGCAAAATAACATTTAAAAATAACCATGTCAATAAACACATTAAGATGTAAATGTTCTGGAAACCCAAATAAAAGTCCTATTTTGTCAGACTGGGTAGAATAGCAAGATCTAACTATATATGTGTATATAAGACAATTAGAAAGATACAAGTAGGTTAAAAGTTGAAGGAAGGATGGAGAAACATACCATGTTAACATTAGTGAAAGATGTGAAACTTTTGCAATAAAAACCAAAAAAATCACAGAGAAATTAAAGATGGCCTAAATAAATGGAAAGATACACTGGGTTCATGAGTCAGAATGTTTACTATTAACACGATGCTGATTCTCATTTCATCCACAGATTCAATGCAATGCCAATCAAAATCACAGTCAGCTTTTTTTTTTCTTTTTTAGCAAAGATTATAGAATTCATATGGAGATGAAAAGGATACAGAATAGCCAAAAAGCTCTGAACCTGAACAGAGATGAAGGACCAATACTATCTAGTTCCAAGACATTATAAAGCTACTGTAATCAAGATGGTGTGATACTGACATTAAGAAACAGAACAGGATCCAGAAACGGATTCACACATACATAATTAACTGATGTTCAACAAGGGTCTTTTCAACAAATGATGTTAAAACAATTTGGTTTCTATGTGCAAGTAAGTGAATTTCAATCTTTATCTTGCACATTATACAAAAATTAGCTAAACATGGGTCAAAGACTTAAAACTATGAAAGATCTAGAGGAAAACAGACAAAAACCTTGTGACCCTGGGTTAAAAAAGATATTTTAGATACACTACCAAACCATAATTCAAAAAAGAATGAACCAATAAATTATATATCTGATAAGAAACTCATATCTAAATTATATAAATAATGCTCAAAACTCAATAATAAGAAAACAATCTGATAAAAATGCACAACTTTTTGAACAGATATTTCTCCCAATAAGAAAAACAGGGCTACATAAAGGGATGCTCAATATCATGAGTCATCATGGAAATTCCAATTAAAACCACAAAATACCACTCACACCTATTAGAATGGCTAACATAAACAAGACTGACCATCAAGTCTTTGCAAGGATGTAGAGGAACAAGAACTTTCATATGCTGATGATGGAAATGTAAAATGGTACAAATATTTGGAAAACAGTCTGGCAGTTTCTTAATACTTAAATAGATAACTATTATATGGTCCAACTATTCCACTCCTAGGTTATTTATCCAAGAGAAACAAAAGCATATGTTTATACAAAGACTTGTACATGATGGTCATATCAGCTTTATTTATAATATGCAAAAAATGAAAACAACCCAAATGTTTACCAACAGGTGAATGGATAAACAACTGTTGTATATCCATACAATGGAATGTTATTCAGCCAAGAAAAGGAATGAACTGTAGATGAAGTTTGAAATAATTATGCAGAATAAAATAAGATAGATAAAAAAGCATATACACACATAATGCATATAGTGATTCCATTCATATAAAAGTCTAGGATCTGCTCCTGGTGAAGATGCTGTGAAGACTGTTGAACTAATATATAGCGACAGAATGCAAATCAGTGGTTGCCTGGGGATGAGGATACAGATGGGGATGGTTAGGAGGGAGAGTCCAAGGAGACAAGGAAACTTTTGGGGAGATATATGTGTTCATTATCTTCATTTCGGCTATGGTTTCATAGGTCAAAAATTATATTGTACACTTTAAATATGTGCAGTTTAGTGTTTGTCCAATATTCCTTAATTAAGCTGTTATAAAAGGAATATTTATTCTCATTTTGAATTTTTTTATTATTTTCATTTTTGCTATTCATTTGTGAATAATCTTGGAAATATTCTGAATAGCATATAACTTAATGGTGATTCTAATATTAGTTATTTGAGCTTCATCACCTGCATATTATTTTAAAAAACTCCAAGCTGGTTTAAATATTAAACTATTCGAAAGAATATAGATCCCGAGAGAATTTCCTTCTCTGTTTTTCACCGTGTATCATGAATAGTCTATTGTTAGAGAAGCAATCTAACACAGGCATACTTCGGAGATCTTGCAGGCTCAGTTCCAGATGACAGCAATAAAGTGATTATCGCAATAAAGCGAGTCGCACAAATTTACTGGTTTTCCAGTGTATATAAGAGTTATGTTTACACTATACTGCAGCTTATTAAGCGTGTGACAGCAATGTGTCTGAAAAAACAATGCACATACCTCGATTAGAAATACTTTATTGCTAAAAATTGCTAACCATCATCTGAGCTTTCAACGAGTTGTAATCTTTTTGCTGATGAAGGGTCTTGCCCTGATACTGTGGCTGCCGAGTCCTCCAGGTGGTGGTTGCTGAAGGCAGAGGGTGGCTGTTATTTCTTAAATAAAACAATAAAGTTTGCTGCATCAAGGGACTCTTCTTTTCACAGATGATTTCTTTGTAGCATGTGATGTTGTCTGATAGCATCTTACCCACAGTACTTTCAAAATTGGAGTCAATCTTCACAAACTCTACTGCTGCTTATCGACTAAGTTTGTGTAATATTTTATCATCCTCTGTGTTCAACAGAGGATGATAAAATATTACACAATCTTCATGACATCTTCACAATATTACACAATATTACACAATCTTCATGACATCTTCACCAGGAGTAGATTCTTTCTCAAGAAACCACTTTCCTTGCTCATCCATAAGAAGCAACTCCTCACCCATGAAAGTTTTATCATGAGATTACAGCAATTCAATCACACCTTCAGGCTCCACTTCTAATTCTAGTTCTCTTGCTCTTTGCAGTTACTTCCTTCATCGAGTCTTGAAATCCCTCAAAATCATCCATGAGGGTTGGAATCAACTTCTTCCAAATTCCTGGTAAGGCTGATATGATGATCGCTTCCCATGAATCACAAACATTCTTAATGACATTAGAATGGTGAATCTTCTCCAGAAGGTTTTCAACTTACTTTGGCCAGCTCCATCAGAGGAAGCACTATCTATGTCTAAGGCAGTTATAAGCATATGAAATGTATTCCTAAATACTAAGATTTGAAAGTCAAAATTACTCCTTGATCCATGGGCTGCAACATTCTAGAAGGCATCTTCTTCCAATATAAGGCTGCTCTGTCTACATTAAAAACCCGTTGTTTAGTGTAGCCACCTTCATGAATTATCTTAGCTAGATCTTCCGGATAACTTGCTGCAGCTTATTAGCATTTGCTGCTTCATCTTGCACTTTTATGTGATGGAGATGGCTTCCTTCCTTAAACCTCATGAACCAACTTTTGCTAGCTTCAAACTTTTTCTTCTGCAGCTTCCTCACCTCTCTCAGCCTGCATAGAACTGAGAGAGTTAGGGCCTTGTTCTGGACTAGGCTTTGGCTTAAGGGAATGTTGTGGTTGGTTTGATCTTATCTATTCCACTAAAATTTTCTCCATATCAGTGATAAGGATGTTTTGCTTTCTTATGATTCGTGTGTTCATTGGAGTAGCACTTTTTAAAATTTCCTTCAAGGACTCTTCCTTTGAATTAGCAACTTGGCTAACTTTTTTTCATAAGATGACTAACTTTTGGCCTAGCTTTCTCAGCTTATAACATACCTTCCTGACTAAGTTTACCATTCCTAGCTTTTGATTTAAAGTAAGAGATGTGCAACTCTTTCTTTCACTTGAACACTTAGAGGTCACTGTGGGGTTATTAACTGGCCTAATTTCAATATTGTTGTGTTTCATGGAACAGGGAGGCCCAAGGAGAGGGAGAGCGATGGGGGAAAGGCCAGCTGGTGGAGCAGTCAGAACACACAGAGCATCTATCAGTTAAGTTCACTGTCACACAGGTGTGATTTGTGGTGCTCTAAAACAATTACAATAGTAACATCAAAGATAACTGATCACAGATCACCATAACAAATATAACAACGAAGTTTAAAATATTGCGAGAATTACTGAAATGTGACACAGAGACATGAAGTGAACAAATGCTGTTGTAAAAACAGCACCAACAGATTTGCTCAACACAGGGTTGCCGCAGACCTTCAATTTATAAAAAACAGTACCTGTGAAGTGCAAAAAAGCAAAGTGCAGTAAAAGAAGCTGTGCTTGTAACATAACCTTTCAGAGCAATTAGTTTATGCAATTATTTTCAATTTAAGCTATCTAATTTTTGTGAGGCAGAGAAAAGTAAAATCCATGGAATATTTCAAATTAGGATACTTTATTTTCAATCTTAAGGGAAAAGCTATATACCCAGTCCACATAAACCTTTTAATATAGTGTTATTGATTCTTTCCTCATAAAGCTTCTGAAAAAATTTCAAATATACACAAAAGTACAGAACTATATGTACCCATCACCTAGCTTCAAACATTATTAACATTTTGAAATTCTTGTTTTATCTGTTGAGCCCTCCCCTCCCACCTTCCTTATGGAATATTTTAGAGTAAATTCCAAGCCATCATACCATTTCATATCACAAATGTTTCAATATTTAAGTCTTTTCCTCAATATTAGACAATAGCTTTAAAAGAATTGTTTCATACAAAGTTAACTATACTTCATTACAAGAACACTTACTTTCTTATATTTTCTCCCTACAAGTTGTATAGGAGTGTGTATTGATTTATTAATTCCTATTTCAAAAGACTGAACTGCTCTGGAAGGTGGTTTTTAAGAAAGGCAATATAAAGATATACATATATATAAATTCATATGAATTTTAATATTCTATTTTTTAGAAATATTTTTGATAGGTTATTCTGAAATTAAAACAAACATGAGGAATCTACAGTATGTTAACATACAGAGGTTCGTTTGTTATTTTCGTCGTTTTTCATATATCCTTCCATGCCTTCATCCAGCAGTGTACTGGAGCGGCCTTGTAGGAGTTTCTGAGAGCTGACTAGTAAATTTTTAGGAATTTTGTGAGCTGGTTGTTCAACATTATTATTAGAAATTATTTAGATTTAAAATAAAATAAATTTCATTGAAAAAGGAAGAAATACTGAAAAACATCAATTTTTAATTACTTTGCTATAGTTTACTATTATCTATGCTCTTGAGCTTATTTATGTCTATTGTCTTGGTACGGCGGAAGCATTATTTAATGGTGCACTACTGAGCAACTTTACTCCGTGCTCAGCAACATTAAGATAGCAGCTTGAAGTTAGTCACAGTGGGAATATTTATCTTACAGATATAAGCAAATGCTGCAAACCAGAGCCATCCCTCACACCTCCGCCCAGAGAGCCAGTTGTTAACATTTGTTAGCACAACACCCCTTCCGCCATGAGCATTAATTATGTGTCAGGCACGGCAGTAATACGAAAGATTTCTGAGTTTTTAAAATCTGAGCATAAAGAGCCTCCTAATGTTCAGTATAGCACTTTAATAGAGGGCACCATGAAGACAAATGTGAATAGGTCCTTAAGGAAACAAACTAAAAATACATGGTATGTATTAATATTTTTTAATATATGTCTTTGTAAAAGGAACACTAGCGAGGTGGCATCTTTGGTTTTGTTTTATTACTTGAATTTTCAGAAGTACAGAAAAATGTAATTAGGTGTTGACTTAAATAGTAAGAGGACTTAAAATACTATGTAGAATGTATATATAGCTGACCTTGAACAGCACAGGTTTAATGTGCATGTCTACTTACATGCAGATTTTTTTTCAATAAATATACAGTTGGCCCTCCATAACCCCGTGTTTCTCATCCTAGGTAGGGAATCTGTAGATGCAGAAGGCGAGCCTTATGCATGTCCTACACCACTTCATACAAGAGACCGGAGCATCTCCGGATTCTGGTAGCTGTTGGGGGTCCTGGAACCAATCCCTGGTGGATACCGAAGGACAACTGTAGTAAAGCTTTTGGGGAGTCAAAAGTTATATGGTGATGTTCAACTGCACAGGAGTCAGAGCCCCTAACCCCCTGGTTGTTCAAGGTTCAATTGTATATTCTTTAAATGATACAACATAAGGCTAAGGAAAATAAAAAATATGAATCTAATTTTAAAAATATATAATTTGGGAACTATCATATACTTAAGAATGTGAGAGCTTAAGTATATATCAAGTTAAGCATGTTTAATAGATAAATTATTTTTCACAAGTTAAAGAAGTCAAAAAGCAAAATCTATTTTAAAAATGAGGCTTTAGTTAAAAAGTTAAAATGCTACCAAAATGTGCCAAACTTGTTTTGCCAGTTGATATTCCCAGAAATCAAAGCTTCGTCTGTCTAGTCTGCATTTACATTTAGTCTGGGCATTTAATCTCTCTTTTGATCTTAGTTTTGCCATATACTGTAAGTTGTTTTATAAGGCTTTAATACTGTTAGTTTCATAAATTGTAAAATCGTTTTGTGCTAGCAAACAGCTTATTATAAAACTACTCAGAAAATACACAAAGGAGTAACAAAGAATTAAACGAACACTGTGATTCTTTATATGTGTTTCTTTTGTTTAAATTATTTACCTCTTGTGAAAGCTGTGTTACTTGGTCCTTTTGATGTTCCAGGTCTTTTAAAACCGATGAGTTTTGTTTTTCTAACTGAAGCACTCTTCTTGCCAAGTGGACACTAGGCGAATGAAATAAAAAAATTAATGCTTATAAAAGGGGAATGCTATCTGAAATATTCAAAATGTATTTGTATACTTGAAAACTGACTTAGCATTTTCTAATAATGCTTAAATATTAACAGAAAAATATGAAGTCAAATAATATTTTCAGGTGTCAACCAATATTCTAATAACTCAGATTTTGAAAGTAACATTAAAATCTCCACAATAACATAACTGTGATATACTGGTTACTGCAGTAGTGGTTTCTAGCCCTTGCTACAGTGCAGAATTACATTATGATTCTTGTTTGAAAAGACCACAAGATAGCAATTTACAGCTTTTCTCCATTTTTATAAAAATTTCCCATTTACAAACAAATCAGGCAATTAGTTGAAACAATAATAAGCTGGCACTTTGAAAGGCATCAGTGTTTACCCCAGACAACATAATGCATTTCATAATACAAAACTCAAGTGAATAGATTTTCTGTTGAAAGAGAAGGAAAAGATGTACGAAAAGTGGAAAATGTCTAAAGGCAAAGTTTCCGTACTAAATCACAAGATGATTACAACTTATTTTACTGAGTGTAACCTTTAAATTTAAGTTGCTTTAAATTTAAAATCACATTCAATGTAAAATGTCTCAATTCTACTTCTAAGACATAATTTAAAAAAAAAGTTTCAGCTATAAAATCATTTCTTCTAACTACTGGGGGGAAAAAGTAACATGTTTTTTTTTAAAGAATTGCTTATTATGGTGAGAAGACATGTTGCTCCAAAGACCTTCTCTGTAATTCCCAAAACTTAAAAATTTCATATCGATCACATTTTCATCCTATGAGCTGGCAATCTATTAATACCTCAACTGCGAAATCCCTGGAATTCAAGAAGACAAGATGTTTTACAATGACAAGAAGTAAAATATCTTCTTTCTAAATAAAACTATAGGACAAAAACAATTCCATTGTGTTTTTAATATTTTCTGACATTAGATAAAGCAATGCAGACAAAACTCTGAAAATGATAACTATCGTCCTACACATTTATTTCTAAAAACTCGTTCCTGTTTTTCCAAATACAAAAGTTGAGTTTTGGTAAAAGTTTATACAGTGAATTAAGTAGTTTATTTATAAAACAACAGTTTTATTAATATAAAATTTATTGATATGTAATTTACATACCATAAAGTCCACTCTTATTTAAAGTGTTCACTTCAATGGTTTTCAGTATAAAGTTGTTCAACTATTAGTATAATCTAATCATTTTAGAACATTTTTATTATCCAAAGTAGGAAATCTGTACCCATTAGCCTCATCCCCATCCTCCCAGCCCCGACCTGGGGAACCACTAATCTATTTTCTTCCTTTACAGATTTTGAAGGTGTTCACAGATTTGGCTATCTTGTTTTCTGTCCCCTGACCTAAAACATCCCAAGTTCTCTCAAATCTGATCCTAAAATAAGATCTCTACAAATAAAATAATCTTAATGCTAATTTTATATTATGTTTACATTTTAAATTGGTTGATTATATTATATGTTTGCAAACACTAGTATTTTATATCATTAGCTCTGTTTTTTATTAGGCTAACTGAAAAACCTTGGAGTTACTTTCATTCATATTTTCATTCTCTTTCATCCTTCATGTATGTTAGGAATTTGGCTTTTCATCTTTCTGTCTCCCACAAAACTCAGCATCAGGGTCTTTTTGTACCTAGTAAATTCTCAGTAAATGGATGTTGAAAGTATAGACCACATTTGTGTAATGCTCAGTCAGTTTAGAACAATGAACACAATCAAATGCTATTTATTGCACAGAATCAGAGTTACGGATGAGATGAAATGGAATAAAAAGGAATGTGAGAAAATAATGAGATGCAAAGGTTACCCATTACCAACATTTTGAAGAAGATAATTACTTGCAGACATTAAGTTTAATAAGATTAAGTAGCTCATCTGGTTTGGGTGCTTTTTGTTTTGTTTGGGAATTACATAACTCTCTCATGCAGACATAGTGTGATATCATTTATCAATGCAAAATACCATGTAACATAAAACATTGAATTCAAGAAACTCTTGGTGTGGTGGTGCTTAAGTCTTACCATCAAGGCTACTTCCTTTTACTAAGAAATTCCCTGATTTTGTTTGGGGGATTCTGAGTAAGAAAAATCAATCATAAACAGCTGGAAGATACCTTATGATTTCCTGAAATTGCTCATAAATGTGTTCTACTGCTCTGATTACTAGCCTGTAGTACTGTTTTGAGAAAAACTTTCTAGGAACTAGTATTGACATGAATGACTGTGACTATTATTATGAATGTTGATCTCATTTATGACACATAACGGTTATGACGTAGAAGACATTGTGGTACAACTGGTCTCCAGTTGATCTATTGATCATGTTACAGAAATGCACTTCTAAGTCTCAGTTACATGGATAGAAGAGTACATCTCATCAGTACATCAGAAATGGTGTAACAGTACTAAGGTTCTTAGGCTGCCTTAAAAATGACCCATTTAGCCTGTGATATTATGGGGGAGGGGGAGACAAAAAGAACAAAACCAAGAATAATAAAAAATAATATTGTGAAATCCTTTTCTTTAAAAAGTTATATATTTAAGCAGATAGAACACATAAGATTACATTTTTTTTCATCATTATAATACTTGAAATTAAACAAAAAAGATAAATGGAAAATTAGCAATTTTTTTCTTGATCATGAATATCAATGATGGCAGAAAAAACAGGATGAATTAGAAGAAACATATTCATTAATTAATTGAATAAGATATTCATGAAAACATTCTTTAAACAAACATTTAGTAAAAGCCTATAATCTACATAGGTACTGGGAATAGATAATTTCTGCCTGGAGGATCTAACAGTCTTCTGAGGAAGACAGGCAACTAAAAAATTATTGTAGTGTGCTAAATGTTATGAAAGGGCACAAGGAGGAATGAAAACTAATGCTGACTAATCTGGTGAAGAAGCAGAAAAAGAATATTGTGGGTAGAGGGAAAATCATAAGTAAAGGATGATCTGCTAGAGAAAACTAGGGAGTATGGTATTGATGGTTAAAACATACAGGACATGGTGAGAGTTGAAGCTAGAAAGATAAAGGCAGGGATATATGATGAAAGACCTTGTACAACAAGCTGAATTTAAATTTTATCATTAAGGTGCTTATGCATGACATGATCAGATCTGTACTTGAGAGAGTCCTCTATCAACACTGTGGAGGATGACTTGGAGAAGGAAGATGTGAGCCAATTAGAAGGTTAAGGTCATAGTCTAGACCAGTTTTCCAAAAGTAGTTATGTACAAAATAACTCACTGAAGAGTGGGAAATATTAGTTACATTTATTTCAATATTTGTATCTTTAAGTTTTAATTTTTCTGTATAGGTTTTATAATATACATAAAATTCTATTTATGATAGTACATGCATACAACTTATAAATAAACATAAACACATAATCTATATTGGTGGGTATATGCTCAACTGCTTTTCCAATAGGGATTCATATCAAAAAGTTTGGAGACCACTGGTTTAGGTCAGTTTTGTCTAACAGAAATATAATGTAATTAAAAAAATTCTAGCAGCTACATTAAAAATAGTTTGAAGCCCTTATCTCCCATGATATGAAAAAATTAACTCAAAGTAGATCAAAAGCCTTCATGCAAGACCTAAAACTATAAATTCTTAGAAAATTTACAGGAGTAAATCTTCATTAACTTGGATTTAGCAAAGGATTCTCAGATATGGCTCTAAAAGCACAAGCAACAAGAGAAAAATTAGATAAACTGGACTGCATCAAAATTAAAATGTTTTGTGCTTCCAAAGACTCCATCGAGTTAAAAGAGACTACCCATGGAATGGAATAAAAATTTCAAAATATATATCTGATAAGGACTTGTACCCAGAAAATATAAATAACTCTCACAGTTCAACCATAAAAAGACAACCCTATTACAGCATTCACAACAGTACCCTGCCTACAGAAAGGTCTAAATAATTGCATACATACATCTTTGCACTCTTTGTACTGTGACTTATTAGAAAGTATAATAATTGGGTCAAAACACATGTGTTTTATAAATTTTTACACATTTCTCTTAAAAGGCTGTACAATTTTAAATTCTCATGAACTAAAATAAAAGTTCTCTGAGGACAGGAATTTTTTATTTATTTTGTTTTCTAATGTATTATTCTAAGTGGCTTGAATAATACCTGGTATAGTAATAACTTGTTCAGTAATAAACTATTGAATGAATAAACTTTATGTAAGATTTCCTGTTTCTTCATACCTAGCCAATACTGGACATCATCAATCTTTAACAGTTTTCTTAACCTTATAAACAACAGAATCTTATTTTAAATTAAATTTCTTTATTTGTGAGGTTAAACATCGTCTCATATATTTTTCGGATATTTGTATTTCTTATTTAATAAAATGATTTATGTCCTTTCCTCAGCCATTCCAAATCTTACTTACATGGCTAATTCTATTCTACATCTAAATTATTTAAAAATATCAAGGCCTTCTATAATCTCAAGTGAACCAACATTATTTTCCATTAATGTCTATTTAATGTCCCACAACCACGTTTTGTATATGCCTTCCACTATACCTCTACTGGTCCTCCAGCCTGAAGAAGATAGGTTATTCCACTACTTGAGAGTCCAACTTTTCTTAAAATTTCCCTTCAAGTTCCATCTCCTCCATTTCTAACCATGCCAGCCTTCACTGATCTCTATTCCTCTGACTGATACAAACTAGCACACAATATAGCAATAAATTATATATTTTTGGGTGTTTATTGATATTCTTTCTTATATGTTCATCTTTCCCCAACAGATGCAACTTACATGAAGGCACGGGTCTTATTCCCTGTAGTGTGTGATCAACAGAATGAGCAAGCACTTAGTAAATCCTTCCTGACGGATTTTGTTGTACGTGAATTTTGTTCAAATGAATACACTTCTAGAAACCATATTTCAAGGTTGCAGAGTCTCAATATTACAGTATAACTAATGCTCAGCTTCTAAGCTCTGAACTAGCAACGAAAAAGTACATAAAGTTAGTAAGGGAAGAAGGCAAATGTCACAGATATCAACTCGCCTCTTCTATATTTTAAAGATTCTCCTAAATCTTTAAATATGGCATATTGCTGTGGTGAGTGATTTGGTGTTACAGGTGGAGTCTGTTTAGAAATCTGAGATATTAGAAATTAGAAGGGGGGGATTTAGTTTAACTGAAATTCAAAGAAAGACAAATGAAGAATTGCTCAACTATAGCTGAGTTTATGTCTCCTTAACTAAAATTCATATACGATGAAAACAAATCCTTTCCAAATTCTTTATAATGAGTAACTATGGATATGGTCAGGGAAAATGACTCCTGGTAAAGGTTATTTATTTATTTTGCATAGAATGTACTAAACTTTAGTAAGCACTGCTTTTCTAGGCTATCCGTTGAGGCACTAAAGTAGGCATAACACCACTTTTCTTATATATATTAATTGTCATGTGATTTTTACTTGTACCAAGATTAAGACTGCCATCAATTGAAATTAATAGTACAGAGTACGGTTTTGTGTTTAAAAAATTAAACCAAAATTTCACTTGTTATCTGGTAAACTTATTTCACCAAGGGTTATCTGTTAGATCTCTCATCACTTGACTCCAAATAAAAGTTATTCTGTTGGATCTGTCAATGGCTGTCAGTACATCTGATTATTATATACAATTTCAAAATACTATAGCCCAGCCAATGTGAACATGGAGGACCTCTATATCTGAGATGTCAAAGCACAGTGGAGAACTGATGCTCTGTCCCGAGTCCTTCAAAGGTTCCGAAATAAATAAGTGTATTTATTTAGATACTTGCTAATTAGTTACTCGGTATGAATTAAAACTTGGCTTTTTGATCCTTTTCAATTTTAGCATGTCGAAATTCTGTCTCTATTAGCATGACACGAAAATATAATTAAAAAAAGGGCTCATGTGCCAGAATGATTCTAGCTTCAGAATGCTTCAGGTTGGTCCCTGCACTGCCTGCTCTGGTGGCATTTATTGAGGACTAAATAGTGGTTTCACACTGAAGACTGTTCCTAAAACCAACTCAAATGAAATAAACACAACTTTCTTTAAGGACAAATTTGAGAACTCATAACTATGAGAATAAAGAAGAAAAAACAAAGTTTTGTTATGTACAAAAGTTTGCTAGAGGAAATAAAAGTTTTCTCTGCTTTATTTTTTTCCTTTATTATGAAGCTCAATCGACTGTGAAAGTTTCAACTTAAAGCTCTAGATAGAAACCCAAACAAAAGGTCTATAGTATGCAGTAAATCTTGCAATCTGAAAGGTTTAAAAACCTTCAGAGAAGTCTCCACATTCAGAAATGCCGAAACAAACAGAGAAGCACACACTAAGACTGCATGAGTGCCTGGGTGTTACCCAGTTAGTGCTGCAGGTTAAAGAACAGAACCAAAACATGTAACCAGAAAATCTTGTTTGCTATTTTCAAAACAATCATGACCGAAACAAAAACATTACTTCAGATTTTCAAGTTTGGTCAAGTCAAGAAGAGCCCATTTTATTTTAATCTACTTTAATTGTATTAGCCCTTTTAACTTTCCACAACTTTGTCCCAAGAAGAGTCTAAAACAATATTTAGTTATTGTTCATACCTCTGTTGAAAGTTCTAAAGGCGAGTAATCTTATTTACTAATTTTAATGCATTTAAGAGATTTTTGGGAGTTATTTTTCAAACTAATTTGGAAAGTTAATTTTCTACTTCTTTATAGGAAATTGGCATATAGCACATATCTCAAGAAACTGACTGATATCAAAGGAAGTAAATTTCAAAACTAGCTTCATGTCCAGGGGGCATCTCTACTAATTATTTCAAGAGATCTCATTAAAATTTTAAAACAAAATTGTTTTAAATGACAACTCAAATTGTGCCTAAAGTTTTTGGAACACTGGCTTTTGCTCTAAAATCAACTCTGCAATTTACTTTAACATAAGCTGGCATAACAAACTAACATTTATTGAACTCTATGCCAGGCGCTCTGTGGTAAACTTTGCATCCATTTTCTCATTTTAATTTCATAATGTACCTTGGGTAGCAAGAGGCAACTAATGAAAAATTTCAGTGGCTATCCAGTTTATTAATAGCAATATGGCACTCAAAAACAGAAGGCCTAAAAATTAAAGTTTCAGATAACCAAAGAAAACTATCTTCTTGAAGAATACTCAGTGACATAAGAAAATGTTCAGGGTATAAAAAGTTAAATGTCTAAATTACATACAATAATATCCTAACTATGTAAGAAAAAACATATACCTGTATATATTTTTGAATCGTTTCTTTGGATGTTAGGATTACCAATAATTTTCCTAACACTCTAAAATAAACATGTATTACTTTTATAATCAGAAAGTCCCTCTAATGAAGTGTTACCCAAAAATACTTAAATCTGGTTGTTGAATATATGAGATTTTAAATCAAATTTAGTATGAATAGACTATATTGTGTAGTCGTTGGGAATTAAGTTCTTTCAAAATTTTAGTAGTTTTTGGTATAGGGTAACATATAATGAAAACTTAATTATGCAAATATTTCATTTGCTGTTCTATAATTCACCTTTACGTTTTCATTGCTTTAATTTCATATGTGAAAATTTAATATAGATTTTCTCTCAAAAGGCTAAATTGCTTTCATTTTAAATAAATTAAACTTAACCAGAGCACAAAGTCATTGACTTCTTTACAAATATCCATTAAGAAATATGGACTTTGCGAACTTCAGAAACAGGGATCTTCCTTGCCGCTGGTCAATTCTGGGCATACAGTAGGCACTCAATAAAAGTTGTTGAATGAATGGCTGAAGGAATGCATAAATGTCCTCTTTGGCTATCTAGACTTACTTTCCCTACACTCAGTTTAGATGACCTGAGAAGCACTTCCTCAAAATAACTCTCTGGTTCACCATGAGAAGAATGCCTAGCACCAGCTGGTAGGAGATATTAATAGCATGCCCATTAGGCACTTGTTCAAGGCACACAGATAGCTAGCTCAGTGATAAAATCTTTAGAAATATTTGGGCACTTAAGATTATTTGGAATATGAATCAGTAATGGTTCCTTAAATCTTCACTCTAAATTTTAAGAAATCAACATCTGTTTCGGAAATTCTTAAAAAAATAAGCAATAATCGCTTTCGATTTGGGAGAAACTCAGTAGCTGGGCTAAAAAAAGCTTACAATAGCAAAATCCTTTTTTTTTTCTTGTGACAAGATTCTTTTGAAGGATTCAGATGCTAAAATAGAGACTAGACTTCTGCCTTCAAATTTCAATATTTAGTATTTTAGTGATCATTTACCACTGATAAAGAAGTCTCTTGTCTACTAAACTATGTTTCTATCCCTCCACAGGCAACATAATGTCTAAAAGCAGAGATATGTTAAAAATTACAAAATATCCTACCTAGGTCACCTTTGGAAGGAATTGAGGAAGAATGGGAATGGGATTTTAACCCATTTTAACCAATTTTTCAAATAATACATAATTTAGAAATACTTGTAGCTTTATCAGACAGAATGAACTTTTCCAGCTAAAAATTGATACTTGCTAGTAATCCATCCTTGATCTAAAATTTTCCAGATATCTAGTTTAACCAGCAAGAGACACAAATTCTAAACATCCTTTTACTTCTCATAAAATGGTCTATATTTTACATCACTTTAGATAGCCATAAAGACATTTTATTCTCTGAGCCATCACTTCAAAGTTTCTACAAAAGTATGTTAAAATGGGTTGCTTTTCTTACTTAGTGTGTAATGTCTCTTAATGTTTAAATCAATTCATATAAATATAAAAGATAAACAAGCAGCTTTGAGTTCTCAGATACTCAGATGAAGAGACTTTCTACTAGTTACCTACTAGGTAGAGACAGTGCAGAATAAACAAGATGTAGTTGCTGACCTTGGGGAACTTTCCATCTAGCTGAAGAATTAATATGAGAAATGAGAGTTAATGACCTAAGAGAAATGCTCTTTTGTGTGGTAATGAAGAAAACAGATGTTTACAGGCGGAGATATACACTATCCCTATTTTGCATAAAGAGGCAAATAAGGCTTGAGAGGTGGGGCCACATGGAAGAGCTTAGAAGTCTGATAGAAACATTTAGACTTGAAATGATAGCGAATGGGGCAGTGAGATATTTTTGCAAAGCAGGATGAATTTAGGTGAGCTAAAGGACTAAGGTCAACTAGAAAACTGATTAATATAGGTACAATTTTCTCTCAGTGCACTTTAAGCAGTATCTCATGAGATAACTAGATGCAAGGTCTCTGAAAATTTTTCTTAGTCTTCCCAAAGTCTTTTATACATTCAGTCACAATATATGTGCTATCTCTGTCTCTCAATCTCTCTCTTTTGCTCTCTCAAGTATATGTCAAGAAATTTAAGCAGGTGAATAAAAAAACATGAGGAAAAAGGAAGCATAATTAATCAGTCTTAATCTAAAATTATTGGCACAAAAACATTTCTTACTCACTTGAAATTAATGTGAAAATAAAATTAAAAGGGTGTCATCACTGAATCTAATTACAGGAAAACTAATATACGCTTCTATTCAACCAACCATTAAATTCACTTAAAAATACATGAAATGCATGATTATTACTTACTGTGTTTTATTTTGTGAGCGATTTAATATTTATGCATACTAAGAATAAAGTAATTTTACTTTGTCACACAATTCAGCACACTATCAAAAAAGCATAAGGTAATAATCACATTTAGCTCGAATAGGTAAGTAAAACAAATATACAATGATTTTACCTTTGTTTTAGTCGTCTTTTGGCTGTTGTGGGAACATTAGCACCATAGCCATAGGAAAAAAGAACCCTTTCAGCCTCAACTTCATTTTCAACTGGAAAATATTAAAGTGTATGATGTGAAGTAACTTTTTCCCTTAAGCATGGCAGACGTGAAAATAAAAGAAGTCATAATAATGAATTAGGGAGCATAACAGGAGCATAATAGGGCTAATGTGTAATCTCGAACAGGTCATTTGTAAGTAGAAGCATATTTCTTAAAAGTTTATGCTTGCTTGGATTTGTTCGTTCGTTCGTTCGTTCGTTCGTTCGTTCGTTCGTTCGTTCTATCTATCTATCTATCTATCTATCTATCTATCTATCTATCTATCTATCTATCTATCTATCTATCTATCTATCTATCATCTCCTCTTTAATCTACCCCATCCCCCTTCCACCCTTGACCTATATGGATGTGCCGTTTCCCCTTAAGAACTGGATCTCTGAAGGTGGGGCGTCTCCTCCCACATGGGGTGGGGTATGGTCTGTGGCTCCACCTGGGGTGCGAACCCAGGACCTTCTATGTGTAAAGCAGATGTGCTAATCACTACACTATGGAGCCACCCCCTTGTTCCATTTATTTTTAAAAGGTGTTTAAGGGACTGCATCATATGATGTGTTACATTTTCTTATTATAAAACATAATATAGATATTGTGTTATTCTAAATGATTCAAAGTCTTTTTGCAAGAAATGTATGTTATGTAATTCTAAAAAAAAAAACTAATGATAACATTAACTTCATTATTTCTCTTCCTAAGAAATGGCTATTTTTAATTAGGAAAGACGTTCCTGATTTTATCAAAAGAACTTTATCTTAACTTGTAATAATAAAACTAAGCATTTAAGTAGGCTTCTCTGTGAAGAAAATGTGCAGTACTAGGAATACATTGATAGCTTCTTTTTTTTTAATTACAGGAAAATTCAGCAAAACCATTTCTTCTAAATTCTGCTATTGTTACACCACTTCTCAAAAGGATTTTTAACTAACAGGTTAATATTTTATAGGTAAAAAGTTTAAATGCAATGACAATTTTACTATAAGCTGGGATTTAATATTTTATCAAAGGCCATAAAATTAAAGGTTTACTAACTCAAAGCAGTCAATGATATATAACAATTTTATGATATTATTCATCAACATTATTTTAATGTCAAAAAAAGAAACTTACCTTTAGAAGTGTTTCGGATTTAAAACAAAGCCACATATTTTACATTAGTAAGTGAAGCTGACTATTTGCAGGCCACTCACTGTCATATGCACTTATTTATTGATTGATCCTTTGTAGTACAGTAAAAATTTTAGGAATATTCATTAGTGTTTTCCTTCAATTTGCCCCTATTTTTCACAGTGAATCAATATTAGTTTTCAGAGGCAGAATTTTAGTTGTGAGGGACATGTGAAAGGAAGAGGTGATACATGCCTTTGGCAATAGTGTTATCAGGTATCATGGCTTCAGATCCAAGTTGAGTTTACCTATTCATATCTATCAGAACTGGAGCTAACAGTTAGATACCTGACTCTTGTGTCTTAAATGGTTCTAAATTTAGAAGCGAGAGGGGTAAATTTAGATAATATCTTAGAAAACCCATCAGTTAGGTATTAATGGACATCTTAAGTTTAATACTTATTGGATTAATAACTCATGTATTAACTATTCTTGTGGTGACTGAATCACAGAAACAATGTACTATACAATATGGTAAATGGTATTAAAAATATATGACTTAGAAGGACAGAGCACAGAGCAACTATACCCAAGTGCCACTATTTTTTCCATGCTAGAAACATTAGGAAGATGTGGGGAGACTGACATTCACAGAGAAGGTGCAGGAGGGAATTGTATATGGAAAGACAGAGAGCTGTGAAGTTTTAGTTACTGTAAGAAAAGTGGCTGGAGTTAGTCTGGAGTACAATGGTAGTAGAAAGGTAGGTTTAGTATTGTGAATGGGACTTGTCTGTTAAGCTTAGGAGTTTGTATTTTATTCTGTGTAGTCAACAAGAAATTAATACAGGAAGGTGACATGACCAATAGATTTTTGTTATTGATGCTGATATTGTACAAAAAAATTCCAATAATGAGGAAAAGCATAGTCTATATTGGTAGCACAGAGAACTCTTTACGAGTTATAGTAATAACCAGTTGAGACATGGTCCATAATCAAAATGGAGGATGGAGAAAAGAACTTGGATTCTAGACAGCTGAACACGTGTGGAGGTGAGATGAGGAACTAGATAGAATAAGGAAGGAATCAATTCTGACAAAAGCTGGCTGGGTAATCAGACAGACTTTAACCTTATTAACAGATTAAGAATATAAGAAAATCAGTAAGTTTCAGGGAGAAGAAAAAATGTAAATAATGTTAGATAGTCAATCACTGCAGGAGCTCCATATAGACCTGTGGGATCTCTAGTCTATGGATAGTAAGTGAAATCTAGGAAGGGATAAGATTATCTAGAAAGTAGATAAGTAAGAACTGAAGAGAAAAAAGCATGGGAACCACTAGAGTTAGACAGAAGAAGAAGAGATAACAAAAGCGATGAAGAAACAATCAAAAGCAGATGATTAAAGGAGCAAGAGAAGAGTTTTGAGAAACGTGACAAATGCCTAGCAAAGATTGCAAGCAGGGTGAAGATGGACAGAAGGTCCCTGAATTTGACAACTGGAAATCTGATTTTCATTTTATATTTGAATTTGTTTAGCTTTTAGTCAATACTTGTACGTTTAACAGCTTGATGAGATGTTTAAAAACTAAACTCCTCAAATATCCAAATAACACACTTATTTGATTAAAAAAAAGCAATTGGGTGTAAACAGGATACTGTAATTTGCCATGGTTACGTCTTAAAAAATGAAGTCTAATCATTTTTATGTCAGCTGAAATTAGCTGAATTAGATGGTAATCCCTTGAATATCATAAACATTATAGTACTAAAAGAATGTTCTGTGCTTACATCTTTGAAATTTCCGTTAATCAGTAAGTATTCATTAAACAAGATATTCTAATTTCCAATGTGAATAGATAGAGAAAAATCTAAGTTCTTGATCTTCCAAGTACAAGTAAATATATTTTATTTGAAGATAGTTTTAAAATGGCTTATATAATATCACAGCAAAAAATTAATTTCTGTATTTTTTCTACAGATTTGATTAAGAAAATATTTACACGTATAGAAAAGTTGAAAAACCTGTACATACATCCATAGGCTCTATATCCGGATTCTAAATTAAACACTGTACTATATTTATTTATCATACCTCTTTCCATCCTCATATTCACCCATAAATATATCTTTTATTGGATGCCTTTCAACTCTCAATAGTTCAATATGAAAATCATCAATGATAGTTCAATATTTATTTAATTCTTTTTAAAAAAATAAAATTTATGTACAGTGAAAGGTACTTATCAGTGTTAAGTGATTGTTTTGCAATTTAAAAATACAGTCTTATTCTTCCTTTCTGATCTTTATACTTTTTTGTCCCTTTCATTTTTTTTTACTGGCTAGGGATTCAAATATAATGTGTAATATAAATTATGAAAATATAAACCCCTGCCTTGTTCTCTCCCTCAAAGGGAAAGTATTTAATATTTCATCATTAGGTATGACATTAGTTATCAATTTTTGGGGCAGATATCCTTTATCAGATAGAGGAAGTTCCCTTCTATTCCTAATCTGTTTTGACAGAAGGACATATGCAAAGTTGCAGAACTACGGAAGAGTATTGGCCTTTGAAAATAATATATGCAATGATAAGGCATGAGAAGTAGAAAGATAAATGAGTCTAATCATAAAAAAGGCATGCTAAAGGATCTGACTTTCAATTGTCTTAAGATGATAGGCATTTAAGCAGGTTTATGGTATGATCAAACCTGTATTTTATAAAGATTATTACTCTGACTCCAGTGAAGAAACTGAAGATAAATTTGGAAACTATTGCAATTACCACTGACCACATTGATAGGAATGAAATAAAAGTTTTTCTTAAATTTGCCTATAAATATAACATAATCTTTAAAAGAAGATGTGCCCCAAAAAGATTCAAATTTTACTTTAACTTCAACTGAAGTTTAAACCCACTTTTAAAAGAATGCACTGTTATTTCTGACTTTTGAACAAAAATAAAGTACTGGAGCAAACATCACAATCAATAGTGAAATATTAATTTAAAATATTCCCTTAGGATCAGGGACAACACAGGAACATAGCATAATAGGAAGAGGGAAAAAAGAAGAGGTAGAAATTAAACAAAGATTATAACAGTAGATTCAAAGAATTTCTATCTGTTCTTCAAGACTCATATAAAATGTCATCTCCCCTCCTAGGTATTCTTCACTTCCAAGGTTGAATTAACTCAGATCTCATGTGTACTTTTACTAAGAACTGCCTACCTCTTGCTAATAGCACTTAGCTTACTATTTTAATTATCTGTTAATATATTTGCCTCTCCCAGGAGACCAAACTAGGAACCTCTATAAGCAAGCATTATTGCATGAACTACATTTCCCTAGAGTCTGGCATATGTAGATAATAATTGCTGAATGAGTGAACTAGATAAATGAAAAGATAAAATCTACCAAAGTTAAACTGATTTTTTTTTATCCCAACTGTTGGAATTAGGACTAATTTTTAAAATATAAAAAAATCTTTTTAAAAAAAGTCACAAATTATATTTGAAAGAAATGTACCAAAGCAGTTTTAGAAACAATACCAAGTTCTTTATGCTGCCAGAAATAAAAAGCTGTATTTGGGGAGGTGGGAGGCTTACTTTCTGCAGTTTGCATTATTATTTCATCAAGCTCTTTTTCCAATTTCTCATAAATGTCCAACCTTGCCTGATGCTCAGAGTTCTGTGCTTGAAGTTCAGTAATGCGTTTTTCAGAAGAGGCTTGGAGACTATAAAATTCTTTAGTTAAAACCTAATAGTGAAAGAAAAGAATTTCAAAGAATTTCAATTAAATAAGGTAACAGTTAAGACAAAAATGTGATCCAAAAATATTTTTAGTTTTTTTTTTAATGATTTAGATTTGAAGAGAAAGCTCAGTTGAGATGACTGAGGAAATAAAATATGTTTATGTCTAAGGAAAACAAATTAGTTGTTTTTAGTTGAAAATTACAAAGCACTTTATTATATACATTGAATAAAAAATAAAGTTAAGATGTTTCTCTATATAAGACATTTACACAAAGGAACACATTAATTACTAGTCACCTGCATCCACAGACCAAGTGGTAGGCCTATGGGAGAGTGGTTTTCATACTGCAAGTTATAACCTTTAGGAGCTCATGAAATCAATGTGGATTGCAACGAGCTAAAAATAACAAAATAGAATGGTTTAGAAAACATTAGCACTGTATGTTGTATTGTTTAGTGAAATGTTTGTTTCAGAAATTAGAGAGAAAGTGCTTCTCTATTTTCCTATATATAATACCCCCTACCACTCTCACCCAAGACACATCCTTAAGCATAGCCCTCCAATGTGAAAAGGAAAGGTATTTTGCTAGGAATTATGAAATTTAAACCATGGAAAACAGAACTTGCAAAAGACTCAGCTCGTGGAGTACTGTCTAGTGGAAGAAGTATGGGAGAGTATGCTGCAGTAGATTACGACTGAGGCAGTTTCCCCAAAGGTACCTGAATTAGTTTTAAATGCTGAACACTGGTCTGTTTGAGAAGTGAACATCATCTACAATCTTTACTTATGTTTCTTTAAATATGTATGTATTTAATATTATTTGTATGTTTTTCCCTAAGGCTTCATTTTTTGTGAGACTCTTTATCTTTTAAATCTAATTTACTTATCAAAGTGCTTTTCAGAAATGTAATCTCTGAGATACGTAATGAATACTTACATGTCAGCTGTTTAATCATGCTAATGAGATTATCTAATCTTTCATTCACTGTTTTTAATGTTTATTTCCCCAAAAGCTAAAATCTTCAAGAACGTAATTGCATGTAATCATACAGTGCATGAATACAGCAAAATATATGACTTATACTAATTGAAGATCTTTTAATTAACTACTATTGCACATTTAAGTTATTTCCAATTTTTATTATAATAATGCTGATATACACCATTAATATAAACCTTTAGAAGCATCTCTTATTATTTTTTTAAGAAAAATTCCTTTAACTAAAATTACCGGAACAACTTTTCAAGGACATTAACACAGATTACTACATTGCTCTCCAGAAGGGACATTCTGTTTTTTAAATGCATGAGATTTGCCATTTAAGGGTACTCTTGTCGGCACTTTAAAAACAACAGACTTATATAAAGTTTTAAAAAGTTTAAATTTACATTTCTTTAATTGTTAGGGAGAATACATATTTTCATTTATTTTATTTCTTAGCAATTTGCATTTCTTTTCTTGGAAATAGTACATTCCTTCTTTCTACCTATTTATCTAGAAGAAGAAGGTATGTCTTCTTGATAAGAAGTCTTTTAAAACTAAGGACACATGCCCTTTCTCATAGGTAACACAAATATTTATAAAGCTCAGTATGATACAGACCTTGTGCTTATGGAGCTCACATGCTATGCTAATTTTAAAAGAAAAGTTTGTTCATGTACCTCCAATTTTTTCTGGTATTTTTCACATTCCAACTGACACTGTGTGAGATTTCTTGCAGTTTCCTCTTGTATAAGTTGAACACGCTCACTTTCAAAAGATTTTAATTTACTTTGATGGAGAAATTCTGATATTTTGCTTTCTGTACTAAGTTGTAGTTCTCTGTACCTAAAAGAAACAGAATGGTTATGTGACTAAAGAAATCTCGATGATTTATATAAACATAAACATTATTTCTATTTTTCCACACCCCCATTTTATTGTGAAGTTAATAACTTACATTTATTCAGCAAAGGGTTTGTAAATAATTTTGATAGGTATATATATGGAAATATGCTAAGTCTGGAGAACAAAACATACCAGTGAAACTTCCTCTATTTGTACATAATGTACAAATTATAAAGATAAATACATAACTACAAGTAGTCTATTACAACACAGATAAGGAACATTGTCTTTATTCTATAGGTATAACTAGTAATAAAAACATTTCCATTGAACACATAAATCATCACACATTATAAATTTAAAAATGCTTCAGGTTGACTCTGTTCTAATAGAAAGCAAATCACAGAGATATTATACCTTTTCAGGGAGCTATTATGAACCTCATATAGTGCTAGACATGTTAGTAAAATTCATTTTTTCAAATATTTATTGTGCTAGTCAACGTGCTAGGTAAATATATATACAATGTAGACAAAATATGCTTTTTTCCCCTAAAGAACTCAGTTTTCTGGGGGAAGACAGGCAAATAAATGTGAAGTTTATCAACAGAGTATGGTTAAGTCCTATACTAGGATAATAAAGGAAGAGACCTAAATTGGTTGGAGAGGGGGAGAGGAAAGGAAGGAGGGAAGGCGAGGGTATATGTGTGCGCGCAGGCACGCACAAAGCAGGAGCGGGTATGGGGTAGGAAGTAGTCTAGGAAGAAGCAGCAAGAATATGTGGGGCAGGGAAATAGCACAGTGTGCCTTATTCATGACATATGTCATTAGATCTCTACAACAACCCTATTAAGTATTTTGCAGATGAGGAACCTGAGGTTCAAAGATATCAAATAATTTCTTTAAAAGTATATTTTACGTTGGGTCTCAAATCCAGCTATATTTGACTTTATAGCAATGATCTTTCCACTATTACATGATATTCTTAACTGGCACATCTGGTCAGATAAACTTTCAAATGTTTTTTAAAGGTCGTTTCACTCTTATGAGTGACGATAACAATATCATTCAAAGTATACTCAGAGAAGACAGGCATTAGATATTTGCTATAGGTTACTTCACTCTTGGCACTCTTATTTTTGGTAAAAGCGACTCACATTCAGATTGGTGGAAGTTCCATTGAATTCATATTGGTATAGATAATATATAGCAAGGCTTTAAGGTGAATGTTAGCTTGTGTTTTTAACTTTTTGGAAAGTACTAGGATTAATCATATTCATACACACACACACACACACACACACACACACACGTATATCTTCTTACAATTTTAGTTAAAAAAAAAATACCTTTTTTATATGGACAAGCCAACATTGATGTTTGTTATTGAGACAATGCACATACCATAAAGTTCACCCTTTTAAAGTGTACATTTACTTTTTACTGCACAATCCATTTTTTTAATTATGTTCACAAAGTTATGCACTACCACTAAGTACAAAACATTTCTATCACCCCAAAAAGAAAGCCCATGACCATCTAGCAGCTACTCCTCATTCCTCTCTCCCTGCTGGTCCTCGCAACCACGAACCTACTTTCTGTCTCTATGGATTTGCTCACTCTGGATATTTCATATAAATGCAATCACAGAATATGTGCTTTTGATATTTTCAAGGTTCATCCATGTTGTAGCAAGAATCAGTAGTTCATCACTTTTTATGGCTGAATAATTCCATTGTATGGATATATCACATTTGTTTATCCATTTATCAGTTGACAGACATGTGGGCTGTTCCCATTTTTTGGCTACTATGAAGAATGCTATTAAGAACATTTGTGTAGAAGTTTTTGCATAAACATGTTTTCATTTCTCTTTGTTAAATATCTAGAAAAAGAACTGCTAGCTCATATGGTCACACTCTTTTTGAGGGAACTGACAAGCTGCTATCCAATGTGGTGTTACTATTTTGCATTCCCACCAGCAATTATGAGGGTGACCATTTCTCCACACCCTTATCAAAACTTATCATTGTCTCTTTTGATTGCAGCCATCCTCATGGGTGTGAAGAAGTAAAAAATTATTTTACTCTTAACTGACATGAAAATGTCCCTGCACTCCCTGGGATAAGTTGCTTTATAATATAAATGTATAAAATGTGTGAAATCAATACTTATTTTATATATTAAAATAGGATATATAACACACAAGGACACACAAGACTGCATTACTAAAATAAGTTCTGGATAAGTTATTTAGAATGTGATATTGATCTTTAAAATAATTTGTTTTGAAAAGATTAAACTGCCTTCCTATGGATTCAGGACATTGTGGGTAATTCTGAGATCAATGCAAACTCCAAATAAGAAATTAAAGACTTAGCTTTTAGATTCTACCTGTTCTTCTCATTCATTAAACGGCACTTAAAAGTTACTCTTAGCACTATTATTCTTTCCTTGTATTATTGAAAAGTTAACAATGGTTATCGCCTAGAAATTTGAGAATGCTAAGTTTCATAAAGTGACAAACCAAAAGTTAATTCTGTAGATCAAATGAAATTTGAGAATACTGTTTAATAAATTGACCAAAAAAATGATAATTCTATAAACTACATAATTCTAAAAGACTAATCTATTCCCATGTTTATACAATGAAAGAATCTGCTTCAAATCATTATGCCTTTGTAATAATAATTATCATTTTAATTTGTTAAATTGAACTGTGAAAATGCTGAAGAAACATTAGAGCTGCAAAAGCAGTTCCATAAGCAAGGAAGAGATGATAGAGCTTAGTCTGATAACTTCAGGTAACTCCCTCTTGCTTGATTTGCTAATATAACCTGTCACAGTTTACTAAGTTGACTCATCTCATCTTAGCCTCTTAATGTGAACATCTTATTTGAACTAAGTCAATGTTATTTACATGTTAACCACTTTATGTTTAACATTCTAATTCAGCCAGTAAGAGGTCAGATTTCCTATAAAGTTAACGTATAATCAGAATATTCAACTATCCTCATAGCCATCTCATCCCAGGCTCCAATTTGGCTGGATAAGTCTTTATGCTACATTTTTAATTAAAAAAAAGTTTTTTATAAGATTCATCCACATATCACATACTACTGTAAGAAGAGTAATATAAAGTCCTAGAATAAAATGCTTGCTCTGAAGGAATTGTCACAGAAACGGATTTTGGGGCTGGACATATAAAGGAGAGGACATGTTAAAAAGGTGGAAATCAGCTATTAGCTAGGAAGCTGAGCTATAAGATGCTAACCCACAACAAATGCTCTCAGGCTATGGTGAATTAAACTCTAAGTACATGACATGTTCTATAATACTGAGAAATAACCACAGGAGAGACATCAGCATGGCACTGGATTCTCAGAAATGAGAGAACTAATTTGAACGAAAGCACTAGATAGAACTTTAAATAACAAGTTTTCATAACAGTATCTACCTTAGCAGTCTTTACATAAAAACTACGGTGAAAGTTTTGCTCATTACACTCTGATGTATTAAGCCAAGCAATGTATATGATTTGTTCCCAGCCTTTAGCAACAGGTTATCACTAAGGTGAAAGACCACATAGTTATTAGCCTTTTATTTAATCTTACTTTCTTCTTCCAATGAGAAACAACTGATCTTTTAATTTTGTCCACAAAATGTTCATGGCTTACCCAATATTAAAACTGGATATTTATTTTGAACTCAGTTGTCTAATCTCACTTGGTAGACAGGCAGTCTAAGGCAAAATACTCAAAAAATATTGTATTCAGTGGTAAAGTTCCTGTAATTTCCAGCACCACTTTTCAAGCTGGTCCGTTTGGAAGTAAGGAAGTACAGCAGTTGAGGAAAGGCATTAGTGTGTGTGCAGGAGGACAGCTGTGTGTAGATAAAAGGGTACAGGAAGTAAAACCTACACAAGGAAGACTGGCAAAAGAAGCTAAGGAAACTATTACGACTTCCAGTGACTGATAAGGGTTCAGGAAAGGGTGTCTTCAGTAGTCGGGCATTAGGCAGATTAGCTGGGCAGAAAGCACTGAAAGGTACTTTGGGTCAATACAGAGAAAATACTGTGGTTTAGAAGAATACACGAGAGCAGGTAGTCATGGCTGGACCACTAAATCCTTTGTGTGAGGAGGGTAATTTAATTATAAATTCCACAAGCGAATGGGGCAGAGACTGATGATAAAACTTTCTATATGTAAAAAGAGTTCTTTGAAACAGAGATGGGCCTCAATCTCCAGATGGGAAGCCTTGGGTAGATGGTAGATTTCGCTGTGGGAAAAGGGAATTGACAAAGGCAGAAGTTGGCATCTCTAATCAACTGAGAATCAATCCTGCTTACTACAAAGGTTCGGATATCAATCACACTTTACTTTGGTGTCTCAGGCTCCTTTTCCACTTATTCTTTTACTAAGGCTTTATAGAGCTAATGTTCAATTCCCTTAAATAACTCATCTTGGTTGAGTTAATAACTAATCTACACCTTAACTACTCTTTTCATCTGCTATTTCTAATTTTGAGTAGATAAAACTCATTTTCAGTCTTTTTACAGAGAATTTTGGTTGTATTTCTAGACTTGTACCACATATTCAGAATGCCTCTGGATGAGTCACTGAATATAGTTAACCAAACCCTACGATTTACTTACTCCAATTAAGAATTGAGATTAAAAACTGTTCATTTGGATTTTCTTCTTCTGTGGCTGAGGAAAGCTAATCGTCTTAGGTTAAAATACTAAACTACTGAGTTTTCAATTACCTCTACAGCTTTTTCCCCCTTGCTTTCAACAGTATATTCATATCTACATCTGTATCTGTATCTATATGTAATATTATATTAACCAGTATTCCACCAACTATACAATTAAAGTATAATGAATATGAGGCACAAGACACAATACTTTTTACAAAAGTATATATTTTTGTTTCTTCTTTAATAACTGCTATTTTACACAGGGCTAACTTTCCATTAACCAGAATATGTTGTTCCTCAACATCTATTTCATTTAACAATATCTATTGTGAACCAAATGTGCTAGGTATGATGGTTATCAGTGAGCCATGAATACCATAACTACTCTTTGAGCTCACATTCTAATGATGGGAGATAGACAAATAAATGTAAGGTGCTAATGCTAATAAGTTCAAATCAATTAATAATAATAATAAAGCAGAGTGAGGGAATGGAAAATGATAGAGATAATAGTGGTGGTGCTTTTTTAAGGAGGTTGGGCAGGGAAGGCATCTCTCTGTTAAGGTAATATCTAAGCAAAGACATGTATACCAGGCTTTATTGAAACCTGTATTTTAGAACTTAACTGATTAATCAGACAATATTTACTGGCTTTATATCATATTCGATATTTATATAACATAGGCTTTTTCAGTTTAAAGAAGAGATATAATATCAAACATATGAAGGAAACAGAAATCCTTCATACTGATTTGAAAGTTGGTAGCTAAAATTATGTACCAAAACTATACTAATGGATTTAGTAGAGAGTCTAATCTATATGAATTGTAGCTAAAAGAAAAGACTAAATTTTAAAAAAATGCATGGGTGATATCAGGATGAGTGCTACTATTTCACAGGACTGGGAAATAGATAGTTACTTGAACAAACAATTCTGTCATTGTTTAAAAATAATTTGCATTCATTTTTATTTTGAGGTAATTAATAAACTACTTAAGAAATGTCCTTTTGCTATTTATAGTCGATGTGTCTTTTAAAAAGTGTCTTTTTAATTTTCAGGCTGATTATTCAAGCAATATTTATTATAGAATTTCAGAAAATACAGAAAATAAAAAGAAAAATAAAAACCATAAGCCCCCCAAATAACTGCTGTCTATAGTTTCATATATTTTGCTTCTATTCTTCTCTGCACAAGTAAATATTTTCAATTTTGAAAGTAATTTGTGAAATCCAATTGTAGGGTAAAAATATCAAATATTACAAATGTAGATTACAGACATCTTTATCACTACTCGTAACTTCATTTCTCCTTTCAGAAACAACCACTGTTATCAGTTTTCTGTGTATCTTCCTAAAGGTTTTTAAAAATTTTTTTGAAATACACAATGCATGTGTATTATACACAGAAGGATATATCAGTCTTTTTCTTCTTTTTTAAAATGGCATCATGTCACATATACTCTGCAACTTCTCTTTTTTCACTTAATGAGTTTTGAGATCTTTCCATGTCTGTACCTCATTCTTTTCAGGAGACCACAATGTAGACATAATCATTTAATTAATTCCAATTCGTTTATTTAATTCTAAACTGATGACTATTTAGATTGTTTCTAATTTTTAAATTATACACAATACTTCAAAGACCATCCTAAATGTTTCCTGGACAAATGAATGTTTCTCTAAGAAAGATATAAAGTAGAATTCTTGGGTCAAAGGATTTTAAATTTTAATAGATGCTGCCCAATTATCCTCCCACTGGCAATACCAATTTAAAATCCTACCAGACATGTATGAAATGTGATTTCTCCGCATCCTCACCAATATTTGATATTATCATATATAAAAATGTTTGCTATGCACATTATATGTGAAACATACCTTCCTATAGAATATATTATCCTTTTTTCTCTGATATTATAACTTAAAAAACTTCCTATGCTATTAAACTCCTTAGATAAGTATTATTTTTATTGGCCCTGTAATTTTCTATTCTTAATTATTCCTCTTTTCTCACCTCGTTTTCCACAACAATTAACAGTACCCGGTTTATTATCCGATGCAATGGGTTTTACTCTGAATAAAGTCTGAATTTCCAAAAGCAAAATACATCCTTGAAGGAAGAAAGCTGGTAGGGTTAAAGGCCGCTGCTCTTGGGATGTGCTATAAAGTAACCACACTGAGAACACTGCCTGGCTGTGTGTGGAAAAGCTCGAGCCCCAGCTGTGCCTGCTTTACTGGAGGACATGCTCATTTGGCTCCATATATTCTGACGTTTCTTTAAAAAATATAGACTTGACTTAGTACTTACATACATATTTAGATATGTATCATGGATACATCAAAATCATATAAGGACATTCACAGTTGCATATAAAGAAAAGAAAAAGCATACATCCTGAAGAAATGGTATCACTGTAGGTGAAAATATCTGGGAGAAGGGAGGTTGGAAAAGAAAGTTCTTGGTTTTTTATTACATGGTTTGACTTAAAAGTAATTTTAATAAATGCAACTCAAAATTTTTTGATATGAGCAATTTAAAAAATGAAAAATTAAGTAAACTCCATTTAAATAATTTTGGCTGAGTTATAATTTACTTCTTCCAACCAAGTATTATTCGCCAAGTAAGGGATGAAGTACTTATCATGACATCATCAATATCTAGTAAATTAAGTATTTGTTTGGTTAGTTTTTTAATATCCTGAAAACATCTAAAAGATCTCCGAACTCAGAAATAAGCACCCTGCTCTACCATACCCAATCTATAATTTCTAATCTGCTATTTTAAAAAAGCAAAAGCAAAAATTTTTAATCTAATTTTCTGTATTTCAGAAGATACCAAATTAATGTACATTTATATATACATTGACATTTATATAAATACAACTTACTACTAAATTTTGAGGAAGATTTGTGAAAACCTAGATATTTCTTTAAAATAACTTTTCATCACTATATCTTTAATATTTAAATATAATGGTTATATTTTTTAATTATATAAATTTATATATCGATTGGAAAGGAGGGTAGATCAGAGTCTCCTGTTATCCAAATAACATATCGACTTTTTGTATTGTACTATATCCTCTTAGTAGAATATGTTTGTTTCCTAGTAGAGAATCACTGTAAGTAATAAGAAATTTACTGATAGGAATATGTTGAACATGTGAAAGTTCCGAAGGTAGAACACATGTTTAGAACAATTAATATATATTAGAGAAGACATGTGAAATTGCTTTCCTTTCATTGACAGGAACAGAGTCTAGAAGCTGGTCATTCCCTTTCAATTGTGGAATTTTCTAAACTGAAAAGAAAGCAGGTAGAGAAATTTATGGAACCACTATCAATGTTTCGGCAATGATTAGTACAGAAGAATAGAAAGGAATTTAAAAGGCGTTTGGCTATTTGTCCAAATGTTTCTGCTATTTAGATGATTTCTTCAACCAGTTCACTTCTCAGCTGTAATACTACATCTGTCATTTTTGGCTTACAAGCTAATTCTTAAATGAATGTGAGAGATCTTTTTTTGCAGTGTTAGAAACGCTGAGTATGTTTAACAACTGTATCATGGATTTATAAGAATTTCAAGCATGTATTTAGAGTAATTCAATGCATCTATCATATCATGATCAAATAAAGTATGTAATGTCATTAATAAAATAAACAATGTGTAGTATTATTTGGCCATCCTATAAAGGCAAAAAATACGCACTGCAGGTATGTGAAGATAAAAGTACTTAAGTGAAACAAACATAATGAAAGGAATGTTGCCTTAAAATAAATCAAAGCATGCATGAGATAAAATTAGAGTAAAATATTTTATGACAGTGTTTGAAGGAGTAGCTGTTTTCCCTTTTGTGACAACATGACAACAAACACTTAAAATTCTGCTTGAATCATCCTTTGAACCAAGAATATTTATTCTATCAGTGCTTCACAGCACTCAAAACTATTACATGCTGCGTTTAATATATACCTCAGAGTGTGGGGCTACATTAAAGAAAAAAAAAAACCATAAAACTGAATCTAAAAAAGTCATAAGGCCTCTGTTTTCCTTTCAATTTTGCTGTGAACATAAAAAATGCTCTAAAAAAATGAAGTCTTTTAAAAAAAAAAGCACTTTGGGAGGATGCTTTTATGAACAGTGTGAAGTATGAACAGTGGCAGAATAGAGGTTAATCATGGTTTTGTCCTATTTTTCCATAATATATAGCTCAAAGAAAGGAAATCAATTTACTATAGTTAACATACAAAGTACTGTACAAGGCAAAAAGGGAGGTAAATGTAACCAACAATCATTTATTTAGACCAACTTCCTACTAACAGGCAGACATATAAGTCTTATACAAATCAGTGTTCTGAAAATGAGTTGAGAAATTCCATGACTCCAGGAAACTCCTGAACAGTGATCTAGAAATCAGAGTTCTGGGTTCAAATCTAAGTAGTTTGGTAGCAGAGCAAGACCTTTTTTTCACTCTTCCAAGGGTGAGGGTGATTCCTAGATTTTATCTAGCCTGAGAGAATGACCATCAGCACAATTTCTGGAACTTTTAAGAACTATAGATGTCACGGCTCTACCTTGGCAGATCTACTGAATTGAAATCTTTGAAGACAGACTTGAGAATGCTGAATTCTGGGTGATTAAATGAGCTAATAGACATAAAATGCTCACAAGAGTGCCTTCTACAATTAAAATGTTATCTGAGTGCAAGAATCTTGTTTAATGCATCTTTGGATTCTTAGAATGAAGTATTTCACCTGGTATACTATAAGCTCTTAATACATCTTTACTAAATGAATGGGGTCACATTAACCGTTTTGAGTACCATAAAAATTAAATTACTAAATAGTTGAAGCCAAGATAGAAAATACTAAAGTCTCATAAACTAATCTGATAAGAAGCAGTCTTTTCTGAAAAATGTCAAAAATCAGTAAATTAAGATAATTATTTGTAGGTTTAGTTGTCAGTTTAAAATGAAAACAAATTACAGGGAGTGAAGAAAAAAGAAACCAAAATGATTATAGGATAGGTATGACAGAGCTACAAGAAAGATTAAAGTTTCTAAAAATGTACAGTTTGGCTAATGACTAAGATAATAGAAGGAGACATGACAACATTCTAAAAACATTTGAAAAACAAATGCAAAAGAAAGAGCAAAGTTAATACAATACAGTGTGATATATCTAAGTTCTGCAATGAATTAAAAATGTTGCTAAATGTACACACAATATTAGGACTATAAGTGCAACTCATAGTCTACCTACAAGAATGTAACGAAGTCTATCATGAGGGCATGTAAAACAGAAGTGAAGAAGAAAAACATAATAATGAAGAGAATAAATCACTTTGTTAAGTCTGCTCCACTGTCTCTAAATTTTTCTCATTAGACTTACTAGACTAAATAACTATTTATTAGGTTTCCTATAAAATATTATTTTGAGATTTTTAAAAAGGTAAATATAAAATATAACATTATGCCAGTTAGCATGGTTAACACATATGTTATGATTATACTTTTATTTCTACAGCTGTTTATCAAATGAGAACGCTTATAAAATTCCAGAAGATATCTACATACCAAGGTATCTAATTAACCATCTATTTATGGCTATAAACATGATAGAATAAAAATGAAATAACAAAGTACTTAATATAATCATAAAAACTCAATAGTAATTGAATGAAACAAATTAAATATTTCTAATATAGTACGTTATTATTTTGAAGAAATGCCTTCTCTTCTTAAATATTATCATGGGCCTTACTTTTCTTCCTACATTTTCCCATGTCCCAGAAAGAGTCGCTTCTGCTCTCTAGGCTGGTGGAAAGCTGGCACTTTTATTATTGCCCTGTCTCCTCCTCTTTGTCTTGCTACTGTAACCAAGACCCAAACCAGTGGGCTGTTAGAGGCTTGTGATCAAAAGACAGAGATGAATCATTAAGGCATTTTCTAAGAGAAAACCTGAATTGGCACGTCTGCTGGTCAGCATGTGCAGAGACCAATACAAAGGAAAGGAGCCTAGCATTTCAATGCTTTGTTTATATTTGCTCTGCATGTGTGCGTGTGTGTGTGTGTGTGTGTGTATTTTTCATTTAATCATCTCCAAAACTCTAATAGAATTTAGGATTATCCTATCTTTAGAGAAAAAGAAACTGAAACTCAGAAAAGTTAACAACTTGCCCAAGTAACCAGAAAAGTTGGAATTTGCACCCATGACTGTCTCAAATTTCTGGGCTCTTACACTATAATATCCTGTATCCAAATGAGAAAAAGTATTAAAAAATAATAATAAAGCATGTACCAAAAACACATATATAATCTCCAGCAACACACCACTGGCAGGTAAGAGTGGACACACACAGGTAAAGGAAGAAGGTAGTAGAGACAAAGGTCATGACTGAAAGTTGAACACAGAAGAAAAAAACAGGTGAGAGCTCTCCCCCAAAAGAATAAAACACATAAAGGCTCTCCAAGGGCAGAGCAAAACCTGTGTTTTGGGTCAAAGATTTAAGGAGGTTCCGGTTGGTGGAGGGTGTTACAGATGTCCTAAAAGGAAGTCTATAGAAAAGAGTTGTTTTGCTTTGGACAAAATTGGCTCTGTGCCCTGCCAATACTGGGTGTGAATATAAGATAAGGCCTTTCCCTCAAATTATCCTTAGGACAAAAAGGGTGTCACTGCTTGTAAAATCTCTCTTATTGAGAATTCTCTCAATTACTTTATTTTGAAATGCAAAATACTGTTTAGGGAAGACACACTGCCTTGCAAAGACCACAATGGATGCAAATTTTGAGTGCTGATATTGTTCACTTGAAGGAATCAAACACGGAAGCAAAGCCATTTAACACAGATTTAATAATTATTTCTGGAATGCAGCCTCACAACTATAATAAAAACAGGTTTTAAAGATGATTCTAAAAAGAAATATAACTAATCTCATTTGAAGATCAAAAACATACCAGAAGAATAAAAAAAATTATTTTAATGGATACTTGTGGCTAAAGATGAAAGTACAATGACAATGTCATGTATGGATTCAAACAGTGGAAAAAAAAAATCGGTGACAGGTAGTATGTTTTGGAAAACTGTATTAGTTGATTCAAAATGTGTCTCAACTGACCTTGAAGGTTCTTGTGATAAGACTGAAGTATTGTTTTATATAATGTAATTTAGTATATTTACATATAACTAAGTTGAGCAAGGATTCTGAAGCCAGACAGTGTGGGTTCAAATTCCACGCCTGCT
Organism: Pteropus vampyrus; assembly: GCF_000151845.1. Taxonomy (NCBI): domain Eukaryota; kingdom Metazoa; phylum Chordata; class Mammalia; order Chiroptera; family Pteropodidae; genus Pteropus; species Pteropus vampyrus. The sequence continues at coordinate 2,321,658 of NW_011888936.1, forward strand.
CCTTACTGCCCGTGTCGTATCTATAAAATGGAAATAATAATGGTAACAATCTAACCAGTTTATGAGGATTAAATAAATTAATGTTAGTAAAATGCTTAGAACTGTGCTGTTATAGTAAGCATTATGTGTTTGTTGAATAAGATTAAATATTCAAGATTGCTAAAGCCCCCCTCCCCCGCCCTAACTTTTTTTAAAAAAGCCTTTTGGGGGCGGGGCGGGGAATGATAGGTGACCTTACACGCTTTCTGGCCAGGCCGAGATGTCTCATCATGTTCCCTGTGTTTTCCTATGACCCATGAGATGTTCTAATATTTAAAGTATAGGAATTTCAGAAGTACAGAGCTTTTCTTTTAGTCAGTGGGATGTAACATTCCTTACCATGAACTAAGTCTTCAAAGTCAAATAATTTTTCATTTACCCAACTAAAAAGATGCACAGGAATAAGCATTGATGACATGTGAGTGGTCCTGGAGGACATGGCTAATGACCACTGCTACTTAATTAAAGCTGCTGAAAAGATGGCACAGATGCTTTAGATAAGGGGTCAGCAAACTTTTTCTGGAAAGGGTTGAGAGTAAACATTTTAGGTTTTGAGGGCCATAAACTGTTGCAACAACTTGACCATGCAGTTATAGCATGAAAGCAGGCACAGACAATACATAAACAAATGAGTGCTGTTGTGTTCAAATAAAACTTTATTTATGCACACTAACATTTGAATTTCATATAATTTTTATGTGTCATGATATATTATTCTTCTGATTTTTTTTTCTAATAATTAAAAAATAGAAAAAACATTCTTAGCTTGTAGGCTGTATTAAAACAGATGGCAGTCTGGATTTGGTCTGCCTCTGATTTGAACTGTCAATCTCTAGGTTGAATTAAGAGAAGCCGTGGCACATCAGTGACAACATGTTGACCAAGTCCATGACCTGGCTCTTATTTGCTGCTTGGAATAAGTTTATTGAAATACATGGTGGTTGTTCCAAAAATTGCTGTTTAATAAAAAACAGCAATTTTTGGAACAACCACCATGTATTTCAATAAACTTTCATTCAGAGCCCTCTGCATTCTTATTTGATGACTTCCTCCTTATTACAATCAGTATCTATCCAGGAAAGGTTTCTTCCAATTCCTTCCTCTCTACCGTAAAACCTCTTTATACTCTAATTTTCTTTCTTTTCCTGTACTCTTGTTTCTGAGAACGTTCCTTCTCTGGTTTGAAGGATCTTAGTTCTCTGCTCGACCTTACCAAACACGTTAACTTTCTCACCATCACTTACGATTACATTTTCAAAATTTCCCTTTCCAAGTGCCTCTGCTCTACTAACATGCTTAGCTCTCTTTTGTTCTAAAAGGAAAAAATACCTCAGCTTTCACCTAACTCTGCCATTCCCTCCCAGCTAATAACCCTCCTCCCTTTCCCATTTGTTTACAGTACACTTTTGCAATTTAATCTCTTATATAGTAGTTTTCACTCTGCACTTTCGCAATTTAACCTCTTATATACTAGTTTTCATTTCCATCATCATCTGAAAGTAAGAGATCTTAAACTACTAATGATTTTTTTGGCTGACTTTCCCACCCCTACCCTGAGAATATAGAAATAGATTTGAATATTGGCACAACCACTCATTTGGCAATACTTTTAATAACCTCTTAAAAAATAGCTTTAATGGGATATATTTTACGTACATAAAATTCACCAATTTTAAGTGTACAAGTCTATAGGTTTTGATGAATGTTTACAGTCATGTAACCATGACCACAATCATGACACAGAACATGTCCATCATTCCCACAAATTCTCTATGCTGCTTTGAAGTCAATTCCTTCAACCTACCTCTGGCTCCTGGCAACCACTGATCTGGTTTGTGTCATTAGTTTTGCCTTTTTTAGATGTCACATAAATGAAATAAAACAATTCAACATAATTCTTTTTAAAAGAGTCATCCATGTTGTTGCAATATATGAATAGTTTGTTCCTTTTTATTGCTGAGTATTATTCTCTGGTATGCACATACTAAAATTTATTCATACATTCACTGGCTGATATATATTTGGGTTGTTTTCAGCTTGGAGCTATAATGAATAAAGCTGCTATAAACATTTACATACAAGTCCTGTGTGAACACGTTTTTTATTTCTTCTGAGTAAATAACTAGAAGTAAGGTTGCTGCTGAATCATACAGTATGTGAATATTTACCTTTACAGAAAACTGTCAAACTGTTTTCCAAAATGACTTTACAATTCTGCATTCGTACTAGCAACATGTGGACAATCCAGCTGATCCACAATTTTGCCAACATCTGGTAATGTCAGTGTTTTAAAATCTAGCCATTCTAGTGGCCATAGTGGTATCTAATTGTGGTTTTAGTTTTCATTTTCCTGATGAGTAATAATGTTGAACATCTTTTCTTTCGCTTGTTGGTCATTTATTTTGTGAAATGTCTATTCGAATCCTTTGGCTTTTTTTTTTTTTTTTTAATTGGGAAGTTTGTCTTAAGTGTAAGCATTCTGGATACCTTATCAGATATGTGTTTGGTAAATATCTTCTCCAAGTTTGTGGCTTGCCTTTTTCTTTTTTATTAGAAGAGCAAAAATTTCTTATTTGGTAAGAAATAAATTTTTTCTTTACAGTTCATACTCTTTGTGTCCTATTTATGTAATTTTTGATTAACCAAAGATTATTGATTTTTTTTAGTTTTAGTTCTTATATTTAGATCTATAAATGATTATGAATTAATTTTTGTATTCTGTGTAAGATAAAGATTGAGGTTCAGTTTTTTTGCATATGGGTATCAAAATATTCCAGCACGTTGTCCAAAAGACTACAAGTTCCTTATGTATTATCCCTTCATCCTTCTTCTTAAAAATTGTTCTGGATATTCTGGGTCATGTGAATTTCCATGTAAATTTTGAGTTAGCTTATCAATTTCTGCCAAACATGACCTGCTGAGTTTTTCATCAGGAATGCACTGAATTTATTAATCAGTTTGGGGACAACTGATACTTTAGCAATACCGAGTGTTCCAATCTATGAACATGATCTACCTCACTATTTTAGATCTGTCTTACTTTTCCTTAGCAATATTTACTAATTTTCAGTGTACAGGTCTTGTACTTGCTTCATATTTTGTTAATTTTATCTATTGAGTATTTAATATTTTTGATACTATTATTAAAGGTATTTAAACAACTCTTAATTTCTAATGTTCAACTGGTTATTGCTGGTATATAGAAATACAACTGACTTTTTTTCATAATGACCCTGTACTCTGCAATCTTGCTGAAGTCACTTATTATTAGTTTTAGTGGCTTGTTTGTAGATTCCAGCTGACATTTTTAGAAAACAACCTCTTTTAGCCTTAATATCCTCACTTAAAAAATAACAATAGTAAGAAATAAAAATTGAGAATAAAATTAATGAAAGATGAGATACCCTTAAAGCATTTAGCATATTATCTGACCCATAACAGATATTAGATATTTATTAAATCCTTTCCTAAATTTCAGAGTTCAGAGTAAGTTTCAACAATGTTGACATGTCTTAAATCTTTATCTCTAGGCCTGATTTTTTTCCCCAGGCTTGAAATCCTCATTCCTATTTGTCTACTACATTTTACACAAGATTGGTGCTTTAATTAGTTAATTAATTTAAATTAATTTATTTTCCAATTACGGTTGACATATAATATTATACTAGTTTCTTGTATGCAACACAGTGATTAGACATTCATATACCTTATGAAGTGATGTGATTGGTGCTTTAGAACTTCAAGTACGAGTCCTAAGTCAAAATAATAACCTTAATTCACCCATGAGTTCGTTCTGTTTCTGAAAGTCCTATTTCCGATAATAAAATCATTGTCATCTCAACTACCCAGAAAACTTTCCAAGATACTTTCAAATCTAACCAGTTACCGAATCCTTCAATAACCACAACAGGTAATATATAATGTGACAAACACTAAGTCGAACACTCATTTAATCCTTGCAACAATTCTATGACTTTAGCTACTATTATCTTTAAAGATGTGGAAACTGCGACACGTAAGTTATATAACTTTCCCAAAGTCGTGTGTCTAGTAGTAATAGTATCATAACCTAGGCAACCTACCACCACAAACAGTACTCTTAAACATAAATTATATTGAACTCGATGTATGCAGAATGTGGAATTGGGAGCTATTAGATGATATTTGGGGAAATCCAAGAAATGTCTACTGATCCATTAAAATAAGCACCCCTTATCATGATGATCTTGAAAAAGACAGGTGCAAAGGTGGCAGTAGCAAATAGTAAATAAAATTATGATCATGTTATGAGCAGGGTTTATAGTGAAAACCTCAATTCAGAGGTCTCTGGTACACAGGGATGGACAACGTGATAGGTTTAAAGTTTAAGAGAAGCCATTAAACCCCAATGCCATTAACTCGGGCTGGCTCCTGGAGACTAAATACATTAAGGTGTACATATTGCAGAAGACTGAAAAGAGGTGTAAGTGAGAGCATGGTAGAAAAACCTTCACCAGTCATCATTTAGAAAATTTCTAAAACCAATTTTCCCATCTATCCCCTATGCCATCAGATTGATTTAGGCCATTGTTACCTCTCACCTAGACTTCAGGCACTCCTATTCAGGATATCTTGAATTACCCTGAATAGATATCCATATATTATTGCCAAGCTGATTATCTAAAATGTGGTTTTCATCATGTCACCCCTCATTGTTCACTGGAGCAAATATGAGCTCTTTATTCTGACATCCAAGCCTATTGGAATATGAAACTATTTACCTCTGACCTAATTGTACACTGAATTATCTATTTTTCCTGACAATCCTTTAATTTTTTTTCCTCTTATGTTTAGAAAGATTTATTAAGTTTCTGGAATGCCCTTCTCTCTGATCTGCACATCAAAATTCACCCTTCAAATAAATACGTGTTTCATATACCACCTTTTCTAAAAGGTCATTCTCAATATTCCCTTAAAATAGATAGGGTATTTTAGACCACTACAGACTCCTTAAGATATATAATATTTTGCTTTAAAATATAAATATGTACAAACATTTATTCTTTTAATGCTTTTAAAATTCTTCTAAGATGTCACGCACAAAGGTTCAATGAGTACTTACTTGAATAATTTCTAGTCCACCATAGGAAAAATTTAGGGAGGTGTTTTATCTCTTTATTAGTCCAAACTCTACCAGAGAGAAATCTGAGCACAACATACATATTTTTCTCCACATTCTCCTCTGAAACCATGGGGAGAGATATGTTTCTCTTTTGCCTTTTGATGTACACAGTAAAGTGCAGAGTTCATAATGTTGGCTCTCATTTAAAATAAAAGGAAATAAGGCAAGCAATGTTAAACATTTGGAACTGACAGGAAGAAAGCCCTAGGTTCATCCACATGTCAAAGAATTAAGAGAAGCAGAGAACAGCTCACAGAACTGGCCTACAAAGACTCACTTCTCATGGGGAAAAGGCAGTCATGGTGATTAATTTCTATTAGGTTCTACTATAAAATGGTAAAGAAAAATGAATTTAGCTGTAGTGAATTTTACTTTATGTACAATTATGTAGATACAGATTTATAACATTTATCAGATGGTATATGCAATTAAAAATTCATAAAAGTGGTTATAAAATAAATTTTTATAAATTTCATAGAGAAAAAGATTCTTTTTCACAGTGCTATCTAAATGAAGCTCAAGAATCACTACTGCTAATATTTTTATTGAAAGCTCATGAGAAGTTTGAGCCATGAATGAATTTGACATTGCTTTAGTGCTCTCTATCATCAAAGATGTATGCATGATTTAAGGAGCCATAACCTTTAGCTATGGCTTGGTAAATGTAGTATTGCCTAAAATTTGTGGTATGAAAACTGGTACATAAGCCTTCAGAAAAGCGATCAGAGCTTACAAATTTCTTATAAATGGAATGCTTAATATTTAAGGGGACTACTGAATGCGATGGGAAAAGGCAGTTTTATATTAAAATTCAGAGGCAATATTGGCTATTCTGGATACCAAGTGGAAGTAAACAGCAGTTAGCAACATGAAAAACTGGCTAACAATTTGTTTTCTTTTAGAATCTTTCAGTTCATAGTTCTAATTTTCAAAAATTAGAGATTAGCACTTTAGTTAAAGAATCTAACTTTGGTTTTATAACTGCTATTACTTTGGTCTAAAAAAAAAATCTATGTTTACTATATACAAATGATTGAATTTCGCAACACATTATTTCTCATTTAAACATCTGTTGAGTTATTTCTGGATCAAATGCTGAATTTAACCAATGGCAAAAGATGATGAATGAGAATAGACATGTTCTGTGGCACCAACATACAGAACATTCCATTCTCATAAATGACAAGCTATTAACCATACCTTGATTTTCCTGTAAACTGTTTTAAAAAACTATTTCAAAGCTAGCATTTCATTGTCATTTACAGGTACAAGAGTTCCTTTACAGGTTTATATACGGACAGCCTATCTGGCCAGAACGATCGAGGTGCACTCTTGCCTGTAGGCGGGGAGATGTATTCTTTGGGCATATTCCATCTCTGTGATTTTGGACATATGGAATTTTAGAAATGATAGGCATCATTACATTTAGAGTATCTATGAATAATCTAGCTAATAAAAATTCACATTTGGGGGCCCAGTGAATTAAAAGAAAACATCTGAATTCTAATAATAGATACATGGTTGTCACTTAATTCCTGCTGTCTGAAGATACAGCAACTCATTTTCTACTTTTTACAAATATATAGATTTTTCATTTGTAAAATAAAGACAAATTGCCCTTTAAGTTTTAAAAAAACACATGTATATATTTTTTAAAACTTACAGAAATATGCAAGGGAAATCCCAAATCCTAATAAATGAATTGCTAATCCTTAAAATTTAAAGTAAGAAGAGGAAAGGAACCTCCTACTCTGTAGGGCCTTGTAACAGTGAAGGTTATCCGTCTGCATGAAACGGTTTTACCAGATCTGGTCAGAGACTGCTCCCAACCCTTTATCTTTATGATACTGAACAGAGAACACAGATATATTTACTTTAAAAATCAACTAACTAGATGATAATCATCGCTAACATTTATTGAGAACTTAAAATTGTATAATAAATTTCATTTAATTCTGTGGTGTGCAGAATTGTACATACTGGTTATGTTCTTTCATTTACAGTGACACATTTCAATGGCTAAGAGGAATTGACAATATCTTCACATCTAGCAACAATAACTTCTACAACAGGAGAAACTAAATGAATACATATGTGGCATATACTATATAAATACATAGGTTATGCAAAAACATTTATAAAAACCAGAAGGGCTAAAAGTTTGCTCAATGAATAGAAAAAGCACAACAAAATAATACATGAAATAGTCATTTTTATTATTAAAGCAGTCAAGATCTTATTTAATGGATCTCAATTATAGTAAAGCAAAAGTTAATTGTTAGATAGAAAAAAGCAATTAAATGGTCTAAATGAAATTAATATAGCTTATCATAAAGCTAAATTTTTACAGTGTCTTAAAAATGTCCAACTACTTTCCTTAACCCTTAATGTCACTCCTATAATGTCCTCATTACTAAAAATCATGTAGGATGACTTTTAATTAATAATAAATATATGTCATCTATCATATGGTACAGAGTCTAGAATCTCTAAGGGGCCATTTGTTTAAGAGTTGGTAATTTGCTAAATGTTACATTAGTAGGTTGAAAAAATAATCCAACTTTATAGAATTTTAATCACCTCTACACTAGTTGACACCTTATAAAATTCTGGTTGGAAAATTTAAAAATAAAATGTTACTCTTATTAGAGGACCTGAATATTAATTCAAATGACTTAAAAGGCATATGTAGTGGGTTGAATGGTGGCCCTTTCCTGAAATATATGTCCACATCCTAAGCCCTAGAACCTGTGACCATTACCTTATTTGGAAAAAGGGTCTTTTGCAGATGTGATTAAGTTAAACATCATGAGGGAAGAGCCTGTCCTGGACTGTCTGGGTGGGCTTTCCATGCAATCACATGTATCCTTATAAGGGACATACCGAGGAGAAGGCAATGTGAAGACAGAGGCAGAAACTATGATGTGGCCACAGCCAAGAAGCCAACAAATGCCTGGAGCCCCCAGAAGATGAGAGAAGCAAGGAACAGACTGATCCTAGAGCTTTTAAAGAGTGTTTTACCCTGCAGACACCTTGGTTTCAGACTTGGCCTCCAGAACTGTGAGACAACAAATTTCTGTTGTTTTAAGTCACTAAAGTTTGTGGAAATTTATTCTGGCAACCATAGGACATTAATCCAGTATCATTCTAAATTCTGTTGTTTTAAATATGTATATTGGAGAACAAAAATGTACCTATTGAGTTGTTTAACATCACACATATTATGCTTCATATACTGTTTTCTAAAAGTATGACGTGGCAGAATGAACAACTGGGATGGGAATGAAGAGAACAGATGGCTACTTCTAGCTCTGCTCCTAATAACAGCATAGCTAAGGGCAAGTCATATAACATCTTTAGATTTGTTTCCTCATTTGCAAAATGAGTGGAATGTTTTCAATGGTCTCTAATCTCTAAGTTCTTCCCAACTCTAACTTTTGGGAACTTTTAAAGTGTTAAGAATAATAAAGCGCAGTGTAAAAATCATAATAGTAAAAATAAAAAATATTAAAACAGTAGCAACGAACAGGTTGGTTCACTGAAATCCGGCAAAGAATCAAGAATTGGTAACATGTACGATTCTCCATAAAGTCATTAGCTTTTAAAAACACTCATGTAACTCTAGTTATATGTCCAGAAATGTGCCAAGCTCCAGGCTTTATATCAGAAACAAAGGCTGAATGATTTGTAGAAAATAAACTACCATTATGTGGACATTAAAAAATTAATACGCATAAAACACTTAAATATTGCTAGGCATAGTGAGAGATCAATAAACGTTAACTTTATTATCTGGGATAAATCTTCTTTTCTTCTTTTAAGTATCTTCTATCAATGAAAAGGACCTTATAACTACAACTTTTAAAAAATAATGTTAAGAGGGTTTATGTAGTAACAAAATTTTTAAAAGTTTAACTATCTGATTTTTATTCAGTGGTAACCAATTTTTTTGCTCCCCTTAAACATACACTTCCAATAAATCCTGTTTTCTTTTTACTGAAAGAACTTTTCATGATGACTGTAATAGTGAAGCATAATTTAGAAGCAGTCTCTAAAACTGGAAGTAATGTTCATCTAAATATGCCTGCCAAGTTTAAAAATGTATTAGGAGTTAAATTGAAACATGTTGAAAATGACTCATTGTGGACTAGAATATACACTGTAGGAAATAAGAGCTCATTTACAAGTGGGAGAAATACACTCACACTTCATCTGTGGTAATTCTCTGGACTTTCCTTCCAGTAAACATCATATTTTAAAATAATCGTGGAAAATATCTTACTTTTCACTGAAGTTTTTATAAGTTGACTTAGTCAGCTGGCATTCCAATTTTTAATACATATCTTTTTTTGGATGTGGATATATTTACCAAATGTAAATCTATGAAAATGTCCCCCAAAGCAACAAAGTACCAGCCTATAAAGAAAGCTGTATGAACTCTCTCTTTCGTTCAAGTCACATAATAATGGCCAACTACGAACTTAGATTTTTAAGGAAGCATCCTAAAAATGTGTAGACGTATCATAATGTGCTTTCCTTCATTTACAAATATGATGTTATTGATAAGTCACCAGGTGGGCATGTACTTGAGTATTTTTTCTAGTAATACTTAACATAGTTGTACTGATTCTATCTACTCTCTACACTTGTGACTCAAAATTACACTTTTGTGAGGCAGCTGGCTACACTGAGAACAGTCCATGGAACTCGCCTATACTTTTCACCCCATCCCTGCCCCCAAGGTCTATGAGATCAATAAAGCTGAAACATTGGTCTTACTACCAAAATTCTCTATAAGCGAATTCATGAGCTGCACACGTAAATATATCTTTGATCTTAACTTTAATGTAGCCTTAAGCTGGACTCAATCAAAGTGTTTATGAATTCTAATGTGTTTAATTAGCTTTGTTTCCTTATTTCATCAATTATTTGTTATCAGAAACTGTAGTAAACGATTCATTGTAGCATCTGTTCAGAACCACTTTATCAAGGAATTTTATCCAAAAACTATCCCTAAACCCAAACTGTGTTTTATAAACATAACCATCACCTCTGGTAACAATTGAGCCCTCTGGGCATGGGCATGTGACCCAAAGTAAGACAACAGCACTTTTCCTAATAGAAATTTGATAATAAGGCTCTTGAGCAAATCTTTTTTAAAAAATGTGTATATACATACATGTGTACATATATATATATATATCTATATATATATATATATATGACTTCATAACATCTGTATACGCCATTGTGCGTTCACCACCTGGAGTCTTGTCTCCTGTCATCATATACTTGAGTGATATGTTCCTTAACCCCTGTACCCTCTTTGTCCTTATACCACTAACATATCTTCATAGTGTACACATTGTCTTTACAGAGGGAGTCTCAAGATCCTGATTTATTATTTTTAAACAATTTTTAATAAACTATCATAGTTTTAAATTGTTAATTTTAGCCTTTTTATCTTCTTCATCTTAAAACACTTATTACAGTGAAAAGAATATATTTTTGTCCCAATTGTATTTTTCTCACACACAAACACATGCAGTGAGTTCATCACATTTATAATTGTTGTTAGAAAAGATACATTGTCTTCTGCCATCTTAATAATTTATATTTTTTCTGTTTTTTTCTTCTTTGCTGTTTGTTTTATTATCTATCTTTTATTATAAGGTCTGCGATTTCTTCCCCCACATCCCCTGGTAATATGCAAAGTATATCATGTGTTATATATTATAGTATATCATCTGTTAATGGTTTCATTCATGACTTTAAGTGACATGCTTAAATATACATTTCTTGATAAAACTACTCATTCTTATGAAATTTGAGGAAATTGTAACTATAGAGTATTTTATGCATATATATTATTTCCTCTTACCATCAATTCTCTAATTTTAGTTGCAAGTTGCTATTTTTTATTCTTCTTATGTTAAATTATACTTTTATGTTGCAATTTTCCCTTAATAATTATGATTATTGCAATGTACAATTTATACCTAGAATAACAACAGTTAAGATTTAACTTTACATTAAATGTTTACTGTCAGTTCTTTTATACCTTGATATCTCAATTTATGAGTTCTTTGGTGAGGTTACAGTTTCAAGCAGGTTTTTCAGGAAGGCCACATGGGTAACAGGCTTCCCCAGTCCTCACATGACAAGTCCTTTCTCATCACTTGAAATGCAAAAATGTCACCTCTTAGATAATCTCATTTCCCTGAATCACGCTTGGTTTTATATCTTTCAAATAATTGTTACTAAAATTGCCTTCTTTATTTTGTTCTTTGTATACTTTCTGATCAATGCCTTAAGAATGCATGTTCCATTGACATAAACTTTGTGTTAAATATTTTTTGAATTTTATCAGTTTCAAGTATATGTACATTAGTTAGACATTTATATAGTTTATGAAACGGTCCCCCCAATTGCTCCTTCTCTCCTCTGGCTGAGATGGAGAACCTTTTGTCTTGTTAAACTCTCAACCTCAGTCCCAGGGATGTGCTTGGCACAAAGAAAGTGGCTAATAAAAATTGCTGAATGAATAAATGATGAATGAATGAGTGACTGAATTAATAAATAAAACATACAGTTGTGGAGAAGAAAGCTGAGTCAACCTGGTTATTATTAAAATTACTGGGGTGACATTGGTTAATAAAATCACATAGGTTTCCAGTGTACAATTAATATGTCATATGTATATAGCACTGTGTGTTCACCACCCAAACTTTCCTTCCATCATCACATATTTGACCTTCTTTACCCCATCGGATTTTTTCCTTAGTAAATGACACAGTTATTCAACTCAGATACTACTACTAGTTCCTCCACTGTTAGGAAGTGTCTAACACTGTTCCTTTAATATTCTTATTTAGTAACTTCATTTGGATTTACTACATTGCTGTTTTCCATTCTTTCCCTACCACCCAGAATGTGGTGAGTTCTGCTAAACCGCAGATTCCTAATTTTAGAGTTTTATTCTATTGTACCTCTAAACATTTTTCTCCTTCCATTTTGTTTTCTTCCTTTGGCACACTAATTTTCTGAATGTGGATACGTTGTCTGTTCTCCATGTTTAGAACTGCTTCTCAAATTGTTTTCATCACTTTGTCCTTTTTTTGTTTGTTTTTTTTTTTCCTTCTTTAAATCTCCCCCCTCAAGCTATCAATTCAGTTTTCTGGACACTCCCCTCCCTGCCAATTCCTTTTTAAGTTTTGTACAACATTTATCCAGGTAATTTTTCTCCTTAACTTTGCCAGTTTCCTTTCGTTTTATTCTATTACTGTATCTTTGGCTTCAGAGTCTGTGCTTTCTTAAATTTTCTTAGTTCTGAATAAATTATAGTCCAAAATCTTTTTATATTCTTAGATCTTTCAAAATATTATCTTTATCTTTTGCAGATTTTATATTATTCTGCTGTCTCTCCACATTGGAAAAAATGATTACATGTCTTACACTTGTCTTCTCTGTCCCCTAATCAGTTATCAATGTTTGAATGAAGGCAGTTCTGGCCAGGCCTGCATTTTGCCCCCTTCTTGTCTAACAGGATGTTGTTTGAATGATCCCATTATGCAACGAATTGAAGGACTAGGACTCAGAAATTCCTTTGCTTAAAAGAGGAGAGAAAGCTGGGATTTTAAGAAGTTTGTCTGGAAGCTTATCGGTGTTTTCTCTAAATTCCTGTACTCGGGGTCAAGTTTATGGAAATGGACGGATACCGGTGTTGCTGCCTCTCATATTTTATACTTATTTTCCTCTTTCTGGAAGAGTTCATCATATTGATGAAAAGTCAGTTTAGACTAAAAATTTCATCATAACCCCTCAGATTTTAAATAACCCCCATTCAATCCATGAGAGTAGCAAGCATTTTTCTCTGCCCATTTGTTTTGCAGCTACTCAGTATTTCTCATACCCCTTCACTTCTGGTGAGTTCTAAATTCACATGAAAGTAAAATAAGGAATGCCAGTTTAGAAGAGTGCCTGCTTAGCCATGGTTCTCCTCTAGCCAGGCATTCCTGCAGATATGTGACGGTTGAGAAGCTTGAAATGTCAGGCCTTTACTCCTTCACTTTAGGGCTAAGCTAATAAAACGGCCTCCAGTCACAAGTAGTTACTTAAATTTAATTTAAAAAATTAGTTTCTCAGTTATATTAGCTAAATTTCAAGTGCCCAGTGTGGCTGGTGGCTTTTGTATTAGACAGGGCAGATATAGATTATCTCCATTACTGCAGAAAATTCTAATGGCGAGTGTGACTTTAGGGGACACTGGTGGAATTTCCTCCTCATACTATCTGCCCCGCCATGCTGTAGAATGCTCTTGCCACACTTTCTTACATTTTGTTACTGGTTACACTATATCTGACCAACATTCTTTGAAATTTATGATACCATATTGAGGTACCAATGGAGACGAGAGTTTCTTCTACATTTTATTTTTACTTATTTAAGCATGTGGAGAATCTCCTAAAAATGGTCTTACAAAATCTACGCCTTTAGAAGTGCTCTATCAACTTCACAGAGTTCACTTAAAGACAAATGCCTCTTTAAACCATAGCTCCGTTTCCTAGCCTGTGATTTTATGTGTAACTAGCGAACTTACAGTTAATCACTGGGAATGGGGGGAGAGATATCAAAATGGGGTACAGGTGCTCAATTTGTTGAACTTATTAACTGAATAAAAGTGTGTTTAAAATGTGAAATTTGAAAAGAAATCACACTAGACTCACTGTGAAATCTAGGTTTAACCAATCTGGTTTAACCAATAACTGGTTAAAATTAAGAAAAGTCTGAAAACATTTAGTCAGCAATATCCCTCTAGATTGGTCTGCTAATCAGCATTCCTTGAAACTGATATTTAAACTGCTTTCAATACATCATTTAATTATAGTTATTGATTTCTCATTTACCCATGTATCTATAGATATTGTTAAGACTTAATAGTTAATTAATGCTGGTCTGGTTTTCGCCACTTTCTTTTCTAAATGCTTACTATCTATTTAATAATCTGTTTTACAATGTTTGTGTTGGGTTGCATTCAAGTTTACTGATGTATAGTTTCTGGAATCTTTCCTCTTCAGCCTTGCAGAGAATAAGGACATTTGCTTATTTCTAAACTGCTAGCACTTGATCTGATAACAATGTTTGAACAAAACTACCAACACTTCCTCAAGTTCTTTCAAACCTTAGAGTACTAAGGCATTACTTTAGAGAAGAAGCTTACATCTTCTTTGAGATTGCTGTTTAAGGCACCAAGGAGGGCCTGGAGATAGATAATAATAATTAGCAATTCTTTAGTACTTATAGTCTATGACGTGTTTTCAAAGGCTGTTATAGTGTTTCCCAAACACACATCTGAGGAATGGCACATCAGGATAATTTGGGGAGCTTTGTAGGAAGTACAGATTCCTGGGCTTCCTCTATAGAGGTCCTTATTTACTAGGAGTAGAAGGCAAAGGAATATGTCTTCTAAAAAAAAAAAAAAAATCTCTCCAGGTGATGGAAATTCATCTAGATTTGGGAACTGCTGATTTAGTGAAATAAGGAAGAGTCCTGGGCATTCAAACTGCCTTCACAATGGAAACTTGTAAGTCAAAATTAACATTAAAAACTCTAATCAATTGAAATTGATATTTGTTGAGAATTACTTATATCAAAGACACTGAGTAGAGAGAGAAGCGAAGATGGAGATGAGAAAGTCTCTGACTTCAAAAAAAACCAATACTCTGGAGGGAGAGGCTTGTAAATAAACACACAATTACAATATAATGCTAGAAAACAGAGAAGAGCCTTTGTATTTCTGAAGGGACGTTAGAGCTGCAATAAGATGCAATCATTGAGTTCAGTCTTATCAAATGAATGGACATCTTACCTAGTAGATAAATGGTAAGATACATGAGCAAGGGAAGACAAAAGGTCATTCCTAGAAAAGAACACTATAAAGGGGTGAGAGAGAAAGCATCATACACTTAGAGAACTGCAGGAGATCAATCTGTCTGGTATATGGGTAAGAGATGAGAGAAAGATCTCGGTCTGGAGAGAGGCAGGCAGTCTGAAAATGATCTTAAATGCTAAGCTGTGCTGTGCAGTCTGAACTCCATTCTACTGAATGACGTGATCAGAGCTCTCAGTTTTAGAACAATTACTCTGGAAGAATGAGTGATGAAAATAGAGAGGACTAAGCTGAATCAGAAAGAGAGTTCAGAGACTTATATGTTGTACAGGCAAGAGGAAATAAAGGCTTGTCTAAAGCAGTGGCACCTGAAATTAAAAGGAGGGAAATGATTAGATATATTTAGAAATTAGAATCAACTTGTCATGGGCTTAACTTTAGTGCCAGAGAGACCTTGCTTGACTATCATGGTAAATCCTGCTCAGGCCACTATTCTTCCTTACACAACCTAGTTCATAGCAATTCTCAAAATATATAATTATAACATAATTATATATCTGTTATATATCTGTTTGTTTATTTTCTGTCTCCCTCAACTGACTCTTAGCAGGGGTGCACTCCAGTTTGTTTCCTGGTGTATATCAGCACCCAGCACAGTGACTGGCACATGGTAGGTACCGATAATTATTTGTTGATTAAATAAAGGGGAAAGGAGGTGAGGGAGAAAAGATAGTTGCAAATCACCAGCTTTCCTGTTTGAGTGCCTGGGCAAATGGTGACCTCAGTCAGAATGCCAAACTATGAGAGGAAGAACAGGTCTGGGCAAGAGGATTAACTGAGTGGGGAGAGAAGCAGCGACCGACTAAGACGTACTGTACACAATTACAACATGACACCAGTCAAGAAGTAATGAGAAGCTAATCCAGGATGATTGCAATAGGAGTGAAGAATATTTTAGGCTAGAATGCATAAAATTTGACAAGTGATTATACAGAGGAACAATGGGGCAGGATTGTTATATTCTGAAGATTCAAACAGAAATAGCTTAAAAATGAGGTACAACTGATAGAAGTCAGTTGAAACAACTTTTTGTTTTGGTAGAGGTGAATGTGGGAGGAAACAAAGTTTGTTGCAGAAATACTGAGTTTAAAGTTCCAGGAAGACATCCAGATAAAAATGTCAATAGGGTAGCTTTGGAAATCTCAGTTTATAAGACATAAGAAAAGGTGTGGCTTGAGTTGAAGAACATTGTTAGCCATTTTCTAAAGTAACAGTGGAAGCTGTGTAGAAGAAGTGTTCCCAGGAAGAAGATAGACAGACAGACAGACAGACAGACACATACATACATACATACATACATACACACATACACACACACATACATACATACAGGACCAAATGTCATGAAAACAAAATAGAAAAGAAAAATTGAAGAACTGGTTCAGATTGAAAGAGACTGAAGAGGCATGATTAGTAAAAGCAATGCATGATTCTAGACTGGATCTTGTGTCAGAAGAAAAACTGTTATAAAAAGACATTATTGGGATGAATGACAAAAATGGGTAATAGTACTGCTATCGATGTTGTCCTATGTTTTAAAATGCACTATTATATAAGAGAATATTTTTATTCCTAAAAAATAAACTGTTAAGAGGTAAAAGTATATAGTACAGTCAATCGACTAAACTGTTCGGAGAAAAATAATATCTGTGGTGGGAGGGAGAGAAAGAATAAAACAAATGTAGCAAAATGTTTAAAAGGGGGTGATATTAGGTAAAAGATACAGAAGTTCTTTGCATCATTCTTGTAGCTTTTTCAAATAATGGAATTATTTGAAATAAGTTAAAAAAAGACTAGGGACCAAGATAGAATGCTGGAACACAGCCTTGATTTTACAGGGTAAAAAGTAGACTGTTCCCTTGAGAGTAACACATTCAGAGTTATTCGGGATTGAGGGGAGAAGAGGTTTATGTCAGTAGGTATGGAGAGAGCGTTTCTCTACACCAACTGTTCTATTTACACACAAAATATGCACTACATATGCTAATAATTCTAGTCCATTTCTATATGTCAAATTGCTGTGTGTGTGTGTGCATACTCTGACTTGCTGCACAAAAAATATTCTCGATATGTTCTTTTGAGATGGAGGAGAATATGTATATCACTTTAGAAAAATACCACTTATGACCAATTATAAGCAATAAATTATCCATGAATAGTTAAAGGACTCCATGGGCCACTGTTCTTGGTGGGACAAGAAATTTCAGATCAGACTAATACCTAATAAAGAAAAAGGAAGAGAGATGAGAGGTGGCATAAAATAAAATCTATACACTGTGCTCTGAATATGGGAGTTTCTTATTAGTTCCTTTCAGAGCCTGATGTCTAGAATGAAAAGGAAAAGATATTTTTCACCTCAGCAATAAGTTTCTTAAGGCTTTCATAGACACTGTATTACTACTAATTCCAAAGCCTTTACTGAGGAAAGGAATAGAATCACTTATGGTAATTTAGGAAGTAATGAGCATAGCTTGAGATAGGATCCTATACAAGTGAACAAACATGTGTCAGATGGAGCAGCAGCTTAAAAGCCAAGAGAAAATTTTAGAATGTGGGGCTAGATTATTCAATATAAAAAAAGCAAAGCTATAGGAAAATAGAACATTGCAAGGAATAAGAGAAAGCAAGTAACACAGAAAAGATAATTTTATAAACTCTAGAAAATCATTAGCGTGGCCCACTGAGAGTATTTTGTAAATTATCAAACAAAAAAAAAAATCAGATACTAAAAAAGTTCACCTAAAAATTACGAATTTATTGTATATTCTTTCTTTCATGAAGTATGACAAGACAAAAGAGTAACTTAATATAGGATTGGGAATTAGAAGATTTCTGCATTCAAATAACAATTATGATGTGATTACTTTATGTAACCATGAAATACAAAAAAAATATGAATAAAATTATCACAGTTAAGAAGAACAAAGTTTAAGTACAATATAACTTTTATTTCAAATCTCAACATCCTTTATTCTATTATGTTTATTTTGCAAATGATACAAATATTGACTTGCCTGCTGAAGAAGCCAGTAGCAGATTAAAAGACCGATAAACAAAGATAAAACAATATTAAGAGTATGAGAAAAGGTAGAATAAAGCCACGTTAAAACCATTCTAATCTTGGGGATAAAGTACTGAATGGAAATTCAAGGCAAGTTGGCTTCTATATCAAGCTTTAAACTAACCCGGTATGACATAAAAACTACTGACTCTACTCACCTTTTATTGCTGTCGTCTATAAGTACAAATGAAGACAAAATCCTACTATTATAATCAGAAAAGTTGTAGGGACTGAAAACATATTTCAACTAATAATAATTTAAAATTACTTATAGACTGAAAACTATTCCAAATATTTCAAAATATGAAATATATATTTTAAAATAGTTAAGATAACTGAAAAAATATTAAAATTCCAGATTATAAGCTTAGTTTAGATTCATACATAGGTCTCTCATGTAGGCTCCCACAGATGTAACAGTGTATTCAACTGATTCTACTGTTCGCACTGACCGAGTTTAAAAATTTCCCCCTTTTCACGGAAAGAATATTCAGAATGTATACAGAGATTCAAAGCAACAGAACATGAGGTAATAACTGTTCATGTTCATGAAAGTTTAGTATTTGTTACTAGATAAATTATTGAGTTTTAAATGGGACATATGTGGGCCTTTTAGATTCCTTAGAAAAGTCAATTCTTTTGTAGAAAATTAAAGTCCTGGAGTAAAAAGTATTTTTTATTCATGTTTAAAAGTGGCATATTACTTACTTACATTTCTCTTTATAATAACATAGGCTCTTTAATCATTAAATGAGGCATTTGATAAAGAAAAACTTTTGACATAAATGAAAAAGTTGAGGCTAATTATACCCGATGAGGGAACTGTATAGGCATGTCTGAGGCTTAACTTAAGCACAATCCATGCAAAAATTCAAACACATTTGTTTATTCCAATCTTGATATCAAGGAAGCAGAATTACATATTTAAATATTAAAAATTCAACCTCTGAAAAATAAAAATATTTTTTTTTCTTAGCTTTCACTATATTCAAAAGTACATGTGATAGTCCCCAAATATATATGAGTTCAAAACTTTCTAGGCCATTTACACTCAAAAGAATTTCAATGGATATTCTGAAAATACAGTGTCCTGTCCTTTTCAAGTAGTCCTAATAAACACTGAGTTTTTATTTTGAAAAAAAAAAAAAAAAAACCAACAACAACAAAAAAACCACAGGAAAAGTGAACTGCAGAGATTTAAAAAATAATATTCAAAAATAGCTTGGGTTCACCATTCCTTCTGCATGGTAACTTAACCATTGTATTAACTCTTTTGAGCTGTTGTCAGGATCAACAGGAACTTCAACGTCATCAAGCTACCCAGCTGATGCTTCAGTCTTTACAAGCACATTCCTACTGAATGCTTGAGCAGCTAATGCCTAACCACTTCTACTCATGGAGAACATACTAGATGCTAAGGCATTCAGAAAAGCTCCATTAGAAAGTTTACCCTCACTCTTTCCTGTAGTGTTTACCCAGTGATCCCAATTCTACTACTTTGACCGAGAGAGAACCAGCTCGTTCATATAAGAATCCTTTAAATATCTGTAGATTCTTATAATTGAGCACTATTAGGACATTTCCACAGTTTTGGTCATTTTCCTTTTTAAGACCTTGGGTTTAAAGCTTGGGTGTCTAAATCTCAGTGTGATTCTATAGATAAAGTAATCACCAACCACATCCTAGATATAACTTCTATTACTGTAGGATAATATCTCCATATTGAAATCTTCCAAGATCTTTTTGCATTTCAATTCTAAATATTTATTTTTCACATTTCAATTCAATTATATTAATAACGAATGTTTTCTGGGCCCAAGTGTATGATCATATTTATTCATTAAATTTCATTGAGGTCATTAATTCTGCCTAGAAAGATTTATCTAGATCCTCGTTCTGTAATTCAATGTTATTTTTCTGTTTTATAAGCTGTTTTCAAGTATACCCAAATCGCTGACAAAAATGTAGAAATACAGTATTAAATATAATACCACAAAGCATTACTGGAGGTCATTATAAACCCACCTCTTGATTATTAATGATTCTCTAAAACATTTGGGTAGAGGCCTTCAACAGTTACTAGTACATTTACCTAAACTTGAATTGTGCCCATATATTTTCCATCTTGTTTAGAATATCATGGAAAGTCTTGGCAAATCACTTGTACACTAACTTCATTTCTATGTTTTACCAGCGTAATATCCCTATTTAAAAATGGAAATGTAGTCTGCTTTGATTTATTCTTAGAGAATCTATCCTAACTCCAGGCCAAACATGCTTTCTCCAATAGCAATCTTAAAAACCACTAGGAGCATGGGTGCTTAATGAGTATCATCTAAGAAATGCACTTATATTTTCACGTCTAAGCCTGAAAACAACCTGGAAAGGTTGGAACTGTCACAAGTTTCAATATATTTCCATATATTTAAAAAACTCTATATCCAACATCTGTCCTCCAGCTACCTAATTTCCTGTTCCACAAGCAGTAAGTGTTTCTATATACAAAAGCAAATACACACAAATATAAAATACACATGTATGTCTTGTATTGTTCTTAATTCATATACAAATGACAGCATGATATATACATAGACTAGGTGCAAAAAACTGGTACACATACATGGTCATGCTGTCACATACATATGATTCTGTTACTTTGCCTTTTTTCACCCAACAACATATCTTAAAGACTTTTCCTCATCAAGATATAGAGCTGCTTCATTCCTTTTGCATACTTACATATTTAATTCTATAACTGTATCCATGTACTACTAGAACTTATTGAGTTACTGCCTAAATGTCAATGGACTTCTGGTATGTTTTCAATCTTTCATAATAACCACCCATGCTATAAAGAGTAAGTTGTCATATATGTCATTTTGTACCTAGCAAGAATATCTGCAGGATAATGTAATAGAAGTGAAATTCCTGGGTCAAGAGCAATGTGCATTTGTACTTTTGACTGGTTATTAAATTACTCTTCATAGAGGTTGTACCAATTTAAAATCCCACTAACAATGTATGAGATTGCCTGTGTTTTCATACTGATGAAAACAGTGTATTAACAATCTTTCAGCTTTTGCAGAAAAATCGCTATAGTTTTAACCATAATCTAATTTTCACTTATTATTGATTTGTAGGAGGGTCTTCCTACAAATCAGTCACATGACTGATAAGATTTGCAAATATTTTCCCCCAAATTGCATGTCTTTTCACTTTCTTTATGGTAGTAATGCCACACCAACATTTTTTATTTGTAGGTAGCCAACTTTATTAATTCTTACTTTTACAGTTTCTGAGTTTAAAAAGTGTGAGGTATGAATCCAAAGTTTCTTCACCTAGCTGGTTGTCCCAGCAACCTGATAAAATTGTTTTTTCTTATTCAGAAATCCACTTATTTAATTTTTTTCCAAACGAACCAGAGTTTTAATATGTCTGGTTAAAAATCTTGCTGTAAGATGAATAAGGTCTGAAGATCTAATGTATAACATGGTGACTATAGTTGATAACACTATTGTTTAATTGCATTTTCTAACAGAGTAAAGCTTAAATGTTCTCACACACAAGAAAAGATAAACATATGAGGTAATAGATGTGTTAATTAACTCAGTGTAGGGGAGATCATTTCACCATGTGTACATATATCAAATCATAATGTTGTCCACTTTCAACATGTTACATTTTTCTCAATTATACCGTACAAGAGCTGGGGGAATAAAAAATAGTCCTAAAAAATTCAAGAACCCACAGCATCAGTAAACAGTTTAAATGCCCACTGGTCTGAGAAATGCCATGGCATCTCCTCCAAAATAAAGGATAAAAATTGCCTCCATAAAGAAAGAAGGCCAACGATGCCTGGCTGCAGTAATGGGTACCTGAAACACATTCCTATCTCTCTCTACACACAGGGATCGGGCACAGCGGACAATGAGTATTCCTGGAAGCCACCACTTAATCCAAATGCATCCCTAATTCACTTTCCCTTACTAGGATCCCAAAAGGCCTGTGCTCCACCGACACCATCCAACGAAAGAGGAAAATAGAATGTAGTCTTAAAAAAAACAATCTTGCTAGAATTTTTAATTGGATCCGATGAAATGTATGGTTTAATTTAAGAAAACTGATGTTTTCATTAAAAAAATTAGTTCTCTACCTATGCCATTCTCAAAAATAAACTTGGGATGAATGAAAAGTATAATGTGAAAAAGAGAACTATAAAATTCATAATGGAAGAGTAAAGGTATAAGAACAGGCACAAGAACAGCCATAGCAATTCTGAAAAAGAACTTTAGAGTTAATTTTTCAAGTTTCAATAGAAAGTTAAAAAATTTTCTGACAAAAATTGTACTGAATTTATAGATTAATTAAGGAAAAACTAAATTGTGAGGACACCTGGAATCCTACTTTTTTGGGGACATCAAGAATCCTACTTTTTTGAAGTCGTTTAGCAACATTATAACTGTAAGCAGGGGGCTGTTCCCCATCATGTCAACATTATAGCTGAAAAAATAGGTAACTACCTTTAGCTGTTTTAAGCATTTTGTTAAAGCCCACACTTACTTTGAGTTTTAGATCGCCATATATTATTCTCATTCATTTGTTCAAGAAATGCTTAGTCCTATAATGTCCTTTAAAGGTGTGAGCCTTAACTCTATTTGCTGCTCAGAGGTTATTTCTAGTGTGTCTAGAAATACTTTCTTTTTCTCTTTCTTAATCTTGATTTTAAAACTACCATAAGTATTTAAGGTAGGCTGAAAATCGGGCTCTGAATAAGCAAGGTTTTACTATCGCTTCAAGGAATTAAGAATAAAGTTCCTCTCATCTAGCAGTTTAAAAATGAGCTGTTCCAGTTTATTCAATATTCTAGTGGAAATGATTTGGAAAGATATCAACTTTTGAGTAGCAAAAATTCAGTTAGTAAAGGTTAATAAAAGAAATAATTGAACGAATTATTTTATAATAATAATAGCAAACATTTTATAGTCTTAGCAAACATTTATATAGTACTACCTATGTGCAAGACACTGTTCTATGTACTTTAAAACATTAAATGATTGAATTCTCAGTAATTCAGAAGATATTTTTAGATACTAAGTTATCCCCTTTTCTTTAGGATAAATATGTCTTTGGACGAATAGGATATGAAGGATTTTAGTTGTCAAAAATTTAGAAGATTGCAGAGCTTAGTATAAATATAAAGTAGACAATTTTAAGGTCAGATTTACTATCCTCTTCTCTCCAAATTCACAAAAACATACCAAAGCTAGCAAGTTATGAAGTTCTGCCTGGTTTACTAGCTAAAATCTTATGCTTTCTTGTAAAGCCTGTTAGTTTGTTCATAAATATTATTCTAGAGCCATTACTAAACATATCACACTCAAAACAATATTAACAAAAAGCCAAGTAAATCTTTAGTGGAAATTATATAGATTTAAAAATAGAAGGTTTATAAATAATAAAAGATAATTTAAAGATAGGTTGTAAGAGCACTGCCATAAAAAGTTGATTTATAAGTTTATTTTACATTAAGATCTTTGGAAACATTTTCACATTATAGGGAAGATTTCTTTGATATTATATTTATTGAAATTCTTCCATAAGTCAAGTTTATAAAGTTGATGTGCACTCAGAAGTACAAAAATTTGGGCCATTCTAAAAGATTTTGACACTCTAAAGGATTAACAATAGTTTAATTATATAAAGACTTGCCTTAGTTTTTAGTTTCATGTATTGCTTAAATCAAATTAATATGCGAATGTTCCTTTAACAATTAAAAGACCCATTGAGCTGATTTTCAAAGTTTACTGGTATATGAAAGATATAAGGAAACTATATGTACTATCATAGCAACTTAATTGCTCTCTATCATGTTTCAATGTATGAAATAAATACACATTACAAAAATAATGCATGTATATTATACTGCAATTGAAATGAAAATTACACTTTATTAAAAATATATTTTCTAAAAGATAAAGTAATAAGAACAAAAATTGAAGAGTTTTAACATTTCTATTTTCAGGATGCTTACCTGTCTAAGAGCTGATTATGTTTTTCTAAAGCATCCTTTTCAGCCATCACTGCCCGGTCCTTTTCAGCCACAGCATTATCCCTTGCTTCTCGGAGATTTCTAATATTTAAATATACATTCAGTTATTCCAAATACATAAGTATCCATCTTTTAAAGATTCATAAATGAACTTGCTTGGAGTTGGACTATCTATCAATCTTAAGAACCCCTTAGAGGATGACGACCCAAACTGTATATTATATAAATATGCCTGGCTTGGAGAGTTTCTGTAGCGGCATGCAGCAGAGTAGAAGCAAAGAAGGTCTACCTCTAAATGTCACGTTACCTTTCTCCATGACTTGTCTTCACATGGGTTGAAGGGAGGCTAAACAGTAACTTTTTAGTACCATAATCTAATGAGGCAGGTAATTACTCACATATTATCCATAAGAAAAGTAAGGTTTTGAGATATTAATAAAGTTCTATAAAATGTTTTCGTACCACAATCTAATGAGGCAGGTAATTACTCACATATTATCCATAAGAAAAGTAAGGTTTTGAGATATTAATAAAGTTCTATAAAATGTTTTCGTACCACAATCTAATGAGGCAGGTAATTACTCACATATTATCCATAAGAAAAGTAAGGTTTTGAGATATTAATAAAGTTCTATAAAATGTTTTAAGTGAAAGATATAATTTAGATATCACAAATATTGAAATGAAAATGAAGTTTGGGATAAGAACAAAAGAACAGAAGTGACAGATCTTGGGATCTCACCTGTAGAGAAAGGGAAGAGAGGGCAACACAGAAGAGCTGACAGAAGAAAGCAGAAGGGACAAAGTACATGAAGTCCTGATGCGATGACAAACAGATTAAGTGGAAGTAGCTGTACGAGCAAGATGGAAGACTCGAGATGGGTGCCGGAGAGTGATTTGGAGGTAGAACAGTACTTATTTCAGCAAAGAGAATTTTAATTGATAAGCAGATCCAGAGTGTGACCATCGAAGTAGCTAACTGGAGCTGAGACGGTCGATATTCATGTAAGGCTCAAGGAAGTATGAGGCCAGGGTATTAGATAAGTCATCCACTTACAGCACTGACGACAGCAGAAATTGAAACTGACAGAAAGATATATTTAATGACAGTTAAGGGGAATGTCCAAAAGGTGAAAGGTAACAACAATTGCGTAATTAGTAGATGAGAGCCAGATATGAGCCTTCGAAGATCAAATATGTTTTTTAATCAAAGTGGAAGTGTTGATAAAGAAAAATACCAACAGTATGCTTCTGTTAGAGAGTCAATTTTATCAAAAATCTTTTTCTCCAACAGACTTATAACATAGAGTACAATGTAAATAATTTTGCTCACTTAATCCCTATAAATCCCTAATGTTGTATTTTCTAACCTATTTTATAGCTGAGTAAACTGAATTTTAAAGAGCTTAAATACCTAGCCCCAAGTCACATGGCCTAAGTGTTAAAGCCACAATTTGAGCCCAGCTATGTCTTATTCCAAAGAGTGTTTTTTGTTTTTTTTTTAAACAAAACAAAACAAAACATCGGATCACCCTATCCCCCACAAAAATCTGGATTGGACACTGAAATTTGTTTTTTTTTATTTATGGAGAATGTCAGTATGAAGTAGTGAACACCCACAGAGTTTGAACAAATCTATCTAATAACTGTTGGACAGACATGCTAAGTGGTCATACTTGCTGTGCTGGTGCTCAATATCATCTTATGCATGGTGTGAAAGATGCAACAAATTTAAAATTTAAAACATGTCAACCAAGAGAGATTCATCAGTGAAATAGTTTATAAGCCAGAAATAAAATAATTTCAAAAGAAATGGAGTATAGATAACTCTTATTAAAAAGAAAATAACTTTTGTATACTATTACTTAAGTGGAAGTGTATTTTACGCTAGAGATCACAAAATGACATGTCATTTTCTGCTATCATCCTGATTACAATGCCCTTCAAAAATATTCTATTATCAAACCAACTGAAACATGAAAATTTACTTTTATTTTCTCCACAGAATAAATTCTCAAAGTATATTAAACATTTATATATTTTCCATTCCTAGATGATCTATATATTTTAGTCAGTAAATCATTACAAATTGGTTGCAATTTTCGTTTCTCAAATATAACCTCATTATTCCATATGTTATTTCAGTAGTAAAATTCCAAGTAGATTTTATTTATAGTACTAATCATGAATGCTTAGTTGGTAGATGGAGAAACTTCAGTCCCTAACTATATTTCCTTTCCTGAAATAATGGGCCTTAGGAAGAAAAGTAAGTCACAGGGAATGAAATAAAACTCAGACTAAACTAACATTAGGTCTTACGAGAAGGGGTATGCCACAATCTATACCATCCAGCTAACTATAATTAGTGCTCTATGAAGGCATAAACAAAATTGTATGGCTAAAAAGAGGAGGAGCTGATTACTTTTAATGGGAGGAACAGAGGTGAGGTGAAGGGAAGACATGGAAGTTGGACCTAGAAGGACAAATAAAGGCAATTCAAAAAGAGAAAACTGAAATGAAAGGGAGGAAGTGCTAAAAGGCCAGGCTTCTACCAATAGGTCCTCACAGGTGTCTGCTGGTAAGATTTCTGTGTAAACCCATACTTCTTATCAGGTACCATACCTTCCAAAGCCTCACCCACAACCTGTATACTTCAATAAGCAGCAGCATAATTCCTTGTAACATAGAGATATAGATATATTATCAATTGACTTTTAATGTTTCAAGTTAAGTCTGAGATAGATAAACTGACCTATTCTTCCATTTACAAAATAGTGATATCAAACAGAATGCTCACCATGTGTTAGGCACTATTCTAGGCACTTTATGTATAATAACTTTTATTATTTATTAAAAAAACATTGTTATAACATATAATAACTTAATCTTCACAAAAACCCCACAGAGTGTAGGCTGTATCATTACCTCCATTTTACAAAAGAAAAGACTGAAACACAGAGAAGTATTTGCCTAAGGTCACACAGCAAGTAAGCTATGGAGCCTGAATATGAACCTGAAGTGTCTGGTTCTAGAGTCATGCTCTTCATCATACTATAGTGCTGCCTCTCCTAAGACTCCCTTTGTTTCACAGAAGTTTTCTCCTTGGGAAATCCTGTCATTATGAGATTTATATTATATAACCATCTCATAGCACAAACAAATGTTAAATCAAAAATAGGCCTTGAAAGAACTGTGAATATATTATATACTTGTTCTTATAGCCCATGGCTCTTTCGAACTTAGACTAGTTTGATAAACCACCAGATGTACTGTATTCCAGCCACGGATAAAACCCTCACTGCCATATAACTAATAAATTATCCATTTTTAAGTGTTAAATGCCTTAGAAAATACAACCAAATACAATTAAAGAATAGCAGGAATTCAAATGTTCTTCAAAAGGCAAACCTGAAAAACTGATACACACTAGCATGTACAACCAAAAAATCTAAAGTTTTAAAAGTCCAAACTGAATATATATCATCAAATGTAATTATATATAATCAACACATCGATATAATCTATATATGTAATCAAATATATAATCAACATAATTATAACAACAGAATATGTTGAAAGCTGGCCATCTGTTATAACGAGGGCTTTAAAATATAAAAGTTCAAGTATTTCATTCTTAAAAATGCTTTTAGGAAGCTAACACATGATTCCAAAAGTATTTTTCATGATTCTTTCATGTCGTTTCCTACAAACTCCATTCCCCCATATGCACATACTTATATCTCTCATCCATCCTACATTTGTGTGTGGGAAGTGAATTGAGGGGAAAGATGGCAGAAAATGGAGAAGAAACCTTATTAATCCTATGTAAAATGCAAAAGGAAAGTGAGTATGCTAGTATTATAACTAATGTCCAAATAATGTACTTTTCAACTTGAGACACTTTTTACAGTGAAAGAGGGCACCCTCAATAATCATGTCAAACAGGCAGAAACCAGAACTTTCATGGACAAACTGGGAAATACTGTTGTTGAGATGATAACATTCAAACAAGAAACTTAAAAGAGTTAAGTTCTTAATTATTTCTCTAAAAAGCATTTTAATATTATAATAAAATGGAGGTTTTTCATATGCAATCTAGTATATTTGCACAGAGATGACTTCATACATCTAAGTTTATCCAGAAGTTATCTCAAAACCAAAGCCTGAAAACTTCAGTACAACACACATAACAGACTTCTGTTGTTATGCATCTTCTCACTATTAGAAGATAAATTTCACAGTACCAGTATGCCAAATCTAAATTTACACTTGAAAAGTGGTAAGAAAAATGTAGAAGAATGAGAAAAACTTTAGGAACCACTGAAATTCTAACAGGAACAAATCAAAGTTTGGCAATGGAAAGAGACTGTCTTAACCTGAATAAACATCACTAATGCCTCAGAATTTGAAATTTACTGAGAATAAACAGTGAAAAAAATATGACTGTCAGAAGAGCTCGGGGGTACAACTAAGCAACCCATTCTTCTCTTTCTGCCTCCATGTAAAATATTTTTGGTTAATAAAAGTGAATATATTTTTTCCAGTTTGAATAAAAAGGAATTGAAACAGGCTGTTTATATGACAAGCTTATTTATAGGGAAAGCATCTGAATTAATCACTCTACCCTCAAATTTTTTTTTTTTGGATAAAATACTAAACTGGTCATTTCCATATCTGATGCTTTTTTGTTTTTAAGGTGCCATAAACTAGAAGGGTTACAAGAGGATTATCTGCTGTTATATAATCAACAATTGATAATTTTTCCTTTAATGAACTTAGATAGTTGAAAAGTGAATGAATAGGACATAAACAACAAAGTGGAGATTTTATTTAACATAATTTCTTGGGGGGGAAGTTACGTATTTTAAGAGTAGAAACTTTTTGAGATTACTATTGACTGAACATGCCACACTTTCCTATCCTTTCATTTTAGTTGGTGCAAAAGCAGATTTTTTTTTTTTATTTTATAGATGTAGAAACTGTGGCCAAAAAGTAAATAAATATCTAATCCAAATCATAGTTTAAAAATGCAAAACACTTGTTTTAAATCCATTAATGTGCTGAGGTTTGAAAGGAGCTGACAGAATAAAATATAATACATTAAAATAAAAGTAGGTGAATCTGGTGGACGGTTAACTGAGAGACTACTATGTCAGTCACCACGCTTGGTCCTAATCGAATCCATCTTATTCTAAATCTGTATAGGTTTTCATCTAAACCAATAGTCACCTGATTTCTCAAAAGTAGGACCAATTTATTATTTCATTCAACAAATATTTATTGAGCACTTACTACGTACCAGACATTGGTACACAGAATCCAGTACTGAACAAGATATAAAAATCCCTACTCACATGGAAATTATAATTCTAGTAGAAAGGAAATCAAAAGTATGTTAGTAGGTCCTAAGTGCTCCGGAGAAAAATAAGGCAAAAAAGGGGCTAGTGGGCAGCAGGCATGAGGGGGAGGTGGGAGATTTCACAGTTTTAAATAGGGGCGGGGTCAGGAAAAACATCAGAGAGCAGGTGACATCTGATGACTTATCGAAAGTGAGGAGACAGGGCTCTTCAGGAGAAGAAGGTTAAGCAGTGGGACCAGTGCCTAGACTAGAGTAGTAAAATAAGGGTGAGGTAGTTGGGGGCAGATTGTGTGGTATCATGGTGCATTACAACCATCTGTACTTTTACTGAACGAGATGGGGAGCCTTTTTATTTGAGCGGAGGAGTGATTTAGTTTGATGTACCATTAAGAGAAACTGTGTGGAGAACAGACTGGTAAGGGCAGGGAGAGAAGCTGTGAGACAACTTAAGAGGCTCTTGCAGTAATTAAGGTAAGAGATAATGGTAGCTTGAACCAAGATAGTATCTGTAAGATGGCAAGAGATCATAAATTTTGAAGATACAACCAAAAGGATATGCTGATAAATAGAATATGGAATGTGAAAAAGAGAAGAGGCTGAACATGACTTCAAGGTTTTTGGTCTAAGCAAGTAGAATAGAGTTGTCTTTAACTGAGCTGAGTCAGACTGAAGTGAAGGCAGAGCTGGGTTGCAGGGACAGAAGTTCGCTTCTGGATGTATTAAAATTAAGATGCTTATTAGAGAACCAAGCGGAAATGCCACGGAGGCAGTTGCAAAAGATGTCCAGGAGATAAGCAGGACCAGTCAAGTCAGTAGACTCTCTAGTCAGTACAGAAATGGGAAAAGTCAAAGTGTGGTCTCCTGGAAACCAGTTAAAAAATGGGAAGGATCAACTGTATTAAATATTGCTCATAGGTCAAGTAAGATCAGAACTGAGGACCTGACCACCAGATTTTTGGCAACATCTAGTTCTCTGGGGGCTTATAAGACCAGCTTTGTTGGAGCAGTAGTGGGGGAAGCTTGAAGCAAAATTTTAAAAATGGGGGGTAAAGAATGAACATATACAACTCTTTGCAGGAATATGGGCAAAGAGGAGCCAAGAAATGGGGCAGTATCTAGAGGGGGAAGTGGAAATTTTAAAAAGGCTTTTAAAGATGGGAGAAACAATGTGTTTATCCATAACTGGGAATTATCTGGCAGAAAGGGGGAAACCGCCAAAACAGGAGACAAAGGGGAGGATGCTGGAGCTGTGTCCTTGAGCAGGGGAGCGGGAAGGGACTCCAGCTACGACTGAGTGTCTGAGCCGTAGGAGAGCAGGGGGTCCTGTCAAAAGATTATACCATTTTATAGAAAAATAAAGGCCTCTTTACTAATTTTTAAAGTGACAAATGCTTTTATAAAGTTCTGATGATCCACTTTCAGCCCTCAAGTATGAAGCAGGGTTTTTTAAACTCCTTTAAGAGAACTTCTAAATAATTTTAAATAAATTGACGTCAAATTAGTTTTGATAAGAGACCTTTAGTCAAATTTCACAGCCTTGACCATTCAAATGGGAGTCTGCACTGCATTGTACAGTCAGATGTATCTGTAATCAAAGGCAAATCACATCCTTCTCAGTTTCCTCATTTGTATAATGGGGATATTAATACCTACAACTTGATAAAATGTCCCATCTAATTCTTTCTACAACGCATGTTAAGGGTTGAATACCATACTGGATGTATAACTGGTATTCAAAAAATAGTAGAAAGTCTAAATTAAAAATACGAAGGTATTCATTTAGAGAATGATTAGGCAATACTTCCCCAGATTTCTTATTGTATAAAAACATGATAATATTTGTAAGAGTGCTCTGGGGAAATGAGAAGACTGCCGAAGGGGCTTCAGTAGCTCAAGGCCCCTCTGGCACTCCGAGGGCTGAGGGGAGTAAGATCTGGGGCACAGGGGAGAATAAACTATGTAATCTCAGACAAGTACTTCTGGGCTTTGTCAGATCTGCCATATCTGTAAAAGATCAAAAATTGACTATCTTCCTTTCTAAATCTCGTCTGCAACTCTTGAGTTAACAGCCATGCCTGACCATCCACGTCTCTGAAACTAGTGAAGTAGAACAGCTGGAGTCATTCCTGGTATCCCCTTCCTGTCAGTCCCCAACCAGGTCTTGCCAATTTTACTACCGAAATAGTCTTTAAACTCAGCTTTTATTCTCTTTCCATTTCTTATTTTCACTTAAACTTTCCAGTTGTCTCCTAACCAATCTCTGTGCCTCCATGCCTTTTTCAACTATAATGCACCCACACTGTAACTACAATTACAAAAAGTACATCATGTTGCTTTCTATTATAAAACCCCACTGACAACAGGGCCTTTTAACATCTGACCCTATCCTACTGTACCAGCCTCCCTCATCACCCTACGAACTAGACAATACAGGTAAATCCAAGTTCTTACATAACCTGAACTCACTTTGCATCATATCTGGAATACCCTATAAACCTTGAAATACTCAAATATTATTAATTAAGCAGTGAACACATGTGGTAATCACTTATAGACATAAAGAATATAGTTAACAAAAGATAGCTAACAAAATTTCATTTACAATTATTTGAGAAGATATTGAGTTAAAAGTTCAGAGTAATCTAACTGAAAAAACGAAGTATTCTTAAATTTTTCCATAAAACAACTTAAAAATTTATACAGATATCTGATATGAACAAAAGTTTGTTTGAGCACTAATGAGGACATACACTTTTCAGATGATGAATGGAGCCTCTGTACACTAGTTCCAACTCACCTACTGTAATGCATTACAATACTCAGCTAATCGTTGTAAATAAACTTAGGTTCACGATTCAAAGCTGTGTAACATCACTCTAAATTTCTACACAAATTTCAAGTTATGTCATTAAAGTCTCTCCTTGAGTACTTTTGGAAGATGATGAACTGTGGTCAAGATTATTTTTATTGAAATGGTGGGAAAATAAAATAACTAAAGCAATACTAATCATTACACTTAAAAGCATATTTTTGATCTCCTTTTCCCTACTGCCTTCCCCCTTTAAATAACTGTAAAGCAATCTGAGTTTCCATATTCTGTGCAGCGTAAGGATGATGAACACCTCTAACAAATGCGTCCCTACCTTTTTTATAGCATCACTATGAGAACAGTTCTTTCTGTGTTTATA
Source organism: Pteropus vampyrus (assembly GCF_000151845.1). NCBI lineage: Eukaryota > Metazoa > Chordata > Mammalia > Chiroptera > Pteropodidae > Pteropus > Pteropus vampyrus. The sequence continues at coordinate 2,354,464 of NW_011888936.1, forward strand.
AGAATGAGATTACCTTACGTAAAGGTAGTTTTACTTTTTTTGGGAAAAAAAATAAGCACCTGAATTTCTCTACCCTTTATTATCTCACAGTATTAATTAGGATTCTTCAATACTAAAGAATAATTATATATTTGTAATAGTGCCTTTTAATGATGATAAACAACTCCATAATGTTATAAGTTGAATTTTATATAATGCTCATTTTACTTAAATTGTCAACACAATGAATAAAAGAATTAAGTATTGCACATAGGCAAAAGGTATCAAAATAACTACCACTTATATATATATATATATATATATACATATATATATGCAATTTTATAATTTATAATGTACTTTGCACAGATATTCTTTCATTTAAATCTTACAGGTCACTCTTTGAAACAGTATTATTAGTTCATTTTATGTAAGAGGAAATTAAACATCAGTGATATTAAGTGACATATTCATTCAGCTAATAAAGTGGTAGAGCCGGTATTTAAGTTTAGTCTTTTGCTCCAAACCTCCTTCATGATATACTCGCGGTTCAAGGAATAATGCTTTTCCTTTGGATGTATGACAGGGTCTGTATAGTTCAGTCACATAATACCTACTAAGCAAAAAGTTATTTATAAAACAAATCTCAACACTAGAGTTTCATTCCTCATTTCCCACAGCTCCAAATGGCATTGTAAAGCAACGATAAAGTAAAGAAAAAGACAAGAAACCTAACTCACAGATTGAGCCAAAGCATACACAAACGTTATAATTTCAACGACAGTAGTCCTTCCTTATCTGTGGTTTCAGTTACCCAGTCAACTGCAGTCTGAAAACATTAAATGAAAAATTCCAGAAATAAACAATTCATACGCTTTAAATTGTACGCCTTTCTGAGTAGCATGATGACATCTTGTGCTGTCCTGCTTCATCCTGCAGGGACATGAACCATTGCTTTGTGCAGTGTCTACCTGCTGCACGTGCTCCCCTGCCTGTTAGTCACCCAGTTACTTACCAGATCCACTACTGTGGAAATGTAGCGCTGGTGTTCAAGAAACCCTTTTGTTTAACAATGGCCGCAAAGGGCAAGAGTAGTGATGCTGGCAATGTAGATACACCAAAGCAAAGCTGTCAAATGCTTCCTTTAAGTGAAAAGGAATGTACGTATAGGAATAAACATAGTATATAGAGGGTTTGGTACAATCCACAGTTTCAGGCATCACTGGTGGTCATGCATATTATCCTCCTGTGGATAAGGGGAGACTACTACACAGTATTTTTAATGTACCCAAGTTCACAAGTTCCTTCTTTGCTTATCTCTGTATTTTCTCAAGTCTTTATTTCTTCTACTCTCTTTCTCTTCCCTCTCAATCCCTTAAAACTTTACAAACTACTGGTATGACTGACTGCATGGGCAGAAACCAATACGGATGGCATGAGTTTCATCTCTCTTTTCTACATTTGAGAGAAAATAAAAGGCACTTTCTTACCATCCCCCCAAATATAGAAAGCAAACCAAATTTCTCTAATCTTATTTAACTTTCTGCTAAAAATGTTTATTAGGGGAGAGGTAAAGAGACTAAGCACAAATATGCAAGTGTAAATACTTCATCTATTCACTTCATGTTGTAGCAGCACACCTTGATAAAATATAAGTACATGACACAATTATACACCTAAGTTCAAAGTAAGTGATTAATCTGTCCAGACATAAAAGTATCTAAAAATGTAAACTTTTGTTTTCTGAATCTTCTGTTTTACAACATGGAATACTAAGATCCTTTTTAAAATTATTTTAAGTTGTAAGATTTCAAAAAAAAAGTAATTTACAATTTATTTTAACCTTGTAAAAGATTAGTAGGACATACACTCTGACTATAGTTAAATCCTGCCAGAATGAGGAAACTGTGATTCAGAAAGATTCGGCCACACAAAATACAGGGTTGGATTATTGTGAGGTTAATAAAATGATAAAGGTGAGCTTATACACTAGCTGGCTAGGAGTCGCCCTGCAATTCAAAATCATTCAGCCCAGGCTGTAGTTTGGCACCACCTGGTGGCAACTGTCCACTCTAGCGTCAAAATCCACTGGGGGCATTCTGGGTCTTGTGGCTGGCTGGGGCTTTCAGGACAGTGGCCCTAATTCCAGGAATCTCCTGATTAGGTGGCATCCATTTTGATGTAGATATAGAGTCAGAACAACAGTAGAGAAAAGGAAACCTGCTTTCAGCTTCTCAGCTTCCAGAAATGGGTCTGTCAGCTGTTTCCCAACCTACCTCTACTAACCATTTTAGAGAACGGGGGCTAATTTATCTAAATTTATGTTACAATGGGATGCATTTTAAAGAATTAAAAAGAAAAAACCCAGTGGCAACAATAAAAACTGAAAAATCAGGAAATTCTCAAAATGCATACATATCAAAGTTTGTGATTATATGAATTGTTTGGAAATAATCATGCATGTTATCATGAAAATAAGTCCATAAATTTTAAGGCTATTACCTCAGTCAATAAAAGCTATAAAATCCATAATAGAATTGAACCACAGGACTAAAAGTATGTATTTGTAAAACAGAAATAGTATCACCTGTGCCACAGGTCTAGCTCATGTCCACATTTTTCTCCTGCGATTCAGAACCTTATGTAGTCAACTTTTCTATGTGCATATCTCAGGATTTCAAATAAAACTAAACTAAATTTATCATGTTTTCCGATTAAAGTCTTTTTTCCCTTAATGTTTTGAAAACTGCATCACCATCCACAAAGCTGATCAACTGGGAAACCTGGTGTTGATGAATACTAACTAGACTTTTGGGGGTGATCACTTTGTAGTGCATACGGATGTTGTACCCCTGAAACTTGAAGGGAAGGAAGAGGGGAGGGAGAAAGGAAAGGAGGAAGGAAGGATGGAAGGATGGAAAGATAGACAAATGAACGAACCTGTGAAATCCTTAAATTCTTACCACTCTCCAATCCAATCTAGTGATAAATCCTGTTGATTCTACCTCCTGAACATGTTTTGGCCTGGCCCATTTCTCTTCATCTCTACTGCCATTAATTCCATCATCCTTCTCATCTTGATAATGGAAACAAACTCTAAAAGTGGCCTGTCTATAGCCTTATACTTCTCTGATCTATTCTCCACATTGCATAGTGGTCTTTTTATATAAAATCAGATGATATCGTGCATTTTCTTAAAATTTTTCAGTTGTTCCCCACTAGTCTTGATTTGGATCGGTTTCCTCTTACAATTCCCTCCCCCTCAGTCTATGTTCTTGCCCTACTTAATTATTTTGTTTGTTTAGAAAGCTTCATTTTTGTCTTGCCTCCAAGGTTTTTATACACACTATACATTTATTCCCCCAATTTCCTTCCCTCCTCTAACTCATAGTCTTGTCATCATGTAGGTGTTAGCATAGGTATTTCTCTCTCTATGAAGTCTTCCCTGATTCCTCCCAAGGCTGGGTTATAAACACCTTGAGTCTATGTACTCACATCTTGTATATCCTGTTGTTTTCTCCATTATCAGCATACTTATCATTTTTTCTTTACTTGTTTTTATTTTCCATTAGAATTCCAGCTTTGTAAAGGTAGAGCCACCACTTTATGGCATCTGGCACATGGTGGGTCTCAAAATATATTTGCTAAATAAGTGAATTTATTGCTCTGAGAGCTCAGATGTAAACTTTTCTAACATCAACCTTAGTCTGATTTAAATTCTTGCTTGTTGACAAAAATCAAAATATCATATACTCAAATCAGTGCTGATAAACTACTATGATGATTAAGTCAATTTCCAAATAATTTCTCACAATATAAACTTTCAAAAGCCATATGAACTATAATGATGGTAGATAAAAATAACTGTTATTGAAATAAGAAGAATTTACTTTCTTCTAATACTGCCAATCACTAAAGGAACCTAACATATACATATCTGAAAGTAACTGCATAAAAAAAAAAATAATTCTCCTTCAAGATGATCTTACATGATGTTTTTCAGAGTCAGCAACTAAATGAGGCATATGCAATATTTCATATTATTATTCTAGTTATTAAAAATTTCCTGGAGATTTTAGGCACAGTTATAGGGCAGAAGTACTGATCTGTTAGTACTTTCCAATTTCCTTTTCATCTCTGTCCTCGATCTGAACTGAGCTAAAGGCAGAAAGACAAGTTACCAGGTAATAAAGGGAGAATGGGAACACCAGAGTCAAGAGGCCTAAGGCCCAATAAACCCTGTTCTAACCTAGTTATCGAAGACCTTAGAACTTAATATTCCATTATATTTAGATTTATGGCAAATTTTATTTAATGTATTAAAATAGATATTATGTCACAGAAATAGTTTAATTTCAAAAAAACTATAAGCTTCAAATAAACAGAAATATTACTCAAATTTCCTTTTTTTTTCTTTACCTGTTTTCCCGTTCATACATTTCCCTAGAGGCACTTCGAAGTTGATCAATTTCTTGATTAGTTTTCAATTTGATTTGTTCCAGTTCATTATATAGTTTATTTTCATATTCTGTTTTATAATGGTCTCTGCAAGGAATCAAAAAGAATATCCATAAATTTTCTTTTTGGTAAAGAAAGAAGTTTTTGCCTTTCATGTAAGATTCTAATATGTCAAATATGCTCTAAATACAATGTTACTTGAAAGACATAGCTATTAGATATAAAGTTTTATAGTTTCTAAAAATACTATTCCAAACTTGTTCCATCTAAAGTTTGCTTTTAAGGCTTGATTACTACACAAAAAGTTAACTCATGTTGAATAATTATTGATTTTCAAAAATATTTTACTGATAGTTTTTAATGTATATGGCTAGAGACTTGAAAACTGATGCACATGGAATGTCCTTCATCTAGAAATATAATCTGGTATGTTACAGATTGACAAATATTTTTAAAAAATGATTCTCATTGACTCTACAAAACCTTTCCTTCTAAACACAACCACAGCCATTGTGATCTCTTAGCAAAGTCAGAGCGTTACGTAAGGCATTAGCAGGAGTACAAACTAATGAAAATGCCACAGGGTAGGGAAAAAGTTATGAATGTGTGAAGTCTTAAAGTATAAAATTTAGAATTTGTTTTAGTTTTTGATGTGCTGCTAAAAATAAATAACTGAAGGATTATAAGGGCTATTAGTATAAAGGAACTCTAATAATTTATACATCCAGTTGGAGAGAAGACAGGATTGAGATGCAGGCATCTGATTCCAGAGCCTGTGCCTTAAAACAGTATGCGGTGCTGTCTCCTCATCTTTTTATGTTTCATACAGTTAAGAAAAGGTCAGAGTAATCAGGTTCCACAGGATTAGTTTTTTTTTCTAAAAAGATACTTCTATAGAGATACTTTTATACCCTTTCTTTCAAAAATACTTATGTAGCGATGTCAGTTATAGGGAATTAAAAAGGTTATGTCGTAATGAAAAAAAATAAAAATAGTAATACCTAAAAGAAATAGGCTTTTGGTTGTTGGAAAAATCACATGTTAAGAAAAAAAATCGATTAGAATATCTTATAAGTAAACAAAATGAACTATAATCTTAACATCATCTTATAGATATGAAAAAAATCGCTATTCTTCCCCAAAGCCAGGAGTTCCCTCAAAGAAGCTGGTGTTAATTTATATCTATTTATATGGAAAACAATGAAAATCTTGCCTGGATGCTACATATTTTTCATACATCTCTTCTCTAGCCTTTTTGGCTTCCTCAAGTTGAGCCTGAAGTCTTTCAAGGCGATCCTCTTCGTGGGCACAGCGAACACTAAGCTCCATGTTTTGGCGATTGAGATATTCTTTATCCTTTTGTAGTAAAGTAACAGTCTGCTCTAAGTTGGCTACCTACATACACAGAGAGACAGAGTGTTCTTACTTTTCAAGGTTTACTGTATTGTTTTCTTTCATACAAAGGGCTCATTCTTACCTTGCAATTTTTCATCCAAACGCTACTAAAAGTACCTTCTTCCTGGCAACTATATCAAAAAGAAACCAATGTCCCTTCCACAATTCTGCCCTGGGCTATGTCCACAATCACACTGTACAATAAAATACAAGTGACTCTATAAGCTTACCTCTTTTGATAATTCATTTCTTTCTTTAGCTTGATTTATGTGAGAGACTTCAAGTATTTCATGTTTTCTTCTTAACTCCATTATTTCCTGTTCAAGTGCATCACGTTCACTAAAACATTCAAATACATTTATTTTTAGTAAAATAAAATTCAAATACATATGTAAATTTTATAGCCCTTTTTACAATGAACATTTAAAAACTGTTGACTATGTTACAGAAAACTGAACAGAGATACTAGCAGTGGTGCTTTAGCGTCATTCTATAAACAATAAACAAGGTCCTTCAAATTCAGAAGGACCTTGTTCAGATACATACATATGAATTTACCATCATTAAAAAATAAATACACAAACTGCACTAGTCAGTAAAGTAAATAATAAAACTTTCTAAGGCACAATATGGTATCTTTTCACTAATCATCTTCAATCTTATCTTGAAGCCAAAATTTTTAAAGAATTTATACCTGGCTCTAGGCTTTCAGTTCCATATCATAAAGGCCTTAACTCATCACTCAGGTAGCCAGCAGACACACAGGCAGGAATTCTTGTGACTCTTTCATTCACAAATTGGTTCTGATTACTCAGAGATTCTACTTTCCATATTGAGACCAGCTCTTTCTCCTAAACAGTAAAAACCAAGGAGTGGACCACACCTACAACAGGTTTCTTAAAAAATGAGCAGAGAAATAAATTTACTTACTCTTAACCTCTCCACTCAGAATCAGTTCCTTTGTACTTTATTTCATCTACTGACCTGGCATTTCCATGGAGAGGGCTATTAAAACTTATTTTTGTTTCATTATTCAGTAACTCATTTAGACTTTTTTTTTCTTCTGATTAACAAAGTATTATATATACTGAAGAAAAGTGAGCAAAGGATAAGTTAAAACATAACAATCATCCATAAACCCACTTACTAAAGATGTCTAACAGTATTAATACTCTGGTACATATTACTTTTAAGTATTCTGCGCTTTTATATACAAACGTTTTTATTCTTACGAGGTAATGATCATGTTCCCTGTACTATTTTTTTTGTAAACAATAATTATAAAGTATGATATAGAAAAAGTTTCATGAACTTGCTATCTATAGTTGACATAAGTTACCATGTTTATATTAACATTAAAGTTTTGTTTTTTAAAAAGATAGAATACTATGAATAAACTTGAAGTTCCCTATATTTTCCTCACTATGCCTATATCGTTTCCCAGATAAACTGATGAATTTAGTGTTTCTATATATGTTTTTACTTTTACTCGACAACTGTTAACATTTTGTCATATTTACTTTGTATTATTTACTATTTTGTCATAGTCTCTGTTGTCTCTATCTGTAAATGAATATATATGAATACATACAGATACATACATGTATACATATATATATACAAACATACACACAAACGTGCATTTTTTCCCCTCTCAACTATTTGAGTTATATGTAGACATTAGTACCCTTTATTCCTAAAAAATTCACTGTGAATTTCATAAGATTAAATATATTCTCTTATATAATCAGAGTATAATTATCAAATTCAGGAGACTTAGCCCTAATACAATATCTAATACATAATCTAGTTTCAAATTTTTTTCTTGTCTCAAAAATGTCTTTTATGGAAATTTTTTCCCTGTTCCAGGATCCAATGTATTATCATGCATTGCATCTGAATGTTATGAGTCTTTGGTCTCCTTTAACCTTGAACAGTTCCTTAGCCTTTCACTGTCTTGTACGACACCGACTTTTTTTACAGATCAGAAGCCAACAGTTTTATGGAATGTTGCTCAATTTTCATTTGTCTGATATTTCCTTATGATTAGATCCAAGTTCAGCACTTTGGGCAGGAGAATCACATAAGTGACAATGTGTTCTCAGTATAGCACATAAAGAGGCACATGGTGTTACTTTATCCCATGGTTGGTGATAGTGATTTTGATCATTTGCTCAATGTGGTATCTGCCAAAGTTCTCTATAAAGGTACCGTTTTGTCTTTTGCAATTAATAAGTAATCGGTGGTGACATACTCTGAAATTGTATAAATATTCTGTTCCCTGACATACTTTTACCCAATGGTTTTAGCTTCCATTGATGATTCTGAATTAAACAGTATTATGAAGTTAGAAAATGATAATTCTAATGTGCATATATATTTGCTGGTTTGCATTCTATAAAGCTCGTGTTTATTATTAGCATGTACTTAAAAATTCTTATTCTATTCAATTAAGTAACCCATTTTTGTTAATACTCATCTTGATATTTAAGTTGCGCCACATGTGGCCAGTCAGAGCCCCTTCAAACTAGCTATTATCACGCTGAATTGGAATTAAGTACGCTCTTATCCATAGTGTGTTAAGCCATCTTCCCTCTTCCCTCACTGCCTTTGCCTACTGAAAGGACCTAGAAACAATGACCAGTACCCAGATATTAATAATCTGAGTAATATTCCCCACTATAAGAAACCAAGACATCTTAGAGAAAGGGCTAAAGCAATGAAATTACAAAATAAACCCGAGAACCTTATATTATGCCATAAAGTTAAGAAGCTGCTTTAAAAAATAAAAAATAGACTCATGCATTTTGCTTTTTAAAATTTAGTATTATGTATTTGACTTATCCACATACATTCAGAACTATCTTAATGATTTTAACTGCTACACAGAATTACACTATAGAAATAGATCACAATTTATTTTCTATTCTGCTGTTGAAAAGCATTTGAATTCTTTCTAGTAATGATGCAGTTAACATCCATACCCGTTTCCTTTTGCATATTTGTGAGAACTTATGAAGAACAGAAAAGTGATTTTCCTCCCCAATTTATTTTATATTTTTGTGACCAGATCCTTTTTTCTTTAAATCCATTTTTTCTATTGAGTGAACCAAAGGATTTATAGTTTGAGCCCCTGTTGCTTGTTTGTTTTTCTGTTCCATTTCTAGCACATGAAGATGTTTACGTTTTTGGTCAGGGCTACATTTTTTTCTTTCCTCATTTTTCATTATAGAAAATACCCCTCCCACACAGTCAGTCACACACACACACACACACACACACACACACACACACACACGCACACACACACGCGCGCACACACACACACATACACACACACTATAATGAACCCCTGTGCTCTTATCACCTGGCTTCAAAAATTATCAAGTCATGACTCAACTTAGTTCATTTAACTTTAATTCATGGCCACTCTGCATTATTCTGATGATTATGCTTTTTCGTTTTCTCTTCTCATAATTTATATATTATTACTACACATTTATAGTGGTAGAGAAGACATCAAAACACCAACTCAAAGTATTATTTTACCATCATAATCTGCTTCATTTTGAAAATGAGTCTTTTGAAATCTAGTTTTATTTAAGAGTGCATTGAGTAGAACTCTCATGATTTCAAGCTCCAGTAATTATTATATATTGACACAATAATAAATATTGCATGTCAGTCATGCTGGGAGTAGGAGCACAAAAGTTATATCCCCAAATCTTTGCAGATTTACTTATTGTATTATACAATTTACAGTGCTCATTCATTAAAAAAATATTCACTGAGTGACTAGTATATTTCAAGAATTATTGTAGTTGACGCAGATATAGCAGTGAATAATTAGGGTGATATTTCTTACTCTCTGTGCAAATTTATAAATAAAGATCTCATAAATTTTTCTTTGATTTTCTTACTTTATATAGTGCAGTTATTTGTATTAGCACTATCTCAGATGACAAAACTTCGGCTTAGAATGGATAAGAGATTTACCTAGGCACATACAGTTATGGAGTGGTTCATTAACGCACAAATAACATAAAAGCATATTCCTGTAAAAGGAAAGTTATTTGCAATAGCTGCTAAGCAGTGACTGTTTTTGAAAGTGTGTGTGCCTTCTGTCAGAAAGGAATAGCTGAAAAAACTTCAAATAAAACTATCAAGTATTTAAATTGATTTCATAAAATAAAAATAATCTTTAAGTAAAATTTAAAACATATGTATATACATGGGATTTTACTGGGTTCCTAGCTTCTAAGATATTACCTTTTAAAAGACAGCAGCAACTTCTAAATAAAATTAAAACGATTGATATGAAAATACAATTTAAACCCAACAAAGTGCCCAAACTCTACACTTCTATGTAATGAAGAATAAAGTATATGTCAGGAAAATAAAAAGATAAGCCAAAGACTGGAAGAAAATATTTGCCAAAGACATATCTGATAAAGGACTATGATTCAAAACATACAAAGAACTCTTTAAACTCAACAGTAAGAAAACATACAACCCAATTAAAAAACGAACCAAAAATCTTAACAGCTATCTCACCAGAGAAGACATGCAGATGGCAAATAAGCACATGAAAAGATGCTCCAAACATATGTCATCAGAGAAATGCAAATTAAAATAACAGTGAGTTACTCCTAAGCATCTAACAGAATGGCCCAAATCCAGAACACTGACAACATCAAATACTGGCATGTGCGTAGAGCAAAAGGAATTCTCATTCATTGTTGATGAAAATGAAAAATGGTACAAGCTACTTTGGGAAAGTTTCGAAGTTTCTTACAAAACTAAACATACTCCTACTGTATGATCGTGCTCCTTGGTATTTATTGAAAGGTGTTGAAAATTTATGTTCACACAAAAACTGGTGCATAGATATTTATAGCAGCCTCATTCATAACTGCCAAAACTTGAAAGCAACCAAGACGTCCCTGAGTAGGTGTATGGATAAATAAACTGGAAAGTCTAGATATGGAATATTATTCAGTGCTGAAAAGAAATAAGCTATCAAGCCATGAAAAGATAGGAGGAAACTTAAATGCATATTACTAATTGAAAGAGGCCTGTCTGAAAAGACTGTAAACTGTGTAATTCCAACTATATGACATTCTAGAGAAGTCAAAACTCCAGACACGGAGACAGAAATAGAATAAGGTATAGTCATATGGCACATAAAGACGTTTTGGTACGACAGACCACATATACGATGAGAGTCCCATAAGATTATAATGGAGCTACAGAATTCCTCTTGTCCAATGACATCAAACCCATACATACTAACGCAACATATACATGTTTGTGGTAATGCTGGTATAAACAAGCCTACAGCACTGCCAGTTGTATGAAAGTATAGTGCATACAATTACAGCACTAGGCTATACCATTTAGGTTTGCACTCTATGACGTTCGCACAAAGATGAAACTGCCCTATGACACATTTCTCAGAATGTACCCTGGTTAAGTGGCACACGACTGTACAAAGCAGAATTAACAATGTCGATGGTAAAAATTCAGGTGACTTTGATGCATACTAAAAATAAGAAAAACTACTGTAGCCATCTTAACCACTTACCTTTTGACTTTATCATAGTTCTCCTGGCGGTAGTCACCTTGCTGAATTAACTGTTTTGTGTCTGCTAATTCTAAGGCCAAACGTTGACATCTAATTTGAAGCTCAGAGTAGTTTCTTCGATCTTCCTCATAACTCTATAAACCCAAACAATAATAAAACATGTCAAACTAAACATACCTGACCAAATTCTGTATTGAGTTCTGTTAAGCTGTGAATATCCTCGTAATTAAAAAAAAATCCTCAATTTTTCTACTTAGTAATTTTTCTACCTAGTAATTTTTCTCTACTCAAAGGTAATCATAAATCACATAGTAGTTTTTTAAAGTTGTTTAAAACTTGAGCTCTGTTTTTCACAGAAAAAAAAAAAAAAATAGTACAACCATGCCTTGGTTACTAGAATAGTACATAAAATGACTACCAATGCCAAATGATGTTTTTAACATCCTCTGTTCTTGAAGAGTTTCATAATTTAGAGACAAAGAACCACTTGAATATCAAATGTCTTCAATGACATAGTTAGTGAAGACATTAATTATGCAGTGTCAGTGGTGATATTCAGAAAAAAAAAAAATTGTGGTACTTGGAACATATTTCTACCCTGATGCTCCCTCTACTCACCAGACCAGTAGAAAGGAATTGGAGAGCTATGGGAGAGGCGTAGAAGTGAAAACCTTAAAATCACAACCTGGCCCTGCTTATTACGAGCCTCATTTCTCACCATTTCTCATGTTCACACTTCACCCTCTAACACCAGTGAAGATCTGAAGTTCTCTAAATGCACCAGGCTTTCTCTAACCTGTTCCTACTGTCTGAATAGCTACACAGTATCTGATTATTTGCCTCCTCCAGAGCACGAATCTCACTGTGCCATCAAATTAATTTTCTATATACCTCACCAGAATGTAAACATCTTTGTCTTATTCACCACTGGATCTCCATCACTTTACACATTATTTGGTATACAGTAAGAAGGAAATAAATGTTTTTGAACAAATTAAGAAATAAATGAATCAGAAATAGGGAGGAAAAACATGACACAACGATGGGAGTTCCTACTTATTTTTCTTACAACTTATCAGATCTTGCAAGCAACTGTCAACTCCACCCCAGAACCTGTCATGTTGAATATATCCTGTCCCAAGTCACTCTTTCTCAAGTCACTGACCAGCTAAGTGTGGTCACATTCATTCCACAAATACTGAGTGAATTATTTTTATGTGACTGGTCCTGGGATAGGCACTGTAGATACCAAGATGAGTAAGACACTGTTTTTGTCCTTTTTAAACTATCAAACACAACTTTGAAATCTTGGCCCCCAAATTTCTATCAAAGGGCTAGACAAGAAAACTATATTCGATGTGTTTTACTTTGGTGTAGTATTATGTTCTTCTTCCACACTGATATTCTCCATGAGAACAGAATGTTACTATGATATTTATTATAGGGTTACAGAGGAGGGTACTCCATCATCATTTTAAGAAACTACTTTCTTTGCTCACCCATAAGAGGAAACTCCTCATCCATTCAAGTTTTATCATGAGATTACAGCAATTCAGTCATATCTTCAGGCTCCACTTCTAATTCTAGTTCTCTTGCTACTTTCACTGCTGTCATTCACGAGAGTTGGAATTAACTTCTTCCAAACTCCTGTTAATGTTGTTATTTTGACCTCTTCCCATGAATCACGAACTTTCTCAATGGCATCAAGTATGGTGAATTCTTTCCAAGTTCTCAATTTACGTTGCCCAGCTTTATCAGAGGAATCACTATCTATAGCAGCTATAGCCTTAAGAAATATATTTCTTAAATAATAAGACTTGAAAGTCGGAATTTCTCATTGATCCATAGGCTGCAGAATGGATATTGTGTTAGCAGGAATGAAAACAACATTGTTCTCATTGCACATCTCCATCTGAGCTCTTGGTTGATCAAATAAGTAGAAATATATTGCAAGGAATCTTTTTTTCTGAGCAGCAGGTCTAAACAATGACATAATATTCAGTAAACCATGTTATAAACAGATATGCTGTCATTCAGGTTTTGTTGTTCAGTTAAGTTCACTGGTTAACATGGGTGTGGTTTGTGGTACCCTAAAACAATTATAATAGTCTTATAACATCAAAGATAAGTGGTCACAGATCACCATAACAAATATCACAATGAAAAAGTTTGAAATATTGTGAGAATTACCAAAATGTGACACAGAGATATGAAGTAAGCAAACGTTGTTGGAAAAATGGAGCTGATAGATTTGTTCAATGCAGGATTGCCACAAATCTTAATTTATAAAAAATGCAAAATCAGTGAGGCACAAAGCAAAGCGTAATAAAACGAGGTATACCTATATTAAAAACTTAAGTTTGATGTCCTTAGATATCAAGGATGTTTGACGTCCTTGCTATAAGCCTTAGAACCACTCCTTACCCTATTGCTTCACATATTTATATTAACCACTTGATTTCTAAAGGCATATTTTTTTTCCACTCCTTGAAAGTGAAATTCTTCCCACTATAAACAATAACAAACAAACAAACAAACAGACCAAAATGAATGCAGATATAAATATGTTTGTAGGATTGGTGGTAGGAAACTGTGGGAGTTTCGTCTGAGGATTTCCACTGTCTGTGAAATGGAATACCAAGTCGTCTGCTGATAGTGAGAAAGAAAGTGGAAAGCTAGAGATGTGAACAGAATGACGAATGCCTAAAATAACCTCTGTGAAAAATGAGAGGACCAGAAAAAAATGAAGTTTAGCACAACTGTGTGGGTCCATTTGAGGTTGATATCAATAAACTTATAGTGCTTGCTCGTGCCTATGGGATTTTATCCAGTGGTGCTCAGCTGGACAAATGAGGAGTGAGATTTCTGTCAGGCAGGGTTTCAAAAAAAAAAACGGCTGGGGAAGAATTAGAGAACACCGGCAAGAGAAAGGTTTAAGACTGATACCATGATAAAGAGAGAAAATAAATTTAAAGATTGGTAAACAAATATATAGATGGGAAATGCTGTTAAATATAAGTTGGAAGCAGATGATTAAGACACACAGAAATATAGGAAGTAATATGTTCAGCGACCAGCCTGAACTGGTAACTTCACAAGTGAATCAGTCTGGGTGACAAGGAGCAGAATGTGACTATAAGACTAAGTTCTCAACATAAGAGACAATCACTAAAGATGAGAAGATGAATAAAATGCAAGGCCATGGCTGTGGGTGAACCACAGAAGTAACCAAGGCCAGGAGCTAAGGTGAAATGGATGACTAAATCTATAGCAAGGGATTCACTTAAGAAAGGAGAATGTCCCAGTTGTCTGAAAATGAGAAAGGTTATAAGGTGAGGTATCTAGAGAGCATCAATGCCCAAAGAAATGGGGTTTTGTGAGTGTGCAAATGCCAAGATCTGAAACTATAAAGATCTAAGAGAACATCAGCACTTGGCCCTGGTCCATCTCTGCTAGTTCTGGAAGCTTCACAACCTTAGCTAGCACATAACCCTCACCTTTGCTCAGGCCGTTAAAAGAACTTTAGTTGCAAATTTTGGGGGTTCAATTATGGCATATGCATAAATCATAATTAATTTTAGACTCCTCTCCTTTAAGACAATTACTATATGGGGTATAAACTCCTAGATCGGAGAGCAATTCCTAAGGAGATATGAACACACACATACACACATTACATACGTGTTTATATACAGGTATATAAATTATCTTTAACTATAAAAACCATAAGACCAAGTATAAACTGAAGTTCAGCACAGGAAGGTATATATTCTACCAACACTTTTCTTTTCACCTGAAAAATTTCCCCTTAAATAAAATGATTACTTTTATATTTTGAAAAAAAATCTACTTCACTATTAGCAACTAAAACAGATTAAAGCATAACACTGGAAAATAGGAAAAATAGCATCTTCTCTGAAAATGAACCAAACTCAATGACTGTGTAGAACTTTGAGGTTAAGGCTAAAGAGAGTAGACAAGTCTATTTTTATATTATTCCTATGCATTCTTCTCTGCCTTAAAACTCAACATCAACTTATGTGGGAAGACTCCAAGCCCCAAATCTGACTCAGATGTCCTTCTTATATTTTCCACAGCACCTGGTTCTTACATCTGTCAGAAAACATATCCTATGTGCTGTAAGCAGCCACTACTTGCCTTCCACAGCAGAAGGAAAATTTTAAGGTTTTCCATAATCTTAGTACCTAGTACTCTGCTTATTATATAGGTTTGCAATTAATGTTTGTTGAAAGGAGCAAAAGAGGACATTAAATAGACTAAAACAAAAGAAGTTAAAAAAACAACCTTTCAAACATAAAGGGACACACAAAATTCCCAGTCATCAGCCCTTTCTAACAGAAAGTTACTATATAATAGTAAATGGCTTAACAGCAAATCTCAATCTCCTTTTATAATAATAATTTTAAAAATTACACAGGAAAAATAAAGACTAAGAGAGGATTTCAACCGTTGCCAGTTTTTTTATATATCTAGAATGGAACTGATTTTGACTGCCAGAATTAATGTTTTCATTTCAATCTCCTAACTTATTCACACAAAGAAATAAGAGGCTAAAAATAGTAAACCTGGTATTATAATTGCATGTTTTCTTGTTTCACCTTTTTTTTTTTTTTTTTTTTATGGGTATCTTACTTTTTTAAATTTGGGAGCCTAACTGCTCACAAAAAAATTCATATTTTTATTGTTAAGCTGTAACATACATGGTTTAATACAACAAAAAAACATTTAATCAAGTGAAAAGTAATAAACTGAACAATAAACAAATAAACATTCAAAACAAAACATTTTCCATTGGAAACATGTTAAGATGAATACAAGGTTTCATTACCATCTTACTGCAATTTTCTTATGTGTTACTAGCTTACATACTTCATGTTTTCTGTAGTCATGCAGATGTAAATGGAAATCTGAATGATTAAATAAATGAAAAGTCCGCTTACTGGAGAGAATCATTTCACAAGGCAGCCAAACTGGATTCAGAGAACAAAACTATTCAAGAAATTCTCCATATACCTAGGTTCATTTTAGAATCCATGAACCTTAAGCTGGTCCTCCTTGACAATGACAACCTCACCTTTCCCCGCACTCACTTAAGACCTAGAGCTCCTTGAAAACCTGTAGCTCCTCATCTCTGTACACCCAGTAACCTTTAGTAGATGCACTGAAAATGTTTGCAGAATGAACTAATGTTAAAATACCAGTGGACTATGCATATTTAAAATAATTAGCTCAAGACAAAGGAAAAGTGACTTTAAAAACTGGTATTTAATAAATTATCACTTCTCCAATTGAAATTAATGATTATTATAAACCTATAAATAAAATACCTCATCTGAAACGATGATATGTATGCAACATATATGCAAAGTTTTCTCAAAGATTTTAAGAAAGAGCATAAAAGGAGCTTCCATTTCTTGATCTGGGTGGTAGTTAACCAGGTGTGTTTATTTATGAAAAGTCAATTAAAATTTCTTCTATATGTTACAGAAACATTTTTAAACAGGAAAACAAGAGGCTTCAAACCAGGAAATGTTAATGGGAGGGTTCTGCAGGGAGGCTGGTATCTGGCATGGAGAGGTGGGTCTCAGAGACACATCGAAGGGGAAGGGAGCAGGACAGAAGGAGGGCAGTGAACAGACACTCACTTTTTTTACTCGATATATTTATTTCTCAACTGTTCGACATAAAAAAAACCTCAAAACTTTACATCATAGAGTGTTTTGGTAAAGTTATCAGCTTAATAGACTTTTCTTATTCATAATGAGATGCCTTTCCCTCCCAAGCCTATTGCTTCTACACATCAGTAGTTAAGTACTTTAGATTTATAGAATTTCATAGATAAAAGATATCCTGGAGATAATCTATTGCCTTTTCTTATTTTTGAGATAGATCATTAAGGCCTAGAGGTGTTAAATGATTTGTCCAGGATTTCAGAGCTGGCAGAGCTAGAGCTAGAATCTAGGCTTTTGAGTTCATACATAGTTCATTCTTTTCTTAATTTTAAGTTCCTATCTCCCAAGAAATCTATTCTGTGGAAACCATAAAACCATAAATTAGAAGTTAATATTATTATTTGTTGACGAGGATGTTAAAAGAACTTTAGTTGTAAATTTTATGGGTTCAACTATGGCACATGTATAAATCACAATTAATTTGGGACTACTCTCCTTTAAGGCAATTACTACAATTATTCCTTAAATACACATTTAAAAAATCATTTGACAAAATAACATCAAATCTTAATGTTTTCTACAAAATGTAAAAAAATTACTCAAAGATGAAATCAAATAGGCTCATTTCAAACAGCAGCTGTGTAAACTGAAAGGCATTTACTTTAGATATAATTTCTAAGCATCGTTTAAATCTTTTGTTTCTCACACCATGTAAACTGAGAAGAGAGTGGCAACCTATGTGTCAAAATAAATCTTTAATAAATGAAGTGATCTCCTGCCTGTGGAGAGTCAGAGCAGCTAAGGAAATTGGAAATGGGATATAGTAACAATTAGCTTAGTTAGTTCGGGGTCAACGGTTCAAATCAGAATTAGTTTACATTGGTTTGCAGTTTAGTAAATGAAAAGAAATGGTTTGGGAAGGTAAGAATTCACTCAGAATTCTCACAAGTTGGAGAAAATAAAAAAACTTCAGAAAACAAGTTAATATTCCCTGAAATATAAAAATGTGAATAATATGTACCATTAATAAAATACCTCATTTTCATACAAATAAAATTAACTAGATTACTCATATATGACTAAAAATGAGACTCATGACTCAAGGTAATATTGCAGGACTTTTCTCAATAAATATAACTAGGTTTCTAAACAAGGAAGTTATCTTGAACACTTTTTGCTTCTTAGTTACCAGTTCTCATAAGAGAAAAAGATTTCACCATTTCCTCATGAAACTTAACAGCTTTATCAAGCGCAGACTCATTAATGCCCTATATAGTATCGTTAACATTTCTTTCTTTAAAATGAAAGAAGCATGCTGAAAAAACTCTGAAATAGCAAAACAGTTGCACATTGCTTAGCAACAAAGTCTGGGCCAAAATTCTGACCTGCTGTAAAGAGATTTCATAAACAGGGAATAAATAGCACTATGAAAACACTAAGTAGCATACCTAAGCTCGTGTACATAATACAGCTCAAAATATGCAATAGACTATGTTACTGACACTTATAAACAAACTCTAAACTTGAAACCTAAGCTCAGGTACATAATACAGTTCCAAATATGCAATAGACTATGTTATTGACACTTACAAACAAACTCTAAACTTGAAAGATGAACCCTGTTTTTCAGTGTTAGCATCTAGATATTAGTCCCCAAAAAAACTAAAGATGTGGGAAAAAATGGTAGAGGATCCCAGAAATTCACTAAAATTGGCATTTCAGGAAGAGTGACTTCTTTTTCAAAGGTCAGAAATTATATTGTTAAATTTCTAAAACAGTTTCAACTCCTATCTGCCATGAACTAGTAGATTATATGAACAAAAGCAGAATTAATTTTGTAATTGTAGGGCTTTAACATCTTGAATGTTTTTGTAGGGTATAATTACGAAATCAATGCAATAACTGTGATACCTGTGATGTGAAGACTACTACATGTCATGCCAGAAAAGTTTTGGTTTTTATAATTCTCTCTCCCAGTTATAGATCTACTGCATTATATTAGGAAAAAATAGTATTTGATTGGTTTAAAGCAATTGATATGAATTAAGGGCTGTAAATGAAAATATGGTAACTCAATGTAATACTCTGGCCTCTAGGTCAAAAATGCCAAGATTTTCTGAGTAGCCCAAAACTGGATGAAGAAATAGATAGATAGATGCTGCCACCATGTGGTGAAAGAAAAAAATTAAGACCGCTTTGAAAAGACAAAGTCAATACTGAAAATTCTTGGTGGAAAGTTTTATTTTCCTAATCCCCAGTCTCAAAACTCAAGAGACATAGCTAATAAATAGTTACTTAGTTTTCCTTAGTAAACCACTATGGAGTTGTGATAACAGAGAAAGTAGAATGGAATAAACACTGCTAAGAGTCCCTTAAAATAGAGTCAAGAGGCTATTAAGAAAGTGTAGCCTATGCACGTCTTCTGCCTCAGTTCCCAGAGTTGCTATTAAGTTACTAAAGCTGTTGCTGAACTCCGCTCAAAAAATCTTGGAGCCCTAAACAAACTGGAGCACCTGCTGCTGGAACATCTGCTGCCTGGACACATACAGACTTTCTTTCCTTCTTTGTAGTTTTTGCCTCCTTCATTTGCATATTGTAACTAACCAATCTGTTAACCTAGCCAGCAATCTTTTAATATTAAATATTAATATTTACTGTTTACTATTTACTATATACTTATATAAAAATTCTTTGCTGATTTGGCTTTTAATTTAAAAATATTCAGTTTATAGAGCATTAGAGATCTTACTTCTTGGTATATATTATCAGTTCGGCTCAAATAAACTCTTATGAAAAATAAAATAAAAATATTCAGTTTATTTTTTTCTCAATGTTGGGTGAGTTGACCTGTACTAGGTCCTTGACAGAGCACAAGAACCAAACTTTATGGGTGGCTTTAATGTAAAAGTAATTCTATCATGTCAATCATAGTCTCTGAATTTCCAAGATCTTTTATTAAGTAGATAAGAGATTGCTTAATTCTTTTTTTCTAATTGTGATTCAATTGTTTATATTGTTATTAAATTTAGAAAATAGTTTAAGACAGAGGATTGTATTTCAGCTAAGAAGTGATAAACTTTTAAGAAACAAATCTGCATATGGAAGGAGTCTGTGATGGTTAATTTTATATATTAACATTATTTCAGATGTTTCTGTGAGGTTTTTTTTTTTTTTAGATGACATCGACATTTAAATCTCCATGATGTGGAGAGTAATCTGCTTTACTCAGAGTGCACTGACTCAATCAGCTGAAGGCCTTACTAGAATAAAGGCTGACCTCCCTTAGGCAAGAAGGAATGCTGACAGCAAACTATTTTTGGATTTAAACTATAACTTTTCCCTGAATCACCAGCCTGCCAATCTAACTCATCAGATTCTGCACTCATCAAGCCTCCATAATCATGTCAGCCAATTCCTTAAAATAAATCTGTCTATATGTATATAGTATCCTATTGGTTGTTTCTCTGGGAACGCTGACTAACACAGGTTCACGAACAAAACTGTTTCTAAGTTCAAGAGTTATCTGTGCATTAAAAACACTCAGGAATCCTATCTGTTAATTATCTTTTCTTTCCTATCAGTTAAATACTAAAAAGTGTTAGCAAAGTTGAAACAAAGGAATGTTTGGGATACGATGCCAGTCCCTCGAGAGTAGAGAGACTTGCTTTATCACAGAATAAAAATATATCACATACTAATTAATAATTCTGGATTTTAAGCTCTTTTCTTTTTCTTTTTTAGCCCAAAGAAAGAGAAACCACTGTTAGAATCCTTAAATGTTAAAAGTGATTAAGAAAGAGGTGATTTGATATAAACAAGGATGGCAAACTCCTTCAGCCCTCCTCAAAAACAAGAAGTCCTTGAGGGATGCTGAGGCACTATGAGGTGTTGCAGAACCAAGTCTGATAACTTCCTGTCTTGTCCCCAATAAACCTTGTACTGCCACCACCACCACCATCCTGGGCATTTTATAGAAATAACAGAGATTAAATGATTTGCCCAAAGCAGCAAGATTAGTTAGTAGCCAAACTGAGGCCTTGTAACTTTGTCCTTTATTATTTTGACTATAGATGCAAGTTTTTTAAAAATTAAAAGCTATCTTTCTAAATGTGCAATTTATCTGCACGATGTGGCAGGTGAGCAGAAGGAAAAACACCCACAGTACATAGAACCCTGTAGTAGTGTTCGTATAGGCACGTCTGCCTCTCTGGCATTGCTCCCGAGGGCTTCCTCAGTCCTATGAGAGGAAGGAAGCTAAGTCTTTATTTTGCCTATAATACTGGCTCTATATTAATGACACAAGTAGATTCTGTCCAGCACTAATAGTGCAGCAAATTATAGCACTGAAACATAAATTAAATTATAATTATTTTTATCAGAACAATAGCTCTTTTGTAAAAGCTTGAAATAGGACTCGAAATTAATATTTACATGCAACTTTACTAAAAATCACATTTTTCCTTTGAAACAGAAACATGGACAATTCAATGAAATGAATGGATGAACATTATTTTTTCCATTTGACAGAACGGGAAACAATAAATGAGTTGTTCAAGGTCACACAGAAAATGAGAGTGTCAAGAGATCATCCATGATTCTAACTCTATTCAAATTTGAACTCTAGAAAGGCAGACATTATCTCTTGTGTTCACTGCTCCAGCATCCAGTGTAGCATCATGCACATTACTGGGGATGATGCTAGTATCAGGGCACATGCTCTGAACAAGTATTAGGAGAGCTAACTGATCTGATGTAGAGACAAAGTGACTGATGAGTGGATAGTAACTCATTTCATATCACAAACAAGGCTAATCTGTATGAACTGAGAACAAAAAAGAGTTCCAACAACAAAATGTTCAACTGTGGATTACAGGTCAATATCATGCATTTATTTTGTCAATCTTTAAGATGACTTTCCAATTTAACCTCCTTCCCACCACTTATGAAGACTCACAGCAGTCAGCATTCCCTAGTCCTATTTTTCTAACATGGACTTTTACATTTCTATCACAAACCTTGAGGATTTCCTTATAGAAAAATATGGCTCCTCTTGCCACCAGTGATCAAAATCATACAAACCTCTGTCAGTTGTTTCAGTTGGCTTTTGTTTTCACTTAATTCTTCTGCTAGGTTATTCTTTTTAACTTGTAGTTCACAGATTTCCTTTTTTAATGGATCCACTAGTTCGTAGAACCGAATCTTTAAAAAATAATAAGCAGTTTTAAAACCCAAATTACAATAGAAATTTGCTAATTTATAGGACTCTCCATTATCAGTAATAAAAGGAATAAAGGTAATAAAAGTGTTAAGAAGTTTCAGATTATATGCCTGTACAATAAAGTTTTTATTTGTATAAAACTAAGACAAGACAGTCATTAATTGACCTGACTGATACTTTAAGTCTTAATGTTCCAATTCAGTTCTCTCAAGGCTCAGATTATCTATAACTCCCCACCTTTGACAGTCTTTCTTTCTTCTCTTCTATCAATATTCTTCTCTTCATCTCCCACTACTGCTCACTCAACATTATATGCTTGTTATTTCCTAAACACATCAAATGTTCAAGAGTTTTGCTGTTATTGTTTCCTTTGACATTAGATCACTGTCCTCAGGTCTGTGATCTAATGTCACCTTATCAGTCAAGCCCTCCCCGATTCCCCCAACCTGATTTAAAATAGCATCCCCATGTGGCAGCAGTCCCTGTTCGACTCTTGTACTTTTCTCCGCAGCATTTATGACATTCTACATATTTTACTTTCTATTTACTATCTGTGTTGCTCCACTAGCATGAGGCCAGGAACTTCTGTCACTTTGATAAGCTTACATCCTAGGCTCTTGCTGAAGCTCTACTCACTGCTACCACTGCACTGGAAGAGACATTCAGGATGAATCAGGAGGCATCTTTCATATCACTAATTCCATTCAGTTCAGACCTCTCGTTCCTACTCATAATTCTCTTTGGGGAATTTGCCTGCATTAACCTAGTAAAGTGTTCCAACTGACAAGTACCTATAAAACCAAGAAGCCATGAGTAAAATAGGGTAATTAGGGGCTACTTTTTATATAGGGTAATTAGGGACTACTTATTACATAGGGTAATTAGGGACTACTTATTATATAGGATAATTAGGGACTACTTATTATATAGGGTAATTAGGGACTACTTATTATATGGGTAGACAGTCTGAAACACCTTAACATATTGCTGTATTACAAAAGTACCATATTTGTTGAGAGGCAAGCGCTAAGGTTGGTCTCAACATAATACATCTGTGTATAAATAACTCGTTAGCACAATACCTCCTGAGAAAACAAAGGGTATGACAAGGAACACTAACAAGGCAGAGGGCAAACTGAAATAATGGGATACTTGATATCTGCTATGGATAAAACCTCAAGGACAGCACTTAAGATATTTAATTTGTTTTGGACAGCACATGTTGGGTAGAAAAATATTTGTTTAAATAAAAAGCTGAACAAAAAATAACACTCTATTTTGTAGGAAGTCATTAATCTGGAAACCTTATCCATGTGAGAACTAAGAGTAGCAATCACCACTCCAGCAAAATGATAGGTAATATTTATTATGTTTACTATGTCCTAAGGACTGAGCTACGCATTTAACAAACATAATCACAGTTAATCTTCATAATCACTTCAATTGAAAGGCGCTATTATTATTATGAACCCTTTCACAGATGAAAAATTCCAGCCTCTAAAGGTGAAATGGCATCTATATATCATCTTTTTTTTGTTGCTCGTTTGACCTATATATCATAATCCAGCAGTTCTCAAAGAGTGTTCTGGGGACCCTTCGCTCCTCACCCCACCACTCTGAGACCTTTCCAGGGAATTCATAAGATCAAAACTATTTCCCTAGTAATACTTAAATTTTTTGCCTGTTTTGTTCATTCTCTTACTCTTGTTTCCCAGTGGCTACATGATGTGTGACGAGATCATCCTTAACGGCTAATGGAACATACGCTTAAGTATTCTTGTGTTTTAAAAATGTCTCCATTTTAATTTCTAATATGCTAAATATTAATAGATATAGCCCATAAAAACAAAAGCTCTCTGGGGACCACAGGGAGTTTTAGAGTGTAAAGGCATGCTGACACCAAAGGTCAATCCTATGTGTAGATGTGTGTAACCAACTCTATAGTGGAGATCCTGAACTAGACCCACACAGACCTCCCTCATTCGACCCCTTTGTAATCACACGAACTCCCCTCTCCTCTACTATCCCTAACCCCTGGCAACTCCCTATCTGTTGTTTATCTCTATAATATTTCATGTTAAGAATGTTACAAACCACCAGTTTATGATAAAATAATTCATTTCTATAGTCTACGCAGCCATTAACTTTGGAGCTCTATTTATTCCTTGACTTCGGAGATCAGTGGTCAGGACCCTTTAAAATTTGGTGATCTGAACACCATCCGCCATCTTCAGATCAGGGCCATAAAATAATTGGGTACTTCAGAAGTTATGGCTATAACAACATAAATGACAAATTTTAGTCTGAAAACGTATGCAGTTTTTAAAAAAGCGATACAAGACACTTACAGATACATATTCAGGAATAGAAAGCTGATCTTCGGGAAAACCTTTGAGTTTCATATATTGCTCTTCTGTCAACTCAAAGTCACGCAGATTTCGACGAATATCTCCAGCTTTCTCTCTTAGCTGATGATTTGTTTCTTCTAGTTGTTTCTGTCTCAATAAAATAGTTTCCATTTCTTGTTTCATTAGTTCTTGATATTTCCTGTTAGAAGAGAATTTGTGGCAAGCTTCAAAAAATTCTCAAGACTTAATTTTCTGAATCATCTTTTTATGGTAACATGAAACTAGAAAATGAAAAGCTTAAATGGTATATTGACTTTAGCTAAATGCTCATTTACTTAACCAGTTAAACATAAAATGACAATTCTATAATAATTACTAAATGTATAGCCACATAAATTATTAAATAGAGAATATTCTTAAAAAATAATTTCAAAAATTCAAATTATATAATATATTTCTTCTGCCTAAGGTTTAAGTCTTATACATCTGTTTTGGACCCTATTCATTAAAATAATTTCCATTTCTCTTTATCCAGGTACTACAAGTTATAACCCTTTAAAATGGCACCAGTGAACCACCATAAGGTATTCATTCAAACAATGAGGTAATGAAAACAGTAAACTGTACATCACTCTCAAAGAATACATGTTATAATAGACATTGTTATTGTCAGTTGCCTACCCAATGATTTTGAGCTGGAAGGGAACACTTGATTTTTCCCTTCCCTATATCACTCTCACCAACATCAAACACGCTGTTATTTCTCCTATCTTAAAACAAATGAACAAACAATAACGCAACTTTTGATCCCATTTCTCTAACCCCTTTGCTCCTCCTTGGAGGAAAACTTATCAAAAGTTGTCTATACTCACCGTCTCCAACGTTTTTCCTCTTAAACCTATGCCAATCAGGTTTTCACTCCCCTCTCTTCACTGAAATCTCAAGGTCACCAATGACATCCATATTGCTAATGATTAATTCTCAGTTCTTTTCATCTGTAATCAAATTACACTTGACACAACCAATCTCTCCTTCCTTATACACTTTATTTGCTTGGCTTCCAAGACAGCATACTCTCCATTTTTCTCCTATTTTACTGATGGTGCTTTCTCAGTCTTCTTTTCTAGTTTGTCTTAATGCTGGAGTACCTGGTCCTCTCTTCTGTTTATATTCACTGCCTTAGGGAATTTATCCAGTCTCATGACTTAAATGCTGTCTATATTCAAATGACTCCTAGATTGAAATCTCTGGACCAGCCTTTTCATGTACCTCCACATGGATTTCTAATCAGACAACTCTAATTTAACATGTCCAAAATAAACTGCTATTCACTCACAAACCAATTCCACTGTGGTTTTTCACTTAGTTGACTTAGTGATTCCACCCTTTCACTTAGCAATTCCAACCTTTCATTTATTCAGGTCAAAGATGTTAGCACAATCTTTGGCTCTTTTTTTTCTCTTAAACCCCACATCTAATCCGTTAGGGCATCCTATCGGTTTTACCTTCAATATATTCAGAATCCAAGTACTTTTTACCTCTATCAGCTATCAAGAGGATTATCGCAATAGCCTAACTACCCTCTCAGCATCATTCACTAGGATAAATGTCTTAAGCATGAGAATAGCAGCCCTATTATTGAATGCAGTGGTTTTCAAAGTGTTATCCCCGAACCAATAGGAGCATCAGCATCACTTGCAAACCTGGCAGAAATGCAAATTTTCAGGACTCCAACACAAATCAAACCAGAGGAGGAGACCCAACAATCTTTTCTAATAAGACTTCCATGTGGTTCTGATGCATGCTAAAAGTATGAGAGCCACTCATCTAATGTGACAGTGGCTAATAATGTGGTCAGACAATTTTTTAAAATATCAGTTAAATAGTAAGATCTTATAAAGGAAAAAGATATCTGCTTTGCACATTCACCTCTAAAATATAGAAACATTCACTTGCCAAATATTTACATGGGGTCCAGATATTTTTAAACATGGAGGTACTCTGTGTGTGTGTGTGTGTGTGTGTGTGTAAATCATTGTTCATAATTTCAATTTCTTTACAATGGCAGACCTTAAAACATGCTTGAAAAGAAATGTGAGAGGATACTTTTTACGAATTTGTTTAATTTTTGCCCCTAATCTCTAAATCTGTCTTGCTTATACTTAATTTGATTTTTAGTTACTTTTTTATTGAATCTTTCCAAAGAATTCATTAGTTTTCATAAAAATGATGTATCTTTTTTGTACTCATATTTGTTTATATAATTTTAATTAATTTATATAAATATAATAATTACAACTGGCATAGGTATATTGGAGAGTAAACACGATGGACTTTTGATAAGCACATGACCTAGAGAAGGCACTTTAGTTCAATAGGCCATGACAGTCTATCACTATGTTTTTCAAAGCAAATGAAGAAAGGTTAATCTAGACAGCAGTTAAGTGGTGGTCAGCTTATTAGGGAGCTCCCATTGTTGTTTATGCTTCATTTACATCGGCAATGTTTGCTAAATGAATGTTGAATTTTGACTTTTTAAATTTTGTATACTATACCAACTAACCTATTTTTTTGTTAGTCTGGATGTAAAAACTGTTATCATCTTTGGTTTAAAATTTCTCTACTTTAATGCTCGCTTTGGCAGCACAGATACTAAAATTTCTCTATTTTAGCTTATAATTACATGCATGAAAAATAACGGCATTACTTTTAACTGCTAAATTGGTATTGTTCTTTTTAAAGACTTACCTGGTATCCTTTTGCTGAAAAGTCAATTGGTTGTCTAATCTCAATGTCAGGAGCTGCTTCTGGTGAAGTGCATCATTAAGTTTCTCCTCCAATTCTTCAATCTTAATAAAGAGGAAAAGGTAAATTATCTGGCCAATTTTCAAATTTATTATTAAAAAGCTCTTAAAAGAAATAGTCAAAAAATGGATAGAGGTTTTTTTGCAATGGTTGTGTCCACAAACTACAAAGTCCGTTTATAAAATGGTTTTTAAACTGTAGTTTGAAACTGTTGCCTCATAAATGCTTTTTTTACCAGGCCGTCATTAAAACTATTTTTTTCTCCTTAATCCACTCTCACTGAGAAGCCCACTAGCAAATGAGATTTTATGCTGGTGTTTCACCTAGGTAATTATTTCTAGGCCAGATCTTGCATTTGTGCTTTAGATCCATATATCTCACTACATCTTCAATTGACTATTATAAAACATCCAAAATGAAACCAGTCATCAACTTTACCTAATCTTATATTCCTGGCATTACCTTAGTCTCCAAAGCAAAAAAAATCTGAACCATATTTGATATATCTAGTTCTCTCTACTGCTTAGTATGATCAAACACCATTTTGTTTTGTTGAGTTTACTTCATAAATAGCTCTCAAAACTGTAGCATCCTCTTTAATACCCATTGACAAGTCTTCAGGCAGATCTTTATTATTATAACAGTTTAATAACTGTATTATTATAACGGTTTTCTCACTGGTTTCCCCAACTCTAGTTTATAAACCTGCAAACCAATCTTCCTTTATTTTACTTATAAAAAATGCTATCAAAAATTAATTTTCTGAGGTCTAAATCCTCCAGTGGATCCCGTCTTCATAATAAATTTCCAAACTTCGTGGCATAATATACTAGTTTTTCTTTAACTGACCCTTGCCAACCATTTCATTTGCTACTAACTGAAAAGGAAAACACTGTTCCAGCTAAAAGAAGGGCTTACTATTCCCTAAATATGCTGTGCTCTCTTAAGGCTCTATGAACTTGGATTTTGCTCTTAGTCTATTTAGATAATTCTTTATTCTCTGTCAACCCAAGCAATTCTTCTTACTATTTAAAATCAATTAATTTCACAGCCAGTCCTTAATATTTTGCCTCGTCAAATCCCCCCTTTCTACTGGATCATTCCTACCTTTAACTAAACATATTCTGTCTCCCACTAAAATAAGCAACAACGACACTCCCTTGACCACACACTCCTTGGCTGTAGTACCATTTCTCTGCTCACCACTGGAGCAAAACTTCAATGTGGTTTTTGTCCCATATTATTCCAGTAAAACTATTCTTGCCAGTTATAAATCACCTCCACAGTGCCGAGTCCAATAGTTATTTCTGCATATTTACCTACTTGACAGCATAATTTGACAGAATCAACTGCTCCATTCTCTTTTGGCTTCCATGATATTCCTCTTTGGTTTTCCTCCTAACTCAACAAACACACATTCACATGCACACCCACTCCCACACATCTAGTCATGGACTGTCTCCTAAATTCCAATTGACAATTCCATTTAGAACTAACAGGAATCTAAAGTTTAACATGTTCACAACAGAACTTATATTTTACTTCCCAGATCAGTTTACACCCAGCCTTTGATTTCTCAACAAATGGCTCCAGTTAATGAAGCCAAAAACGCAGGCATCGTTCATAAGGAAATAGCCTAGTAACTGTCTACTGTTTCGACCTTATCTGCTCATAGTTTATTACTTCTATGATATTTTGAATGCAAAAATCAGGAAATGTAACTCTAATTGCCCAAAATCTGCCAATGGCTTCTCTAACTGCATATTTTAAAGTTAAGGGTTAAATAAACAATGGTGATGGCCCAAATCCGGTCTATGTCCTGTTTCTGTACAGCCCACAAGCTAAGAATGGGTTTTAAATGTGTAAAGCGGTAAAAAAAAAAAAAAAAAAGAGAAAAATATGTGATAAAGCATATGTGGCCTGGAAAGTACAAAATATTTACTCTTTGGCCCTTCGCAAAAAATTCCTTATCTAAAATAGCCATTGCTAAGTGATGCTATGTCACATGACCTTGAAGATACTTTGTTTAATTGTTTTTTGATCAGGTCTCTCACTTGATGTCATCTCCATAAATAAGGGACTCTGTCATATTCATTGCTATATTACCAGAAATGTCTCAATAAATGCCTTAAATCGACAAATAATAACCACATTCCTTGTAATCACTATTTCACAGATCAAGAATACTGTTACCCCTAGGGCAGAAACTTCTTTATTCAGGTTTACAACCTTTGAAATTTCAACTTCTAAACAAGTCCCTTAACTCAAAGACAATCAAGCTGGGAAGACACACTCCTTCATTTCCCAAGCAATAAGGAACCACAGATCTCTAATGAGAGATCAAAAAAGAGTTTTGGCATTTAAAAACTGATGGGCAAGAAGAGAGAAGAAAAGATTAAAGAAGTGGAGTTAAGGAAGGGGATGCAGACAGCAGGGCATGTAGATGGGGTAAGTGTAAAGCTAACAATTCTCTAATACCAGGATGCTTGGCCCAAGCAGCTACACTTCTGAGTTTTCTCAGTTAGCAAGCAGCCGAATAGGAAGTGGAAATTAATACTTTTAAAAGTCCCTTTGGAGCTATCTGTTCCTGCTCTTAGACACAGAGAAATCAAATCGACAGGGTCAAGACATTCATTGTAATAAACTATAATAAACTGTAATATTAGAAATAAACATCGGCATGGTATTGCTGCCATACTGGTGTAAAAAGATGTTAAAGAGATTCTCATATTTCCTAACTTAAAAAGGCCTTGATGAGTAGAAAGTTACTTGTCTCTTCCAAATAAAGTCTTCCCTTCTTTCCAACATAACTCTGTTGTTATTAGTGACAACAATGTGTCCAATTAAAAACTTACATTTCCCAGCTTCCTACCCCTTGGCAGTGAGGGTGGTCATGCCTTATATTTCTAGTTAATTGTGGTCACTAGCTTGAGCTTCTAAGAAAGCTCTTGAAAAGGGATTGACTCAGACATAATTCTAGAGGTAGACTGGCTATTTGTGATTCTTGAGGTGAAAAGCACACGCTAAAAACAGCTGTGTAGAAGGTTAAAAGGAGCCTAGGTTCCTAATGATATTAAGAAGTAACCATATCAGGTCTAAATTACCTATTTTCAGATTTCTGTTATATCAGAGAAAGAAAATTTTTATTTTGCTTAAGCTACAGTTTCCACATCTGTTACAAGGCAGCCACCATTTTCCAAGTCTCTGGTCTAACAGTTGAATTTAATTCCTGAAACACTGGACAGCAGGTTTGATCTTTTTTTCACATCAGAAATACCTGTTATATTCATGATACTTGACCATTCAGGCCTACTAAATGCTTCCAATGACAGGAAGCTCAGTAACTTAAAAGCAGGCCATTTAAATGTTAATAGAAGGAACAGGTTTATATTCAGCAGAAATCTACCTTTCTTGGGACTTTCCTGGTGCTATATATAGTCTAGTGAGGGAAATTTAGCTTTTGTATGCTAGAATGTGAGATTTTCATCCTTGTATCCCCAAGGCTCAATGCATTGGTAAACTTTGGAGAATGAATGAATGGCTAAAAGACCGGTCTTTCATCAATCCCAAACTTGTACTTTCTCACCTTTTACCATCTCTGAAAGTGGAATGCATTTTACACAACACATAATGGTTTAACTCGGCAGTTTTTAACCTTAGCAATACATGTAATGATCCATCTCATAATCGAGGTGCCTTGCATTTGAAGAATTATGGAAGACTAATTCTTCTACATAGAATTATAATGTTTATTCCATATAATATTTCGTCATATATTTGACAATGAACATCTTGCTTCCAAGGAGTCTCAGACAAAGCAGAACAACCCTAGCCTTCATACAATAGATAAAAAAAAAACCTGTATTTCCAAAAACATTGAGAGAAACTTGGTGGCACACTTAGATAATTATATATATTCTATGAACCAGAAATTTTACTCCTGAGTATTTATGTCAGAGAAACGTCTACAGACGGCCAACGCTGCATGTGGTGGCAAGAAGTTGGAGGCAATCTGCTGTGGGAGTGGATGAATAGATTGATAAGACGAACACAGAGAATTATGTAGAAGTTGGAAGCAAAGAACTAGATAAACACATAGTAATATGAATGATTTTAAAAACAGCACAGAGTAAAAAAAAACTACAAAAGAGATGAAATCTAAAACATGCAATTTACGTTTATGTAAAGGAAAAAAATGATACCAATTTTCAAAAATAAGTATTAAAAAAGGATAATACTTAAAATAGCTGCACAGAGAGAAGGAGGAATGGAGATGAACTATGGGAATAAAAGGAATAAATATACAAATTAAAAAGTGATCTTGCAAGGATCAATAATGGTTATGTGTCATAAACTCAGGATTAATTCAGTCTTCTACATTTGCAGTCCAAGCAGAAAACCACAAAGATAAAAATCAAAACAAAACTGTACTAAGCACTATGAGTACAAAAATAATAATATAGTGCTGAATAAGCTTGGCCACTACTATTATTTATTATACACCAGGCATCTGAGAGCTCATGTGTATTGCTTTAATCCTACCAACAACTCTATTCAGTAAATACTATCATCATTCTTATTTTGTAGGAAATCACGCAATAAAAAGGTAAAGGATTTGCCCCAAAGCACCTGTATCTTAAAGAGTTATGAGGGTTTTTTATTATTATTTTTTTAGGCGAGGCAATCCTTGGTTGACCTCACAGATTGCAAGGACCTTGTCAGTTTACAATCCCTTATTTTTTATTTTTTACGCCTACAGCACCTGGTCTTCCTGGGTGGTCTCCCATCCAAGTACTAAGTAGACGCTACCCTGCTTAGCTTCCGAGATCAGATGGGATCGGGCTTGTTCAGGGTGGCATAGCCGTAGACCTGAGTTATGAGGTTTATATGAGATAACATGTGGAAAGGTCATAGAACAGTGACTGGCACAGGATAAGCATTCAATAAATGTTAGTTATTAATATTAACATAAAATTGCCTAAACTATTTCTTTACTCACCAAGACCTTGGGGTTTAGGACACTGTTTTCCTAGAGGCATGGGCAAGCCACTGGAGTACATTAGTATACACAGGCAAGGGCTAAAACTGTAGGTTGACTTAGCAAGAGAGAAGGTGTAACTAAAATAACAAAATGGAAGGAGGGGGTGATGGGAAGAGGTGGGATTAAGAGCAAAGGTGGAGGGTTCGCTATTGGAAAGAAAAGATTTTCTCGGGACATAGTGTGTTAAGAAGTGTCTCCCAGCTTTCTGAACTCACTATAATTTCTCATAGCTAGTGACTGCTTTACTAGGTCTTACAAAAAATACTGTAAATAACTGTAACTATAAATAACCACACAAAGCAGAAAAACAAGGACTAGGACATTCCTTCTTATGTGACAAACACCACTTGTTAAAGACTATGGCAAATGAATTTATACTTGGTACTATGACACAGTAACAATCAAATTGTAAGACAAATACAATAATTATCAAATAGAAAGATTCCAAAGAAACCAAATTGCCAAAGCAGAGGACTATACAGACTCAATAACATAAGTATGATCTTGATTCTCCTTGTCAAACTAGGGAGAAGGACGGGAATCAAGAGCATCAATGTTGGTTCTCAATGGAGCAGAAAACAACTTGGCTAGAAAAAACAATTTAGAACATATATACCTCACAGATGCTAGATTTAAAAAATTGAGTCTATAGAAGCAATTCATCCCTGCCCACCTTTGTCACTCCTTCTTTCAATACTTTTTGACACACAGAAATATATTCACATGTTCCTTCTAAAAAGTTTTCAAAAACTATGCAAGAACATATAACTTATGTTTATGATAAATGTATCAAGTTCAGATTACAAACATCAAAACTTAATTCTTATTTATCTGTAGCGTGAAGGCAAAAAAGTAAATAGATGACAAAATTTACACCTGATCTTACCTTTGTAAGATAATCTACTTTCAAATTGTCAATCATCATATTTTTCTGGGATAGCTCTATTTTCAGTAACTGAATATTATGAAGTAGTTCTTTACGTTCAATTAGTTGCCTGGTGATTTTAATTTTACCATCTCGCTCTTCTGATGAGGAAATGTCATCCGTAGGAACTGTTGTTTCTAAACTAATATCTTCGGATTCCAGGGAGCTAGAGACGTTCATTTTTTTTGATGCCTTGGCAGTTTTTCGAGACATTATTATTATGGTTCAATTTTCTTCTCCAATTCTATTTCAATTTTCTGTAGTTAAAAAAACATTAATTTAAATGCACACATTCTCTGCGAATAGCATAATGTATGTTAAAGAGATACTAAGGATTCTCTAAATAATTAGGCAATCTGGAGGACCCCAAATCTAAGACAGATTAGTAAATTACTGCTCAGATCAAGCATATTAAACTCACTACATCTGACCATAAACTCAGGCCCTTAGATGATTAAGAAACCCGGTTCCTGCAAGCAGGAATCTTCTTTAAAGGAAACAAAGAAATGTATGAGATAAAGCTCTAAATCACTAGTACCCAGGAATGCTACTAATAAAAGCAGCACATGTTCAAGACTAGAGAAATCACTTCTGACTCGGTCAGGGGAAGGTTATACAAAGACATAACTTTGAGTCTTGAAGGATTTGGAGAAGAGCAGGAAAAAGGAAAATGCATGCAGATGTTAAGGTTAGTATGGAGGTGCCAAAAGTGTAAAACAGAGGAAGATAGCGGTTGTCAGGCTGGGGCAAGTTTTGTGAATTAGTAGTGATTCCCATTTACCGACCCCTCTCCCCTCGCCCAACACAAACACATATACAACCTTAATAATCAACACTGAAGGGCCCTGAATGTCAAAATGTTTGAAATTTATTCTACAGGCAATGAGGCATCACTTAAGATTCTTAAAAAAGGGAAACGACATAAAAACATTTTTTTCGTAGGCTTGCAGATAGCAGAATGAAAACAAGAGGGTAGAAGAGAAAAACTCAAAAATTCTAAATCAAACTTCCTACTCTTTCACAAAAATTTTTAGCATCTCCTGTGTTTTGATACTACACGAGATAACGAATGACTTATGGTATTACAGATACGTTTTTCTAAACTGAACGATGTGTGAAAGGTAAACGATCAGAATTTTAGCTGGATCGGCTTCTCTCCTTTTCAAAAGGAAAACTGTAAGGAAAGGTGAAATTAAAGACAGGCAACATCACCTGGGTTACAAAGGGTCAGAGACTGAGACTATCCACACGGCATAGGATTCCTTGCCCCACGCGGTATGGGAAGGGACAGCCAAGAGCTACCTCGAAAGCTTCAATTACTCCACGTCGAAGAATGATCAGCCGCCACTGTAAGATGCTGAAGGAGCCTCTAAAGAGCAGCTCAGGTTACAGACCCTCAAAAAGAAATCTCAGGCGGGGGACCGTTAGGACCCGTAACCAGGACAACCATTTCTGCGCTAGGAGAAGGACAGTGGAAGCGGCAGCGTAACGACTTCAGATGTTACAGCCCACGCCACCGGATCTCCGCCCGGATCCGCCCCGGCGCGGAAAGCAACGCATGTTGGGAGCTGGAGTCCAGAGCCGGCCCCGCCCACTTCACAGGCGGAAATGGTTCCGGAGCGCGCCCGTCACCCGGGCTCTTCGCTTTCGCCCAATCCTCGCAGCCCTCAGAGAGCCAACCAACGTCAGTCTCGACGTTTTCCCGCGAGAGATGTTTACTAATATCCTGGAGCGGGAAGGGGCGAACCTCAGGGTTAAGTATTGTTGTACGATAGGGCTCCTTGCTTAACACTTTTCGCCGGAAGAGCGCTGTCGGAGACAGGATTCCGCGCCGCGAGGCAAGATGCTGAAGTCCAAGACTTTCTTAAAAAAGACGCGGGCGGGCGGCGTGATGAAAATCGTGCGCGAGCACTACCTGCGGGACGACATCGGCTGCGGTGCGCCCGGGTGCGCGGCCTGTGGCAGTGCGCACGAGGGGCCGGTTCTGGAGCCGCAGCCCCTGGATCCGGCGAGCAGCCTCTGCCCGCAGCCGCACTATTTGCTGCCTGACACCAACGTGCTACTGCACCAGGTGCGTCGACGGGTGGGCCAACCATGGGAACCGCGGTGCTCCCACCAGGAAAAGGGGGCGTGACAGATAGGGAAACTGAGGCTCGAGGAGATGCGTCTTGGGCAACGTCACGCACTTAGGGAGAGGCAAACCTCATCGAACCTTATGCCTCCTGGCCCCCAGGCCGAGGTTCTTTTCCTTGGACGTATTGTTTTTGAGTTCTTGGAGTCGTAAGAACTTTAGATACACTAATTTTCTAACTCCTGGTGTCTCTTCTGCCTTAGATTGTAAGTGTCTGGAGGCCGGGGACCTGGGCTTCTGTGGCCTCCAGCCTGCGACCCCCAGGCAGCTTGTAAGTGCCTACCAACGAAAACTATGTGGGCCAAAGTATTTCTCTTTTAATGGACTTAATTTTACGAATATTTGAAATTAGTCTGTTTACATGTGCTTTTCTCTATTAGACCTGAGGGATTTTCTGTAGTAAAATAGCTCATTACCTTAATGTATACTTGGTGGTTTTTTAAAACGGACAGGTTTTATGTTCGACAGAAACCATTTACAAATGAACATAGAAAAAAATTAATTATTCTTCTTCCTTTTCTTTTCCTTTTAAGATTGATGTTCTTGAGGACCCTGCCATCAGGAATGTAATTGTGCTACAAACAGTTCTGCAAGAAGTGAGAAATCGTAGTGCTCCGGTGTATAAACGAATCCGAGATGTGACTAATAACCTGGAGAAGCATTTCTATACATTCACTAACGAGCACCATAGGTAGGGGGGAATTAATGTGAAGTATCAGAAAACTATAAAATTAGCTAAATTTGAGAGAGGGGTCCTGTAATTTGTGACTTCAGAAGATATCTGATAGATTTCATACAAGAGTATTATTTGGATCTTACACAGTTGTACAGAATATAATGCTAAGTACATCTCATTAAGGTCACGTAGGCATTGATTGGATCAATCTTAGAGCCAAGGTCTCCTGACTCTTGGGTTATAGTAGGTACTTTTATTTCCAAAATGTTTTCATTTTGAATTAATCTTAGTATGAGTTGAGCAATAGAATCTTGGCAGATGAGATTTGTCTAGGTTCTTAGAATACCATATTCTATAAATGGTAAATGTAGGTTAATGAAGTGTAAGTTTTTGAAGGTGGTTTAGATATATAAAGCAGATTTATTCTAAATGGGCTTTTAAAAGTTAATCTAGACCTTATAACTGGTCAAATTGAAGAAGATAAGGTTAAAGAATAGAATTATGTTCCAAATTCAAGACCTTCGTTTGAATATAATATGTGGTTTTAGAAAATAGTTATCACGATATGTAAGTCAACGATGAATCTTAGTATACTTTTATTATAATAGATCAGAAGGCCTCAATCTTGACATTGCTGACATTTTGGACTGGATAATTCTTTATCGTGGGCAGGTCATCTTATACATCATAGGATGTTTAGCAGCATCCCTGGCTTCTACCCACTAGATGCCAGTGGCAACGCTTCCCCCCTCATCCGCAGAGTTGTAACAACTCATAATATTTTGGGACATTGTCAAATGTTCCAGGTGAGTGAGGCAAAATTACCCCAGTTGAGACCACTGGATTAGATGGTAGATCTGGTAATGAAATCCCATTGGAATATGCTAATTAAAAATATAATTTCTCAGTTTTTCCTTATATTCCAAACTTAAAAAATGTTCTTGTAAAGAACATCAGTAAAGCACTTGTAGACTTCTTATTCTAGTTCCTCCTCGAAATCTAGAAACAAATGTCACTTGTCTTTTAGTGCAGAAAGATCAAGTTTTTATGGAGCATGATCATCAGATCACTAATCAGAGGTTATTTTGTTAGCTTAAGTGTAGTGAATAGGGTTTAGCAATAGTGGGGTTGATAGAAAAAATCTTAGATTTTAGGACACTTGGGCAAATCTCATTTAAAATTCTGTTGCTCAACTTATGCTAAAACCAATTCAAAATTTTATGACAAGGTCTTTGATAAGCTTAAAGCATTAGCAGGTACACTTAATGGTGAGAAATAAAATGATTCTGAAAACAATATAAAGTCAAAAAATTTTTAATTGAATGTATTATATTTAAGCACTAGAAGTTGTTATATTGAGTTTTGTTATTCTTAAATTTGGCTTTGAAAAATAGATTTAAAGAAATCAGAATGCTGACATTTGGGAATTCAGAGTAGATAGAATTGGAAGGAGTATGCAGTCATATCTGTATCTGGTTTTTCAATCTCTAGAAAGACTGGTTTTTAATTCATGTTTATCATAGATAATTTACATGCATTATATATGATTGTAGAACCATATAATCATAAATCATCTAATATAGCTTTTAGAATTTACTGTTAATCTACAGTTTGAATGAAATCTCATCAGACCTGCAAAGTTATATTATAGTTTTTTCCAACAAACTATTATTTCATGTTCCAACCCAAGTGTAAATTCTGATTTTGAATTTTTCTTTTGGTGAAATAAAATTGTTTTAGCTTTAGCTATTCTATTAATAATATGCTTTTCTTTGAGTACATTCCAGAGGAAAAGATACACTATGGACTTTTAAGTTTAATGGTTATTTAGCATTTATGTCCCAAGACTGTTTCTATTGGTTTTCATTTCTTTCTTTTTTAAAAAAATTTTTCTTTCCTTTACATTCAGAGAAACTTATGTGGAACAAAAACAGGGAGAAAATTCTAATGACAGGAATGATAGAGCCATTAGAGTAGCAGCAAAATGGTACAATGAACATTTGAAGAAAATGTCAGCAGAGAATCAGCTGCAAGTTATCTTTATAACAAATGACAAGAAAAACAAAGAGAAAGCCGTAGAAGAAGGAATACCAGCTTTCACATGTAAGTCTAAATGTAGACACTGTTAGTTCACCTTTGTAAATGCATATAAAAATGATCAGGCCCATGACAGGTTCACTTGACTGTATAATATATTCATGGTCCTGTATTATTTCATGTAATTTTTTTTGCATTTTTAAACTTCCCAGCATTTCTAAGGTAGGTGTGTTGTGGTGCCCAGTAGCTAATTTTCCCATCACCATTCAGAATGGCTTAGCAATAAAAGCTCATTGATATGCTTGACTCTGCTTAGACACTACCACATCAACAGTTACGGCCTCCACCCCCCACCCCCAACCACCCCCCCAAAAAAAATTGACAGATGTACCATCACAAACAAGATTATTGGTGTTCTTTCATATCTAAAAACAAAAAAGAACACTTGAATTTATCAAGAACAATAAAACTTGTTTTTCAGGTGAAGAATATGTAAAGAGCCTAACTGCTAACCCTGAACTCATAGATCGTCTTGCTTGTTTGTCTGAAGAAGGGGTATGTTTGAGTTTGTTTTATTTTGTTTCCGAACAGTGAAAATATTAAAATA
Source organism: Pteropus vampyrus (assembly GCF_000151845.1). Classification (NCBI taxonomy): domain Eukaryota; kingdom Metazoa; phylum Chordata; class Mammalia; order Chiroptera; family Pteropodidae; genus Pteropus; species Pteropus vampyrus. The sequence continues at coordinate 2,393,361 of NW_011888936.1, forward strand.
GCCGCTTTGAGTCATTAAATTTAGAATTTGGAATGTTGGTGGGTAAGCTGGAATTGGAATAGGAGCTGGGTTGTAGACAAGAGTGTGTACTAGGTTTATCAAAATGCCATTCCAAAAAGACTTGACTTTCTAAAGAGATGTTTTTTGCCCATATAGCCTCAGCAACCCGGGTAGGGCTAGGAGTAGATATTTGACAAAGAAGTGGCAGGCTGCAGACAGAGCATACAGTTGTATTAATCTCAAAGGAGGACAGGAGGGAGTCATAATAGGTAGAACAGGAAGGGTAGGAGCCATATAATGCGGACCTAGAATTTATTCAGTAGGTCACTAGTTTTTGAACTATCTTATAAAGATCTCCCTAAAGGGCTGCTATGAAGAGATAATAGCAGATAGGATTCTGGACTCCCAACCTTACAATGGCAGACTAAAAGAAATTAAGGGTGTATGAAAGTGTACCTGAGAGGGATGGGGGAGGATGATCAGAAATGTTATTTATTTGAAGTAACATTTCAGCACTCTTACTGATATGTAAGATGATGCTCTGTATCAAGGGCAAGATTAGAGGCAGACAGATGAGTAAAAGGATTACTGCAATAGCGGATATGAGAGGGTATGTCATGGGAATCATTTAACTTTGTGAACCCTCATTTCCTTAGATGTAATGTTTGTTTAGTGATCACGACTTCCTAGTGTTGTTATGAAGATTGAATGAGATAACAGCAGTGATATTAATAAACTATCTAGCACATAGCCAGGGTAAATGTACCATTCCAAATGGCAGCTGTTGTTATTGTAGAAATAAGTTTTATGTAATAGAACATTATACATACATCCAGTGTTTACCGTATTTTTCTCATTACTGCTTGCCTTCAACCAGCTACTTTACAAAACTAAATGGAAGTGAGAAAATAAAATCTGGGCTCAATTTTTGTAATACAGATTTAGGATTGCCCTTCTAATACGTAGTCACTAGTTCCATTATTCACTTTTCAAGTGCACAAAAGCCACTTGTGCCCAGTGGCTACCATATTGACATCACAAAAGGAATAGTCCCTTCATCAGAAAATTGTTTTAAATAGCACTGATCTAGAAGAAAAAATGAGAAGTAACATTGGTAAGATGTGGTATTTGATTAAGTATTATGGTAAGGTAAGTGTAGGATATAGTAAAATGACAATTTTGTTGTATTATATATGTTCCTCAAATTCACTTTGCCATGCAGTATCATGTAATGAAAACAGCTTATGGGGAAACGTAGTTAGGGGCACATACCCCAAAACTTCATGAAGTTGTGGAAAGAGAGTATCTAAATTTGGACAGAAGGTTCTTGTACTAGATGAAGATGGCAAGGCTCATAACACACTTGGTGATCTGAGGTAACTGATAGATGTTTGAGAGGCTATGTATGTGTTTTGTGGATTCCTATGCAGCTTGGTTCAGCTGGTGCAGTTTTCTGCATTCACCTAGTATATTCTAATCTGTCAGTTGCATTGCGACAGTTTCTGTTTTCAAAACAGTAGAACTGACTATACTTAGTCAGAGTACCTAACCCAGGTTTGGGGTGTCAGGGCTTCTCAACAGAAGAAATATCTATGCCGAGATATGAAAACTGCTAACTAAGCAAATTTGCTTTGAGACAGGGTCATTTTAGCTATATTACGTAAAGGAGTTAGCCATGGTAATAATTAGGGGAAGAGCATTTTGTGCAGAGGAAACAGCAAGTTCAAAGTCTCTGAGGTTAGAATAAGTTGGTAAGATCAAGGAACAACTAAAAGTGTTGGGATAGAGCGAGCAAAGGAGAAAATGTTAGTAATGAAGTTAGAACTGTAGGTAGGGTCCAGGTCGTGTAGTATGTAATAAATAATGGGAAAATATTGGATTTTAGTTCACTGGACCTGGACAGCTGTTGAGCAAGGGAATAATGTGATCTATCTGGCTGCTCTAAGAATAGATTAGAAGCAACATCCCCCAGGAAGGAGGATATTTTAGTACTTCAGTAGAGAGAAAACAAACAGAAAATTGGACCACGGTAGTAGCAGTAAAGGTAGTGGGAAGTACTCAGATATTGGCTGTATTTTGTAGATATATGTTTTAGGAGTTGGTGATGGATTAGATGGGACTGTGAGGAATATGGGTGACTCTAGGTCTTTTACCTAAGCAACTAGATAAATAGTATTTCTTTATTTCTACCAGATGAAGGGGGAAGCAGGATCAGGTGGAAAATTGCAAGTCTAATTTTAGACATTTTCATTTTGAAATACCCATTAGAGCTCAAGCAGCTTTATAGTTTGACTAGTTTGGTATACAAATCTGTAGCTCTTGAGGCGGGTTATGACTAGACATGACAGATTTGGAAGTCATCAACATACAGATAATATATAAAATTGTAAGACCAAATGAACTTATCTGGGGCGGGAATAGACAAATCTGTTTTGTTTTTTGTTTTTTGTTTTTTTAAAGCTATAATTCACATACCATATAACCCATCCATTTACAATGTATAATTTTTATATATTCACAGAATTCTGCACTGTCACCATGATCTAATTTTAGAATGTTTTCTTCCCCTGTTGAAGAAACTTCATATCCATTACGACTTGATCCCAATCTCCTCTTGAAACGCCCTTACTCCAGCCCTAAGCAACCACTAATTTCTCTATCTATAAATTTGCCTCTTCTGAACATTTAATATAAAGGGAATAATGCAATATATGGTCTTTGTGACTGGTTTTTCTCAGAATATTTTCACGGTTTTCCCGTGTTGTAGCATATATCAATACTTCATTTGTTTTTATTGCTGAATAACATTCTAGTGTATGGTATGCCACATTTTATTTATACATGTACCAGTTAATGGACATGTTCGTTCTCACTTAGGGGCTATTATGAAGAATGCTGCTATGAACATTTGTATACAAGTTTTTGTGTGGACGTATCTTTTCATTTCTCTTTGGTATATACCTACGTATGTATATAAGTAGATTTACTGAGTCATAGGATAATTTTATGTTTAACTTTTGAGAAACTGCCAAACTGTTTTCCAAGGTGGCTGTGCTAGTTTACATTCCCATCAGCAATGTATAAGGGTTCCAGTTTCTCCATGTCATCACCAATACATGTTTTTGTCTGTCTTTGATTATAGCTATCCCAGTGGGTGTCAGGTGATATCTAATTGTGGTTTTTATTCACATTTCTCTAATGACTAATGGTGTTGAACATTTTTGTCATGAACTCTTTGGCCACACACACACACGTACGTGTGTTTGTGTCTTTGGAGAAATGTGTATTCAAATCCTTTGCCCATTTTTTTGTTGGGTTATTTGTCTTTTTATAGAGTTGTAAGGTCCCTTTAAATATTCTGGATACAAGACTGTTATCAGATATATGGATTTGCAGCTATTTCTCCTAGGCAAACTTTTTTTGTAAAGGATCAGATAGTACATTTTTTTAGCTTTGCAGGCTGAATGGTCTCTGTCGCAAGTTCTCAGTCTCTGCTTTTGTAGTGCAGAAGCAGCCATCAACAATAGATAAATGATTGAGTGTGAATGTGTTGCAGTAAAACTTTATTTCTCAAATACAGGCAGTGGCTTGGACTTGGCACATGGAATTTAGTTTGCCTAGCCCTGACCTAGGGGAGTGAGTATAGTTAGTAAAGAAGAGGTCCAAGGGCTGAGGCCTTGGGCACTCCAACATTTAGAAGTCAGGAACATGAGGGGAACCAACAAAGGAGATAGAAGAGGAAAACTGGGTGAGTGTGAAATTCTTGGAAGCGAAGTACAGAAAATGTTTTAAAGACAAGAGGGTGTCCATCTGTGTCAGATATTAACTGGTAAATCAAATTAATGAGGACTGATGATTGGATTTAGCATCATGACAGTTTTGAGGACCTGTCCAGTTTAGTCCGAAGTCTGACTACAATAGATGGAAAAATGGAAAGAGAAGTTACGGTTGTAACACTTTCAGTGCTATAATGGAGAGAAATGAGTGGTATTTGAAGAACAAGTGAGATCAAGAGTATTTTTGTTTGTTTGCTTTTTTAAAAGATGGGAGGAAATAACAAGAAAATAAATGTAGATAATGAAAGGAAAACAGCCTATCATTGAGCCTTGTGACACATTTAGAGATCAGGAACAGGAGATCAGAACAGGAACAGGAAACTAATCAATGAAATAGGACAGAAACCAAAGGATTAATGATTCGAATGCTGATGTGTCTCAGAGAAGGAAAGATCTCTTTTTTTGGAAAAATCATATTTTAAAATTCTGGTAAAACTAAGAATGGAGCATTGAATTTGCTAAGACATTATAAGTGACCTTGGCAGTAATGGTTTAGTTGAGTAAGGATGACACTCAACTAGTGCATTCATGAGAGAGTATATAGGTGAAGAAGTAGATACACAGCTATTCTAGAGCATACCTCTGCGGCATTTTGGTATGAAGTGGAACAGAGGATCCAGCCACTGTCTGAAGGAGACCCAAATTTTATTTAGTTATTAATAGATCATATTATGTTTATATGATGGTGAGAATGTTAACAATAGAGAAGAAAATTACACCCGAAACTTACTGGATTTCGTTAACCAGTGTCACCATAATTAAAATAAACAAACAAACAAACTAAGAAAATAAATCTTAAGAAAAAAAACGTATGATTCAAGAGAGAGAAGATAATTACAGGAAAAGTTCTTGAATAAAGGAAAGGAGATGGTTTGTAGTACCCAACTGAAAGAACAAACATTCTATTCACTGTTACAGGAGAGAAAGCTGAGGTTTTGATGTAGGTGCAAGTGGGTGGGCAGATTTGGTGAGAAGATGAGGGTGGGTCTGTCTCTACTGATTGCTTCTTGTTCTCAGTATGGAGATTGAGGTCGCCACCCCCCCCCCGCCCCGCCCCGCTGAGAATGAGGAAGGAAGACAGGGCAGTTAGGGAGTTAAGCAAAAAAAGAGGAAGGTACAAAGTATTCTCCTTAGAAGGTGGAAATAGAGCAGGAAATGAAAGAAGCCATGCAGTCAGGATTTTGGATATTGAAGTCACTGAGAATCCTGATAGATCTTATGATAGATCTAAAGCAGTTCCCAGCCTACCTCTATCTTATATCCTTAGCTGTTTAAAATAGCCAAAATAAAAATAGTATTTCTTGTGCTTTCAGTAGCCACAGTCTTTTTTCATGAAATCGAGGCTTCAAATTAGCTTTCCTGTAGCTACCTGCCCACTTAAATACACATCTTCATTTTGGGAGGCCTGGGGTGAGAGTTGGTATGCAGAGTTGCTTAGTGACATACATCTGTGGCTAAACCCTAAATGTAAGGAAATTGAAATGTTTGTGTAAGTTGCCCTAAGAATAGAAAGCACTTTTTTTCTCACTGTGCTATATTCTTATTCATGAAGTTATATATACCATGATGTGGATGGTTTTTTAAAAAACTACCTGATTGTGATAATAGTTACATATTGAGTATATGGAAAACTTTACATACTAACTGCATCTTTTGGTTTGCTTATTTCACAGAATGAAATAGAGAGTGGAAAAATAATATTTTTGGAGCATCTTCCCTTAAGTAAGCTACAACAAGGCATAAAATCTGGTACATATCTTCAAGGAACATTTAGAGCCAGCAGGGAAAATTACTTAGAAGCTACAGTATGGGTTCATGGAGACGCTGAAGAAAATAAAGAGGCAAGTGTGTAAATAAATGCCTTATACACTAATATACTTTCTGTTCATTATTTTCTTTGATAAGTGCTTAAAATTTTGTATGAGAATTTAAATTTGCTTTAACTACCCTGTCAGCTTGAAGGCTGATATGTGGGAGGTACAGATAATAGAACTAATCACTTGTTTAAAAAACCACTTATTGAAGAAAAGAACTTTCTATTAACCTACTTTTAAGGAACAAAAATCTAGTCAAGTAATAAAACAGGATGACAGGATGCTTCTATTTTATGTATTATGACCAGTTATGGGAAATACTATTTATATAACGTGTAATTGCTCCAGAAAGCTTTATACCCTTTCAAGTGAATAGCAATTATTTTGAACATGCTCACTATTTGCCAGGCACTCTTCTATTTTGCATGCTGTGTTTCCTTTAATCTTCAATCCAGCCTATAGAAGTAGGTACTCTTTTTTCATTTTACCAGTCAGGACCCTGAGATTTAGTGAGGTTAAGAAATTTTCCCAAGGTCTTTTTGTACTACTGTTACAGCAGAACCATGAACACAACCCATATTTTCTGACCCTGTTTTTGTCTCTTTGATAATGAGAAATTAAGAGTATGGAGTAAAGGGGCACCAAGGAGGAAAAAATATAAAGGAGGATAAATAGAGATACATAGTGACATTCAGAATATATCTAAACTTGTTAGGGAACCTTCTCATTCTTACATTGCTGTTATATATAACTGGGCACATGGCATTTCCTGTTTTACACAGATAATCTTACAAGGACTTAAAAATTTAAACCGAGCTATTCATGAAGACATTGTGGCTGTGGAGCTTCTCCCCAAGAATCAGTGGGTAGCACCATCTTCTGTGGTTTTACATGATGAAGGTCAGAATGAAGATGATGTGGAGAAAGAAGAGGAAAGAGAACGCATTGTATGAAACCAAGCAGGTTTTAATTTTTGTCTGTGTAGCTTTGTATAATTAATATGGTAGCTTTGGAGAAAATGAAACATTTCATTGCTTTCAGGTATATTGAACAAAATTATGGTTCTGTAGGTTTAATACATGTCATACACAAAGTTAATATTTTCCCTTTAAGTGTTTAGTCTTAAATTAATGTCTTATTTTGCTCAATAAATGAATTTAAATACAAAAAAATTGTTAACTTGTGTATAAAACTTAAACTCTGACATTCAGGTACATGATCTGTCGGAATGAATGAGGTTTAAGTAAATATCGATTAAATTTTTCTGAAATGCTTTTATGTAATGTTAAAATTCCCTTAGCATACTAGATATATTTCTGGGCCCTTATATTTGAGTGTGTTTAAAAATTCCTTCTCTGTTACTGTATTTGTTATGAAGAGAATGCTTTTAGTTGTTTCTTATAGCCAAAGTCTACCTGATGTGACCTATTTATTTCTCTATTTTAGAATTATAAGAGTAATATAAATATTTGGAACTCATACAACGTTAGTAGTTCTTTTTCCGTGAATTATATTCACCGCTCTGGAGTCTTACTGTGACATTATCTGTGCAGAGTGTAGGACATAGGAGAGTGTTAGGGGTGACATACTATAAGATCCTTCTGCTGTTTCCATAAGAAATACTCTTTATTTTGAAAAAGGAAGCAACTTTAAAAATACTACTTTTTTTTAGTGTATTAATAAATGCCACATAGCTAATTAGTACAAACTAGTACTAAAGTCCTAGTCTTTGAATTCCCAGACCTGTGTGTGTTAGTAAATCCTAATATTAAAAATGAAAAGAGTTGAATTCTGACATACTTATTCAGTTATATTTATTTTTTTCAATTAGCTGTTTTCGCATTCCTTTATTATTATGGAACTATTTCTGTGGTTTGGTTTGACATGCTCTTGCTTAGAATTTTGAAGCATCAATATTCTGTACTTTTATGTCATAATTTAGTGCCTGAAAATATTAGTAGCATATTCATATTCTCATTATGAAGGGAAATTGTGTCATTATACTTAGAAATAACTGGAGATTTTTTTTTTAAATCTCAGCTTAAGACTGTTGTAAATGAAAAAATGTTGAAGCCTACTGGCAGAGTCGTAGGAATAATAAAAAGGAATTGGAGACCGTATTGTGGCATGCTTTCTAAGTCTGATATCAAAGAGGTGAGTAGAGAGCATACTGCTATGTAATAAAAAATGATACATATTTAATACAACTTACAGCCCCCGTTTGCCCCCACCCCAATTTTGTATGTATGTGAAATCTTTTTTCCTAATTTTCTCTAGTCAAGAAGACATCTTTTTACACCTGCTGATAAGAGAATTCCTCGAATTCGGATAGAAACCAGACAAGCTTCTACATTAGAAGGACAGAGAATTATCGTTGCTATCGATGGATGGCCCAGAAATTCCAGATACCCAAATGTAAGTTTGAATTATTAATTTTATTTTAGATGATTTCATTTAAAATTTAGAAATAAAATTGCTTTTTTCAGTGGAATTAGAATCTGCTTATGTTATAAAATTTATACTGAAATTTAAGAGTATTTCACACAGGTACCTGATAAGTACTGTACATCCAATTTGAAATTAATCTTATGAAATTCCAATGTAAATCATTTGGTTACTTTTATTCAGAATTCCAAATAAATAACTTCTATTGATAGGAACTACAAAAATGGTGTTTGATACCTAAGTAAACGTTAATAAGCAGATTTTGAAGCTACTGTATTTGAAGCACAATGAAACTTGGAACTAATCGGAAATAAACAGATACTTTGTTAAATAAGCGCTTAGGCCTTCATTAAGTCTCCATCATAAACACTTGAGGATTCTCATCATTATTTAATTTACCAAGGGGTCATTTTTAAGAAGTGGTTTTGCATACATACTAAGGTGATATGTAAATGCACAAGAATTTAATGCGAAAATAAAATACAAATTATCAAATAAAGTTATAAAATACACCTTTTTAATAACACCTTTTTGGCTTTAGGGACACTTTGTGAAAAATTTAGGTGAAGTTGGAGATAAAGAGACTGAAACAGAAGTTTTGTTACTTGAGCATGACGTTCCCCATCAGCCTTTTTCACAGGCTGTTCTTAGCTTTCTACCAAAGATGCCCTGGAGCATTACTGAAAAGGTAAGTCGGAAAGAATTCTTAGTGACTTTATAAATTACTATATCTGAGCGAATTTTCTTTGATTTCCGTATTTTTAAATATGTAGAAACCATAGTCCCTTTCTTTTCTGCATTTACTTAGGTACAGTACTCTTAGGTATTACAGAAATCACTTGCACTGAAAGATACTTTTTTCTAGAGGACTGACACTAGCTTATGTCAAATTTTTCAAAGGCAAGGGAACCACAAGTAATGTCTGGTTATTAAGAAATAAGATACTTTTCATTTTTATATTTTTGTATAGGTAATGTCGATTTCATAAGAGCAGTGTTGCATTTGTACTATCCAAACAACTTTTTATTTCTTAATCATGTGGCATCTTCTAGGACATGAAAAACCGGGAAGATCTGAGACATCTGTGTGTTTGTAGTGTGGATCCACCGGGATGTACTGATATAGATGATGCTCTGCATTGTAGAGAACTTGAAAATGGAAATTTGGAGGTATTTATTTTGTACTTTCATTCTTATCCGTATAGTTTTGTTCTTGAGTTTATTTTCTCTTGACCTATTGTAGAATTTGTGACTTATTTGTGCCAAGTATAGTCAGGTGTAGCTACGGAGACTGATGGGCATTTATCAAAAAATGAAATGGTAAATATGACTGAGTTTTTTCAGTTTATCTGAGTTTCTTCTCATAAAAACTCTTTATCCATTTCAGCATGTTAACATTCTTTTATTTTTATCTTTTTAAGGTCGGTGTTCATATTGCTGATGTTAGCCATTTTATTAGGCCAGGAAATGCTTTGGATCAGGAATCAGCTAGAAGAGGAACAACTGTGTATCTTTGTGAAAAGGTAAATGTATTAAATTTAAAATGGAATTTTGATCTATGCTTAAAACTTTCATTTTATTTTTAATGATACCATCATCTGAGGTGTTTTCTAAGGAAAGGACGACGTCAGTATTCAGTGAAATTTGATGAGTAACTATTTTGTTAATTGTGAACAGTTTGTAAAAATCGTGGGCACTTTTGGATTCTTGAAGAGTCACAGTTTACATAAACTAGCTAAAAGACTAATACATAGAATAAAGTGGCCTTATATCAGTGAAAATATTGCAGTGTTTTTTGTTATTGAGTGGCCCAAAATAACAAGTAGATGTTGTTGATATAAATTGTTGTGTAGCTTTTAACTTACTATTTATGAGTAGCAAATTAAAAATGTATTTTCTGTTTTTTATAAAGTTAAGTCATAAGTCTACTCAAGTATTGTCCCATAAACTTACAGAGAAAAATTTGTGAAAGTAGAGGAGAAAGTTAAGCTTAGTCTGTTATAAATTCATTGTTTATGTAGCTTTTTTCCCATAAAAATTCAGTGACTGTCTTTTTTAGTACTTTTAAAACACCACAGGGCTTATGTTAAGTCTTAGAGAAGAGGCCAGTTGTAGAGCTAGTAGGGCTTCTGTTTGCATCTGGTACAAATTTTCTAGAACAGAGATTTCAGACTTCATAGGACACCTAGGTGGTTAGTGAAGAGACTTAAATTTAGATCCGCTGACATGAAGTCCAGGTTTCTTTTATTGCTTCCTTTTTGTAACAGTTTTGTGTAAGGACCTTTCTAGAAATATATAATTTTTATTACATGTTTTCTCAATTCCAATTTTAAAGACCAAAATATTCCTTTTTCTTTTTCCTTGTTAAAGTGATGCTATATGAGAATGAAACCACAAATAAATTTATGGATATAGCTGAGTAATCTTCGACTCTTTTTATCTGTTGCAGAGGATTGACATGGTTCCGGAGTTGCTCAGCTCTAACCTATGTTCCTTAAGGTGTAACGTTGACAGGTATTTATGCATGTTTTTTCATAAGAACATAGTAGTTAACTACTTTAACTGATTCCCATTAACAAATACTATTTTCCCCATAGGCTGGCATTTTCATGTATTTGGGAAATGAATCACAATGCTGAAATCCTAAAAACAAGGTTTACCAAAAGTGCCATTAATTCAAAGGTTAGTTTCATAGTTAATATTTAATGTTTAAAATTTTTTATACTTTTAACACTATTCTAGATTGTTTTGAGAAAGTTAGGCTTATTAAGAAATTTTCTCCGGTGTTGCAGTAAAATCTAGTTTTTTCGCATTTATCTGCTTAAGTCTTAATGTTGATTGTAAATGAGTTTATGTAACAGTTGTCCTATATTCAGAAACTTATAAAGCCTATATACTTCAGAAGACCAGATGAGAGTTAATGAACCAGAAATCATAGGTGCAGAGTATACATACTATAGCTAGGAATCTCTCTTTTGATAATGATTTTTAGGTTTTCCAAAATCATGAATTTTATGTAGTGGAAATATGAGAATGTAGTCAACCAGCTTTTATGATTTATAAGCAGTATGTTAACATATGGTTTCTATTTTAGGCTTCTCTTACGTATGCGGAAGCTCAGATGAGAATTGATTCAGCGTCCATGAATGATGATATTACCGTTAGTCTCCGTGGACTAAATAAATTAGCTAAAATTTTGAAAAAAAGAAGAATCGAAAAAGGGTACATTTCAAAAAATATCTATTAAGTTATTTCTTAATTCATTTATCTTGTGTTAAGATAACTTATTAACTTAAGTGTTTTATCATGGACAACGAGGAATTATGTAATAGTTTGAACAGAGACATCATCCTACTTCTTCTAGCTACCTTTTGAGTATTAGCACCCTGATTCTGGAGTGATGTTTGTTTAGGAGTTCTGTTCTTGTAATTTGTTGTTTTAAAACCTGATATGTTTGAGTTAAAAATCTTAAATTTTAAAAAGGCAAGAATTCCTTAAGACTTTTCTATGGGTTCTTTTTAATTTTAATTAGAAATGAGTTTCCAGATTAAACATTGGTTTTCAATTTTAGTTAATGTAGAGGAAGTTCTTGCACTTGAGAGTTGGAAGAGGTTTTAGAGATTTTTTTCAGTCCGACACCTATGTTTTTTAAATGATTAAAAGTTACAGTCTTCCCAAAGATCTAATAGCTAGTGGTGGATTCACGTCTTTTAGCTATTAAATCATGGCATTTGCCTAATTACAAAAGGTATAAGGAGCGTCCAGGTACCCAAACTTGTTGAAGTAAAGTAGTTAAAAGAAATTTGGTTCTTGAAAGACATCATCTGGGTTCCCAGGCCTGTCCAGGAGTAGGATCACAAGCAGTTACTAAAAGTATTTTTGTTGGAGAATGCAAACTCTATATCTAAGATGCACCTGTTAAAATTAAAAATTTAGTTCCTGCGTTGCACTAACCACATTTCAAATGCTCAGTAGCCACATGTGACTAATGACTACCACATTGGACAGTGCGGATAGAAAACGTGTCCATTCCTGCTGTAAGTTCTATTGGACAGTGTTCTAGATAGCTGTGATGAGCCACCCCTATCTCTACTCACCCCTCCGTTTTTTGGGAAGTTTTCTAAGATCCTAAGTATGAAATTCAAAACTGTGTAAGGATAGTTGGGGTGCAGTAAATCCCAGTAAGACTGTTGCTTAAGCTTGTCATTTAGATGTAAGTAAGAGAGCTGTAGATTTTTTTTAATGACACAAAATGTTATTCAGCAAATATTTGTTTATTGAAGGTTTACAATATGCTGGGCATCAGAAGAAAGGTTACATAAAGGTAATTTTTAGAAAATATGTTTTAAAAGCAAACAGTAAAACAAATTGAAATCTTATTCATTTTGGTGGTTTTAAAGTAAAACAGTTAGAAACAGTAACATCACTTCTCATAATTAGGATAGAAAAGATATTTTTCATCTTCAAAAACAGTCTTTAATCTTGTAAATAGAAGGTCATCTGTTAAAAGCCATCATTGAATCTTAGTCTCAGGGAGAATTGAGAAAACAATCAGTAAAAACAAAAATATTTTTTGCCTTCATAAAGGTTATGTTCTGTCTTAGCTTAAATCATGTCTCTTTTAAAGAATAGACATAATTATGTTATGTAATGGTTAGTGTTCTATGAAGGAAAAATGATCATAATGTGATTCATATACCTTGCTTTTTAAGCCAAGACATATTAGTAAACACATGTTAGATCTGATGCAGAACCTTGGAAATACTGCATGGCAGGAAAGGATTATTTGTTGAGATTTCCTCTCTAGTATTCCTTTTGTAGCTCTTCTAATAAAGGTGAGTTAAGGAAGAAAAGGAATTTCAGTTAACTGGTCTCATCTCATTTTTTTTCTCCTATGATTGTACAAGGTTACCCAGCCTCATTAAAATTGACGTTTTAGGTTGATTTGTTCCTCCCCTGATGCAAGTAGCATCAAGGTATGATGAAACATTAGACTTCCCTTGCTTTGTGGGACTTTACTTTTCAAAGGAGAACTTGCCAAGTCATTAAACAAACCATGTATGTAAAGTACTTAGCATAATATGTTATCTGACACATAGCACTCAGATATTGATAGCTATCAGTATATGCAACATACTAATATTTATCAGTTTCTTCTGTTGATTTAGTCTGTGTAGGAAATGATTTTGAAGTGTGTATCTTCTAATGTCACTGATCTACCTGTAGCGGTTTGCTTTTTGCCTCTCTCCATCATCTCTCACGTCAATATATGGTTTTCTGTGGTACATAAAATGCTGCCAGTATCTTTAATTGTAAAAGTGATTACAAACCCATGTAGCTTAGTAAAAACTCATATCTTGGGTACAGAAGATATTCAGACCCTCAGAAGAACTTGTATTTTGTTGTGTTGCCATTGTGCTCTCTTGTTAAGTGCATTTTCGATCTATAAAATATTAAACTATCCACGGGAATAGAACATAAAACTTAGCAGATGGTCATAAAGCCTCCAGAAGAATAATCGTTACACACTCGCTGTAATCATTTTCTGTTTTAAAAGAATCACTTCCGGAATTATTTCTGTTATTGGCTCACTTGGGTAATTCACCTCTTTAATTTTTATTTAGGGCTTTGACTCTCTCTTCTCCGGAAGTTCGGTTTCACATGGACAGTGAAACTCATGATCCTATAGATTTACAGACCAAGGAACTTAGGTATGTAATTTTTTTTGATGGGCAATAAGTAAGATTTTGATTTTAAATATAACATCTGCTTTGTTAGTAAACAAAACATTTATACCCAAAATGTCTCTTTCTGGCAGGGTTATAATTTTTTTTTTTTTTGACATGAACTGTATAGAAAAGTAAACATCTCACTTTGAAGTTTTTCTTACATAAAACTGGGATTAGTATAGTAGAAAAATTTCCAATTTGAATTGGTTTGTCTCAAATTGGTGTGTGGTATATTAGAACTTGACTAGTAATAGTTACTGTAAGTAAAAGAAGATTGCCCTGATTAATTTCGTAAGTATTTTATGTAGAATGTACTGTGGTAGGATAAAGTAATAATCACAGGGCTTCAAAGCCAGACTGCCTAGGTTTAGATCTCACTTCTGCCTATATAACTCTAGACAGGTTTATTTGTGACTAATAAATAGTACTTACGTCATAAAGTGTTGCGAAGAGTTTTCAGGTGATGTACTCAGCTATTGTTATTGTTTTATTGATTTAATTAAGATTTAGGAAGCGAGGAATTTTTGGTTAAATCAGAGTTAGGCCTCTTTTCCATGCATCTTATATAAGGTAATTTCGTAATTAAATTTGCATTTATACTTTTCCAGTTGATGATTGAGGATTAGAAATAAGAGCATACTCAAGTTTGTTAGTTAGGACCAGTGTGTACTTTATAGCATTAGAGCTAAAATTTAAAAAATATTTTAGTTGAGACTTCTGTGCAAATAAGTCTAATGTTATTAGGAACAATAAGCCTAACACTACAAGCTTTTTTGAGGAAAAAATTGAATCCAGCTTTACCAAAATGGAACATCACCCATTTCTTCCTACCAGTTAGAAAAAAACTTAGTTCTAAGAAGTTGTCTCTATAGTTTTAAAGGTATGCTAGGAGGCATTAATAATATTGTAAAAATTAACATGCTGTAGGAATCTTGTGAAATTAAAAGTTTTTAGATGGAAACAAATGAAAGATTAATGCATGTTCAGTGACTTGAGAGAAAGAAAGCACTGTGTAAACAGAAGGTAGATCATTTATTAAACTTAAGTTTTAAATGGACATAGATAACTATTTAGAATGAAAAACATCAGATTGGTTAAGAGTTTTGAAGTCAAGATATGTAGACTTGGATCCTGTTACTACTAATAACTGTGACCTTGAGCAGGAATAATGGTACACATGCTCAGTTTTCTCATCTGAAAAGCAGGGCGTATGTGTGTGTATGTGTATATATAAACACATACATACACTCCTATATAGCACAGCACAATGCCTGGTTCATAATAAGCACCCCAAGTAGTTGTTGGAGATACAGTGTCTTTATTTTGGTGATCTATTGGTGAAAGTTTTATTTATTAAACCAAAATTTGTATGAACTAATCTTTTAATTCTTAGTAAACTTTATTTCTATGGATATATAGTTAAATAAAAATATTTTTATTTGGACTCAGTAAAAGGAGGTAAAAATGTTTATGATTTAGATTTTATATATTACTAGAGTTAGTAAAACTTTTATTTTTTTAGTGCAATTTGTAGAGTCTCTAGCACAAGATTGACTCACATAGTAGATGTGTAATAAGAGATTGTTAACATAATAGCTGAGAAACAAGAGCCTTAAGTTATATATTCAAAATATACATGTGCACACACACATGAATGTTTACTTAAGAAATACTTTCACTGTCTCGTAGGTAGAAAAGGTAACCTGTGAATAAATACGGTATATAGATGTCAGATTCTCTTTTCTTATTTAATGATTTTTCATTGGCAGAGAAACAAATTCTATGGTGGAAGAATTTATGTTACTTGCCAATATCTCTGTTGCAAAAAAAATTCATGAAGAATTTTCTGAACATGCTCTGCTTCGAAAACATCCTGCTCCTCCTCCATCAAATTATGAAATTCTTGTTAAGGCAGCTAAATCCAAGGTAAAGCCCTGTAGTTTGAAATGGTATCTGTAATTGTGTTTTGACCTATTCATTGCTCTAAATAATAAATCTATATTCACATCTCTATAAAAGTTTTTTTGTCATTTGATGCAAAAAATGCCAGTAGTTCTCTTCCTTTTTATTACCGATATATATTTCACGTATAACATTGTGTAAATTTAAGGTGTACAGCGATACATTTGTATAGACTTAAGTTATTTGCCATATCCTGGGCACATTAAGATCTTTTCATCTCTCTCTGCCTTTATACATATTCTTTATGCCTGTGTTCCTTCATGCCTCCTCTGAACTGCCCAACTTCAGAGATTTACAAATAATTTTTTTTCTCTTTATCTTCAACTCAGTTAAGCCCTCTTTATATCGTGTTCCTAAGAAGTAAGTCTATGTATTACCTACAGGGAAAAAAGGAAAATTATAGAAAGGGCACCATTTCCTCAGCCCCACATACCTCCCTGCCTCTGGGTAGTGGACTCATTTAGGCATAATTACCCTTACTCTTAAGGTGACTGGCTAAGGTGGAGGGAGTAGTTTTAGTGCTCAGGGCATTATTCTAACAGGATGGTGTTAGTTTCTGATGTTTCAGACCTTTATGGTGAGCTACCCCTGTCATATCTGTAAGAACCGAGTCAGCTCCTCTTTTGCTCCAATAGGGCTTATGCTATAAATTGGGGAATTTTCTCTTACTGTCTTATTTCTTCCTAAGACCTGGGTAGAGGAAGGGGGATTTAAGTATTTTTGCCTCATTTCCCCAAGCAGAATAAAGCAGCTAAGTTTGATGTATCACAGCATTGAGCTGTAGAGACCAGATACACTTTTATTTTGTCTCTGGCCTTTACTTCTACTCTGAATGGAATGAAAATACCTGCAGAGAAAATCTAGACAAGCTGGAAAGTATTCAAAGCTACTTTGATTTTTTTTTTTCTACTCTTAACAAAAATTAGGCAAGCACACGTTGGACTTTGAGAGATAGCACCGCTGCCACCACCATCTTTTCTTCAGAATGCTGATGAGCTTAGTACCTTTCATTACATTCAGAAAGTGTTAAGCTCTAATGTTAGACAAAACAATCATTGCTTTTTATAATTTTACTTTTCCTAGGTTAAAAGTAGAAGATAAGCACTATTGTCTGGTCAGCAATGACATGTTTGTTCAATCTGATCCATTATATTTTGAAGACATGATGGTACTGATTCTGAAATGTTTAATATGGTGCTCTTTCCCTCTTCTCTATTCACAGAATTTAGAAATTAAAACTGATACAGCCAAGTCTTTGGCTGACTCTTTGGACCGGGCCGATTGTCCTACTTTCCCATATCTAAACACTCTGTTAAGAATATTAGCCACTCGCTGCATGATGCAAGCTGTGTACTTCTGCTCTGGAATGGATAATGATTTTCATCACTACGGCTTAGCATCCCCAATATACACACATTTCACTTCACCCATCAGAAGGTACTTTTTTCCTTATGAAATGAAATAGAAAATAGTTAATTTTGAATTTTAAAAAGATATTTTAATGCTAACGTAGCATGATTCTCACTTCTCTCTTATATATCTAGATATGCGGACATCATTGTTCACCGGTTGTTGGCTGTGGCTATTGGGGCTGACTGTACTTACCCAGAGTTGACTGACAAACACAAACTTGCAGATTTATGTAAAAATCTCAATTTCCGGCACAAAATGGCTCAATATGCCCAACGTGCATCAGTGGCTTTTCACACCCAGGTACTTGCTTTCTGTCGATAATGTGAGGAGAGATGAAGTTTAGTTAATTTTTTATGTAATTTCTTTTCTTTTTGGATAATATCAGAGTATTTAAGACAATTCATAATAAGGTTGTATGTTATTTTACAGTTATTTTTTAAAAGCAAAGGCATAGTAAGTGAAGAAGCCTACATCCTATTTGTAAGAAAGAACGCTATCGTGGTGTTGATTCCAAAGTACGGTTTAGAAGGCACAGTCTTTTTCGAAGAAAAGGACAAACCACAGCCACGGCTCACTTACGATGATGAGGTACAGTATTTCTGATGTTTTATTTGTGGCAGGGGGAGAGGCGCTTTTTCCTTGATAGGTTACAGATTGTACCTATAAAGGGTCAAA
Source organism: Pteropus vampyrus (assembly GCF_000151845.1). NCBI lineage: Eukaryota > Metazoa > Chordata > Mammalia > Chiroptera > Pteropodidae > Pteropus > Pteropus vampyrus. The sequence goes on from NW_011888936.1 coordinate 2,411,234, forward strand.
TTGTTTTTTGTACCCTACAAAATTTAATTATGTCACCTAAGCTTGCCGTGTATTCAGTTTCTCACTTCAGCATATCTTTCCACATAAAAATATTGACCTTGATTTGTTTCTTTTATACCATGTAAAGTTTCCCCCCTAAGGAAAACTTGAATTACACTTTGCCCTAGGTAGAGGGACGGGCTAATGTAAAGGAATAAGTGGCTGCTTACAGCTCAAGGAAGGGAATTTTCCTATTTCCCGTGTCTCTTATTTGACACACCCCCTACTTCCCTAACCTACTTCTTCCCTTTTAAGTGAACTATGAAGCAATAAACTGCCTGCAGTACCTCTGCGCTCCTCTACTGGACCAATAATTTGCTAATTAATGGGGTCAAAATCCTGAAGTTCAATATATATTGGGACCATCTTAATGAAAGGAGAAAGTGTGCACAGAAATAGCTCATATTTATATGAGACAGATCAGTGGTTTTTGTTACATTGAACACCTAGATGTGCTTATTAAATATTGAAGTAATTTTTAAATTTAAGCTTTTAAGTTAATATGAAAGGTAAACTATGAAAAATTAAAGCTTTAAGTGTATGAAAGTAATGAAAAATAGTAAAATGTATTTTGTTTAGATACCTTCACTTAAAATAGAAGATACTGTGTTCCATATATTTGATAAAGTTAAAGTGAAAATCATGTTAGACTCAACTAATCTTCAGCATCAGAAAATCCGAATGTCCCTGGTAGAACCACAGGTAAGACCGAACTTACACTGTCTGTGTTGTAATGGACTATATTTTGTGAAAGACGGATATAGTCATAAGTTATTTCCATTTAATGATAGAGGGACTTCTGGAAGTAGTGTGGAGGACAGATATTGCAATATCAGTTCCTATTTTCTTACTGATTGCCCTAAGGCGTGGGATCTTAGCTACTTAGAATTCTTCTGAGGTCACTGGTACCAAAAGCAGAGCTCTTTGAGATCCTCCCTTTGGTCCTTTTTCACTTTTGTTTTGAAAGATGCACTTCTGAAGTTTAAGATAAAGTGTTTCACCTAGGACATTGGTTCTTAACCTTTGTTTTGCCCCAGCACAGCCTCTGATGCTGATAGTCACAGTGGCTTGGCTAATATAATTGGATGTGTTATAAACAGTTCTCAAATGACATGCTTCTCACCTATTGAGAATCATGTCTGCCTTCTACATTTTTTAACCACCCTTACTTTGTGTGTGAAATATATACTGTATGTGGAAAACCTTTTCTAACCCCATTTTCCCCATCTACTCCTATGTCCTTTTGAACATGGAAGTGTCAGTGGGGAAGGCGAAGGTGAGAATGAGATTTAGTCCATATTTGTGGTTTTACTCACCTTATTTTTCTCCATTTGCATTATTTTAGATACCAGGAATAAGCATTCCTACTGATACTTCAAACATGGACATTAAGGAACCAGAGAGCAAGAAGAAGAAGCTTGAAAAATAGCTATAGTCGACCAAAAAAAACTTCAAGGATTGGTTTCCTTCAGGGAAACAAGAAACTTGAGAGAACGCTTCTAAATCTAAGAAATGTGTGAAATAGTTTGTTACTTTTAAGTACATTTTAATAATTTGAAAAATTTGCATTTTTATTGAACTGTTGACTGTGTCTATCCCATACTTCATTTCTGGATTGAACAGAACTATTTATGCAGAAAAATTCAAGTCAACATCCATTACTGAAATAGTGACAGGATAGTAAATTCAGGGATCTCTAAAAATCATTTAAAGGGTGCATTCATCTGCTTATTAAAGAGCAGATTAATTTTGTATAAGTAATTTATTTCATATTGATAGAAAAAATCTACCATTTTCCTATGGAGAAAAATAGAACATTTTTAGAAGCAAGGAACAATCTGTTGTTTCTAAATCTTGAAAGCTGTTTGGTATGGCAGTTTTTAGATTTCAAGACAGTGAAGTCAAGATGTCGGGGAGTTCCGTATTTAATTTCCTTTGCCACCTTTAATTTACCTTACATGTGTTGTTCTGTTAAAAACTCTCCGGCATTTTCTTAGTGATCCTTGAACAGCTGTGAATGTTTGAGAATTGAATGTTGTAGGAAGGCAAGATGTAGGATATTTTGATCTGACTGGAAAAATAGTTTTACCTGGTAATAAGTATGGTCATCATCCTTGACCTTCACCTCAAATATCTCCCCCAAAGTAAGGCATTAGGGTTCAAAGAATAGAGATGGATGCCACTTTAAATGTCACATCATGCTACTTGTAAAATAAAAAGTAGGTAATTAATGGCTTTTAAACCACATATGTATCAATTATGTAAGAAAGGGGGGTTGTATAAGTACATATTGAAGGGAGCAGATTGAAGTATTAAAATTTGGTGTGTCAGTGACTACTTCCTCATTAACCACAAAGATGAATAATGATTAAATTGGCATTTTCAAGTATTTTGAGATAGTTACCTTAAAACATTTTACTTTACTTATTCAATTTCTAAAGTACCTACAGTGTACCAGGCTTATCCCAGTCAAGTCAACTATCTCTGCCTTAAAGGAGCTTGTGATACAATGAGAAGAGTGGTAAATATATCAGCAGGTATACTAAGTGCGAATCATTAGTGTGTACTTTTAGGCACTTAATAATTATTAAATGATTGTTCTTCCATTTTTCTGTTACTGAGGAAAACATCCATACATTGAGGCAGAAATTATTTTAGATGAAGGAAAATAGCTTTGAGTCATTTTGGGTCCCTACAGTAATGGACTAACACGTGAATTAAGAGCAGGAGTCAGCAAGTCTGGAAAGGGCTAGCTAGACATTGGAGGCTCTGCCAGCTGTACAGTCTGTCACAGCCTCGGTACTCAACTGTTCTGCTCTTACAGTGTAAAACAGCTGTAGACAGTACGCAAACAAATGGGCATAGTGAGCTTCCAACAAAACCTTATTTATGGACACAGGAATTTAAATGTTACCAATTTCATGTATCATAAAATACACTCATTTGATTTACACCACCTCCACCCCAACAAAAAACTTTGCCCACAGGCCAATTTGCAAGGAAAAGGGAGACTTTTCGGTGAAACAAGGCTGTGGCTGACCTTGTCTATTTATCTTTGCAAGTTTGTTTTCTTGTGCCTCATTTATAAGGCAGGCCTAATTCAGGCATTAGTTCAAGATGACCAGAAACCTTATTTTCATGCTTTTAAGGCCTCTGCTTTGATAAATCTAAAATGCTTCTCTAGTGCAGGGTCTTATGCTAAGCAGCTTAGATTGAATATTTCACTTAAAAAGCTCCCTTGGGTTAGGATTACTATCCCCATTTAACAGATGAGAAGATTGAGGATTTGTGGCTCAGATCGAGTAGTTAACAAAGCAGGTGTGTGAATCAATTATAGTCACTACTATGTTTCTTCTGCTATTAAAATAGCCAGGGAAGCTCCTACCCCAGGATCTAGAACTCTTCTTTATTTAAAGTTGTCTTAAGTTAATATTGATTCCAAAGCCTCAGTGATTAAGGACTCAACTTCTTAACATAGTATCTTTAACAGTGGACCTACTGGCCGGGAGAGGATGAACCAGGTACACAGTAAGGAACATTTTTTAGAGGTTAGCAGTAAGCTTACAGGTGCAAAAAAACAGTAAGGAAAAAATGGCAATGATAGTTATGTCTTTATTTCCTAGGGCTCCATGTGAATTATCACTTTATGAATTTTTAAAAGGTGATTTGTAAATATACATTCTCCAAAGATAAAGAATATCCCCACAAACTCATACCCATTCTACTCGCAACACGAATATAACTTTTAAAATAAATTAAGTCTGCCCAACCGTCACTTCACAGTCTAAAACCCTGTAGGAGCTCCCCTGTCCTATTTGTCTTATTTTTCTCCCTGGCCAAATCTGAGCTGGAAAAGATGTCTCACCCTAGGGATGGAGCTAAGATTCTGGGCATCCTGCATTTATCCCACTAATAAAAATGATACATAATATTAAGATGCTGTTAATACTACCTTTCTAGTATTTATACTTTTTAAAGTAGAACTAGGCCAGTTATTACTGGCCGTAAGAATATCTACACAGAAATGAATAAATAGTTTAAGAATGAATATTTTTGGAAGCCTACTTAACCTCCCCTCCTACCTCTTCAATTAAGTAAATTTATTTTATATCTAAATCAAATTTACTTCTTCTACATAGGTTAGAAATTTAAATTCATTTATATAATCACATTTTTATGTAAAATAAAACAGTACTTCCACAGTTGCACATGCTCAGAACTCAATTCGGTGCTGTCAGTCAGGCTTACTAATTCGCAGTTCACCGACCCTGTAGGTAGGAGAAAAGTCATCACTCAAATTTTTTGTTAAACACATCACTCAAGGTAAGTACAAAAATATTTATTGGTAAAAAATAAACTTGTACTTCAGCAACATGTTGACAGTTCCAGGAGCTTTTCTGTTGTTTCTACGTCCCTAAATTAAGCTCTTGATTCTTCACATTAAGGAGGGAAACAGCGAAGCATGTTAGGTGAAGCAGGTTTTCCCCAACTACGGTCCCGTAGGCGAGCTGCTGCTCAGCGGTAAGTAGTCTTTGGTTCTGAAAGAGGTAACTCTATAGACTGCTGCACTGAGGACGATTTGCTGTCTTCATCCAACACCTCTGTGTTGTGTGGTCTTGCTATGAAAGAAGAAAATGCCTTATTTTCAACTTAAATAGACCATTCAAGAGTGCAACTATTGAGACTTTTTAAAACCTAAATGCAGATTCTAAAGGGACAGAGAAGATAGGGTTTTTTTCAAATCAATATTTTGTATCAATAAGTACTTCCTGTACCTGAATATGCAGTTCACTTTTAAGTGGACAACTATAGTCCCACCTCATGACAAAATGGAGAGGGAAAATAAGTGGCCTCCATATGAATTCTTAATATTTGGAGAGTTATATTTAGTAGTACACTTGCTGATGTTTACTATGTTTATTAATAAATTGGCATATACAAAATTCCAATTAGCGCCTAAATTTATGTTGGGTTTCTTGAAATAGGAACATACAGTTAAAACCATCCTATTTAGGTTCAGTAAATGTCTTCATCGACAGTATATATTTGTGTAAATACTCAGTATGTAAGGTTCATGTTATTCAGTATCCAAAATCTATAAAGGCTTTGGATTTTAAGAGCCTTTTGTGTGTGAATTTGATGTGTATTATAGTCTCTCAATTGTACTATTTTCCTCTCTAATAATAAAAGTTCTTTTTTATGTTTAGCGTTTAGACAATATTTGAGGCAAAAACCTCTGACTCTCCTCTCTGGTACCCCCAATACCTATTCCTCTTTAGTTTTAAGGAACTGATTTCAAGTACCAATTCTAAAGTAGGGCTAGCTCTCCCTCTCCAACCTCTTGTACTCAAAAACCACCTCCTGTTGTTTAATCACTTGAAGATGAGATGAGGCATAAACATGATAATAAAAACTTTAAGCAAAATAGAGGGAAAAAATAGACCCAAAAAAGTCTTATAACCTACAAATGTTATTAAACTGTTTTCCCATACCTTTGTATTAAAAACTTGACATTTATTCTCGACCTCCAAGGTTTGTGCATCACCCTCTCTGCAGTAACTTTCTGCCCCAACCGTATCCATAATAGTGCTTCCACAATTCTGTGTGTTATAGCCACTATCCATCTGACGGGGATGAGAACAAAAATAAAATTAACCTAAGGATAACAATGCAAACTAATTCACTTATCCACAAAATTTGAGGAACTTTTTAAAGTAAACTTATTTAAAAATATAAAATATATACACATAAATAAGATTATAAATATAAAATGGAATATTCACAGCTGAACAATGTAATATTTACTGTTCATCATATTGAATGGAATTTAAAAAGTAATATATAACCCCCAAAAGGTAGTTTTATATAGAACCAGTTCTTAAAAGTAGTTATTATAAAATTCCTTCTAATACATCTTATAATTTTTAGAATCAGTGAACTAGCCAATAAGAACATGCTTTCCAGTTACTTTGTTATACTTTGTAGATGAAAGTGAGGATTAACAATCAACTTTACCTTCCAACTCATTTACCAACCTTTAAATGGCTTGGTTATATTTCTAAATAAAATTTACCTAAAAGGCATGCTACCTTTAAGAGTATTCAAAATTATACACATTTTTTAAAAGCTGGGCTACATTATACTCATACCCATTGATGAAATAAAAAGCTTCAAAAATAATACCACATATAAATGGCTCTAGATTTAGGTCAACTATTCACTTAACTGAAATTATAGCATTCTAGGATACAGTTAATGCCCAAGAAAGCAAAAGAAGGATTCTAGCAAACTTCAGTTTTGGTACAAATAAATAATGAGTGCCTAAAAAAGTGCCCAGCCCTCGATATGGCACTCTGTATAATGTCATTCTTAACTTTCTCCTCACTACAACCCTGCTAACTTCACAGAAGAGGAAGCTAAGGCTCAGAAGCGTTAACTTTCAAGGTCAAAACTAGGTGAAGAGCTGAGGCTCCAAAGCCCAGTCTACCACCCACACTGCATTTACCTGCACAATGCTGAACACCAAACACAAAATCTTAGAAAGATCCACTGCACCTAAGCCTTTTTCTGCGAATTAGGATCAGAGAAAGGGAAAGGTGTGTACTTTTGTTCCCAGCACAAAGTAGCCTAGAAAGTTCATTCTATCATAATCTTAAGAAAAATATTTCCAGTTTTCAGGAATGGATGGGTATTTGTTTACTTCCGAGAGTGGAGAGTCACGTTCCATTTAAATAAAACCCTATGATGTGTAAAAAAGAAATATTGCCATCCCAGGGGAAACTCTCTGTTCTGCTACCATTTGACAGCTATTTGGTCAAAATGTAATTATTGTTTCCAGAGACTCTGCCAATTACTCT
>NW_011888936.1:2419064-2452871 GCF_000151845.1 Pteropus vampyrus
ATACAGTTAAAACCATCCTATTTAGGTTCAGTAAATGTCTTCATCGACAGTATATATTTGTGTAAATACTCAGTATGTAAGGTTCATGTTATTCAGTATCCAAAATCTATAAAGGCTTTGGATTTTAAGAGCCTTTTGTGTGTGAATTTGATGTGTATTATAGTCTCTCAATTGTACTATTTTCCTCTCTAATAATAAAAGTTCTTTTTTATGTTTAGCGTTTAGACAATATTTGAGGCAAAAACCTCTGACTCTCCTCTCTGGTACCCCCAATACCTATTCCTCTTTAGTTTTAAGGAACTGATTTCAAGTACCAATTCTAAAGTAGGGCTAGCTCTCCCTCTCCAACCTCTTGTACTCAAAAACCACCTCCTGTTGTTTAATCACTTGAAGATGAGATGAGGCATAAACATGATAATAAAAACTTTAAGCAAAATAGAGGGAAAAAATAGACCCAAAAAAGTCTTATAACCTACAAATGTTATTAAACTGTTTTCCCATACCTTTGTATTAAAAACTTGACATTTATTCTCGACCTCCAAGGTTTGTGCATCACCCTCTCTGCAGTAACTTTCTGCCCCAACCGTATCCATAATAGTGCTTCCACAATTCTGTGTGTTATAGCCACTATCCATCTGACGGGGATGAGAACAAAAATAAAATTAACCTAAGGATAACAATGCAAACTAATTCACTTATCCACAAAATTTGAGGAACTTTTTAAAGTAAACTTATTTAAAAATATAAAATATATACACATAAATAAGATTATAAATATAAAATGGAATATTCACAGCTGAACAATGTAATATTTACTGTTCATCATATTGAATGGAATTTAAAAAGTAATATATAACCCCCAAAAGGTAGTTTTATATAGAACCAGTTCTTAAAAGTAGTTATTATAAAATTCCTTCTAATACATCTTATAATTTTTAGAATCAGTGAACTAGCCAATAAGAACATGCTTTCCAGTTACTTTGTTATACTTTGTAGATGAAAGTGAGGATTAACAATCAACTTTACCTTCCAACTCATTTACCAACCTTTAAATGGCTTGGTTATATTTCTAAATAAAATTTACCTAAAAGGCATGCTACCTTTAAGAGTATTCAAAATTATACACATTTTTTAAAAGCTGGGCTACATTATACTCATACCCATTGATGAAATAAAAAGCTTCAAAAATAATACCACATATAAATGGCTCTAGATTTAGGTCAACTATTCACTTAACTGAAATTATAGCATTCTAGGATACAGTTAATGCCCAAGAAAGCAAAAGAAGGATTCTAGCAAACTTCAGTTTTGGTACAAATAAATAATGAGTGCCTAAAAAAGTGCCCAGCCCTCGATATGGCACTCTGTATAATGTCATTCTTAACTTTCTCCTCACTACAACCCTGCTAACTTCACAGAAGAGGAAGCTAAGGCTCAGAAGCGTTAACTTTCAAGGTCAAAACTAGGTGAAGAGCTGAGGCTCCAAAGCCCAGTCTACCACCCACACTGCATTTACCTGCACAATGCTGAACACCAAACACAAAATCTTAGAAAGATCCACTGCACCTAAGCCTTTTTCTGCGAATTAGGATCAGAGGAAGGGAAAGGTGTGTACTTTTGTTCCCAGCACAAAGTAGCCTAGAAAGTTCATTCTATCATAATCTTAAGAAAAATATTTCCAGTTTTCAGGAATGGATGGGTATTTGTTTACTTCCGAGAGTGGAGAGTCACGTTCCATTTAAATAAAACCCTATGATGTGTAAAAAAGAAATATTGCCATCCCAGGGGAAACTCTCTGTTCTGCTACCATTTGACAGCTATTTGGTCAAAATGTAATTATTGTTTCCAGAGACTCTGCCAATTACTCTCTTATTATTCACCGGTGCCAAACAACTGGCTTCTATAACTCAAATACATAATATATCAAGGGAAAAGTTAATAGTACAGTATAGGGAGTAAGACACACAGGAGTTTGTACCCTTCTGTAGGAAGAGAAGGATCAATGGGCATCCCGTGAGATGGTGGCTGACCCCACTGGCTCTCACCAGACCCCTCTAATATTGATGCCTGCTATGGACCAACCAGACAACACAGGTCATCTTACTCCCCACAGGTAGAAATGTACAGCTGAGAAGGATGAGGTGATTTTCCAGAAGTTAGAAAAGAGCCAAGAAATGAAGGCCTTGAGCTTACAGATCATAAGTGCCCAGCACAATTAATGAAATGAAACTTACACCAAAGTACCACTGGACAAAGGGCACTGTGGACAAAGAAAAGATCCTATACTCCAGGGAGCGGGTAAAAAGAGATCATTTACAAAAGATTAAGTTTTAAAATGGTTTCAGATCTCTCACCAGCAATACTGAATAGAATCAATGAAACCATGCCTTCAAAGTCTGAAGACAATTGTTCCCAAATTCTCAAATGTGAAAGAATAAAGAACACATGATTGGACATGAAGTATCTTGAAAAATGTTCTAACTCAGAAAGCTGTGAGAAAATATGTTCCAGTAAAGAAAGAAGTAAACCAGGAAAGAGAAGAATGGGATACAGAGAACAATACAGAACAATACAGGTTAAGGGAATCCACAGTAAAGCAAGTCACAAGGCCCTGAGAAAATATGGCTGTCTCTGTTTGAAAGCTACCTCTGTGGTAGGAAAATAAGAATGTATGAATACATTTTTAAACAACAAATGATCTTCAAAAGGTAGGCGTTATTATGATACAACCCAAAGGGTAAAATTGAAACTGATTGGTAGTTGTCACAGACAGACCATACTTTAGTTCAATGTAAGGAAGAGGCTTGTAATGGTAAGAGAAGTCCCAAAATGTACTGGAATATCCATCCCTGCAGGTACTGAAGTAGAAAGAGAGTGGATGACAATTTAATAGTGATATAGGCTTCCAATGGGTAGTTGGATGATTTAGGTGTATTTCAATGAAAGTATTTTATAATTCTACAGATGCTCTGAAAAAAGTAGTAAGAAGAAGGGAAAGAAAAAGTTTACTATACCTTTAAAGCTAAGTTTGTATGTGCTTTTTCACTTAGGAACTAAATTTAGAAGCTAAAATAGGTAAAAGTGATTCTAGTTGTGTGTGTGTGTGTGTGTGTGTGTGTGTGTGTGTGTGTACATCCAGAGAGAGAGAGAGAGGGGGGGAGAGAGAGAGAGAGAGAGAGAGAGAGAGAGAGAGAGAACACAATGATCCTAGAAGTCAGGATATATAACATAGGCATAAAAATATGAGCAAAAGATTATATTTAATTTTGAGTCAATTAGAATCACTCCATGAGTTTAAAAGGGATAAAACTAAAGCATTTTAGGGTTGTTGTGAGAATTAAATGAAAATATATATAGTATATACATATATAGTAGTTAGAAGAGTGCCTGGCACAATGAAACACCATCTAAGTATTGGCTATTACTATGAGTCAGTATAAACTTGGACTAAAGAACATGGACTCTAAAGCTAGACTGCCAGGATTCAAATTTTGGCTCCACCACTTACTAGCTAAATATAGGCAATTTACTTCACCTTTCTGACCTTCAGTTTCCTCATCTGTAAAATGGGGATACTAGTACACATACACCTATTTCACAGGATTGTTGTGAAGATTAAACAAATTAACACAGAGTACTCAGAATAACTCCTGGCATATAGGTAGAGCTAAATAAACATTTTATATTTTTACTATGAAATGGCAGGTAAGGATTGCATTCTGAATATTTTAAATTTCTTTCAAAATTCTCAGCTCAAAGAATATCTCAATGAATTGAACAAATATCTTCCTGAAAGGGAGTGCTGGCTATGAAGTAGTTCTGTCAAATGAATCATGCTTTCCTGTTGCCAGATATTGCAAATTAGGAATGTTTAAATACATGAAAAATGTTGGTTATAAAATCATATTTTTTAAAGTACAAAAAAATACATCAAAGTGCTCTAAACTCAGTTGTTCTCCCTAAATCATATAAAGGAAAAAACAAAATTACTGTATTTTTAGAATACATATACTATACCAGAAATTAAATTCCTTAAGCACTAACTCCACATGAAAGACAGGAATCCTGAGAAGGTACCTGACTCTAGCAGGAGGTAGAACCAGAGCAGCTTGATTTCTTTTCTGCTCTCGTCTTTTCCTACTCCAAATAATTATCAGTTAATGTGAATATTAAATACGCATTGAGTCCAAATTACAAGAAACTAAACTGCTTGATATTGCCTAGTATTGATTGATATTAAAAATACATATAATGCAATAGTCCTCACATTTAATGCATTTTCTCTTACCATAATCTTGGATAAGAAAGGATAAAGAACATCAAGGGAGCAAGTAAAGGATGACAGAATATTAAAATACTTTACCTGATTGTTACTGCTTTCACAAGGAATGACACTGCTTTCTGCAAGAGGTGACATGCACATATGAGAGTTTTCCATACTGAAAGCAATCCCACTCACAGAATCGGTCACGGGTAAACTCCCATTATCAATCGGCTCCTTAATCCATGTGTTCTCATCTGCTATCTCTACAGGATCAACCATATCCACAGTGTTATTTTCCCTCTCATTTTCCACATCCTGCAGCAGTGCTAGGTCTTTTGCAGAAGCACTGGACTGAGTCTGTGTAACAGACATGGCAGTCACTACTAAATGTGTGCCACGTGGAGAAGCGTCACTAACCAGCTGCCTCTGGGGGACTCCAGTAGTGTCCATGGCAGATGATAAGGCATCTCTGGAAAACATATTTGCTTTATCTTCTTCATCTTCACTGTGAGCCTCAAGAGTAAAAGGTATCCGAATCAGTGAGGTCCGATACTGAGTACCGCCTCTACACATCTCAAGTCTCATAGGAGACCAGTTTTTAATTGGTGAGCAGCCATCTATGTAAGGACTTCTGATACACGGATTAGTAATTCCATTAGAATTTATTCCAGACGAAACATCAGAAGGCAAAGTAAACTTCTTTTGTTCTAAAAGATGGAAAGGAAAAATTACATCATAAAACACAAATATAGATAAGCCATCAATAAATGGTAATCATATTTCATGACAGAAAAAAATGAATTTCTATAATAGTTATGCTGTTTACTGAAGTAAAATTTTAGTGTTAAAAACAATAGTACAAATGAATGTGTCTCAAAAAGTAAGATGAAGCTCTTAAAAAAATAATTCCTCTGGTACTTTCCCTTGTTAATTAAACAAAATACTCCCTGAGAATTATTTCTTCACAAGCACATTGCTACTATAACAATATTGTTCATATACAAAGAAGAAACTGGACAAATCAGCTGACAGCTACAAATTAATAGCTATAACCGGATAAATGAAATACTGTAGCCCCTACCCTTATCCACAGTTTTACTTTCTGCTGTTTTAGTTACCCACAGTCGACTACAGTCCAAAAACATTAAATGGAAAATTCCAGAAATAAACAATTCACAAGTTTTAAATTTCTTGCCGTTCTGAGCAGCATTATGATATCTCATGCTGTTCTGCTCTGTCACACCCAGGACATGAACCATTCCTTTGTCCGGCGTGTCCACTCCGTATAGCTTACCTGCCCATTAGTCACTTAGCAGTTGTCTCAGTTATGAGTGAGAGCACATTCACATAACTTTAACTAGTGTATTTGTTACAATTGTTCTATTTTATTATTGTTGTTGTTAATCTCTTACTGTGCTTAATTTGTAAATCAAACTTTATCATAGGTATGTATGTATGTATAGAAAAAAATAGTATATAGGGTTTAGTACTACCCACAGTTTCAGACATCCACTGGGGTCTTGGAGCATATCCCTGCAGATAAGGGGGACTGCTTATGTAAAAATCTGTTTATGCAAAATGCAATAAGCAACATTAAAAGGCAAACAAAAAACTGTAAAGTAATATTTGCAATAATAAAGAGCTTAACAATGATAATCAAAATGAGAAAAATGCTTTAAAACTTAATAGTTTTTATAACTTCATTGGCTTAAACAAAAGGTTTTAAAAAGATGGGTAAAAGCGCAGAAACAATCCTTCCAATGGTAAATAAATACATAAAGTGTATTCAGCTACACAAACAATAAAAAATATGGAAGTTAAAGCAATGAGAGACCATTTGTTTAACAAAACATTGAAATCTGAACTAATAATCCCCCACTCTAAAATAACCAATAAACATTCAGAAAGAATTCAACATCATAATAATCAGATACAAAAATTAAAGCAGTAAGGGAATCTTTTTTTATAATTTACTAAATTAAGAAAATGCAAAAAGAATGATAACACCAGTGTTTCTGGGTTGGGAGAAACTCACTTTCCTATATATTACTGATGAAAATTTCAATTGTTGCAACCTTTTATGAAGAAAATTTGATAAAATTCATCAAGCCTTAAAAACATTCACCGCTTTTGACCAAATCCACTTCTGGGAATTTAACCAAGGATATAAATACATACGACACAATGTACACACAGGTATAATCATTAGATATGTGATTTAAAAAATTAGAAACAATTTAAACGCTTATCAATGGTTGATAGCAAATGATATATCCATGTAATGAAATAATACGTACTGATTCAAAATCATGGTTTCAAACAATAAATGACTTGAACGACCTATGAAAATACTCCTAATAAAATGCTTTGTAAAAAAGCAGGATATATAACTGTGTGTGTATGTGTGTATCTCTTCATGTGGATGAGACACACACACACACACACACACACACACACATACCATTTTCAGTTTTCCAATTTTCTCAAGTATGAATAGTTTTTATTATGTAATTTTCAAAAAGTGCTATAATTTTCAGAGACTGACATATTGCAAAGAGAAATACATAAATTTCAACACACTCTATTTGCTTTAAAAATCTTACTCAAATACATATTTACAAAATACGAATATCCAATTAACAAAGTGTGAACCTCTAAGTCAGAAGCAAAAAAAAAAAAAAGAAAAAAGGATACCAAAACCAACTTATCTCTAAAATTGAAATCTCTCTTTGATTCTGTTTATAAGCATGTTTGACATAATATATTGCTGATCAAATTACCTGTATTTAACTTTGCCAAGAATTTCAATTTTTGAAGGTAAACTGTTCCTTTTGTAAAAAAAAAAAAAAAAAGTTTCTAAATTTTAAAAGGTTAGTGGTCATAGAGCTCTATAGTTATTTTATTTATTTTTTATTTTTTTAGGTGAGACAACCCTTGGTTGACCTCACAGATTGCAAGGACCTTGTCAGCTTACAATTGCTTATTTTTTATTTTTTACGCCTACAGCACCTGGTCTTCCTAGGTGGTCTCCCATCCAAGTATTAACCAGACCCAACCCTGCTTCGCTTCTGCGATCAGACAGGATTGGGCTTGTTCAGGGTGGTATGGCCATAGATTAGAGCTCTATCGTTAGAACAAGCTAAAAAGAAGCCTCTTTGGTAACAAATATTGATGCTGTAAAAATTTAAATTAGGTATTTTGTTATGAGACATACCTGAGAGTGGTGTCTTTCCTATTTGAAAAGCAACTGGTGAGAAAGTGGGTGAAGAAATAGGTGAAGGGCTGGTTATACTTCCCAAACTGTATTTTTTTGCGCTGCCCTGAATAGGGCTAGAAGAAAACTGCCCCTATGATAAAAATAATAAATAAATATGTAAATAAATAAATAAATAAATAAATAAATAAATAATAGAGTGATACAGTTCTCTTCCACAACTCTGTTATTCCATATGCTATTTATCTTTATCTTCAAAACACATTTATAAAGTTGATCATATGAACTCTGGTCATTCTTCAAAGGAAAGATGCTAAAAGTCAAGACATCTTATAACAAGGACAGCTAAGATTACTACAAAATTTTTGAAACAGAATACACTAGTCAAAACAAACTATAAATGCACTGTGTTTAAACAAACCATTATATTTCATATTAAGCAGCTGTTTATGAAAAGTTTTAAATTAAATTACTCCATTAATGCCAATCCAGTTGTGTTATACTAAAAAAACTATATAATTCAGTAAATAATTTACACTGAAACTCCTTGAGATACATGACAAATTTGGTTATCCTGCATACTTCTAAATGCAAAATTGGACAGACCAAAAACATTCTTGACTAATGATAAAATGTACACTGATTTAATCCTCATGAAATATAAAAGTCAGAAGGCAACTATTTCTCTTGAGTGTAATATAAGCATCAAGGTCTAAGTACATCCACAGCAAACTAACCAGCCACTTTTAATATACTTCTTACCGAACTTGGTGTCTGCACAGGGCTCCTACACCGTACAGGAGATAAATCTATTGAATAAAAAACCTCAAGTGACGCTTGAGCACCAGTGCGAGGACTTTTGGGAGAAGCTGGAGGTAAGGAGTCAGAGATACTTCCGTTGCCATCTAAAAATAGCTTTCTTCGGAGGGATGAAGAACTGAGGTTGCCAGGAGATTGATCTGCAAATTCATCAGCTCTAAAATAGTCACCTACATTTAAAGTTAACAAAATAGAAGGCAAAGCTAGTCATTTTGAAGAATAATTATACTTCAGTTATCTGATTTTTAAAAAACCACCATGCACAATCTGTCTGAATTGTTTTCAAAAAAGAGGCCAGTGTTTAATGGTGTATGTGATACTTGAAGTCCGAAATTATTCTTTTTGACTGCTTCATTATTAGTATAGGCGATACCAATAAGATGTGACCATAAGTAGTTTACATCTATAGTAAAGTTCATTATGATAATTTCAGGATGGTTTCATTTCTTTAGAAAGAGGCATTACCACATATTTCCATTTACAAAAAGCCATCAAAACAAAACCTTTTGTTTAAATTATTAAAGATAAATGCAACTTACCTAATATATTCTCTAAATTAAAATCTACAGGAAGAGACAGCAATGTCTGACAAGCAGCTAGAAGCAAGCAGATAAAAAAATACAAACATGGATTAAATCAATGCAAGCAAATTACATGCAATTTAGCATGTGCTTCCCAAACACCTCCCCATGAGGTTCCAGTGAAGCTGAATTATTTCATTTATGCATTCCACTACATAATATGTCACCTTCCTACAAATGGTTTCCCACACTTTCCAGCACTGATGTAAACTCCTGGTGTTTCTGCTGGCACTTGGATCAAAAAATAAGCCAGTCTATATTTGGGGATAGATTGCCTAATATTAACAAATTCTCAAAAAAATGCTTTCCAAATCCAGAAATCAACCTCTATGCTTTGACTAAGAAAACAACACAACACTGCTATTTCTAAAACATGACTGGATGTATGTAATTGTTTTTAAAAGTCAGGTCTAATACATTCATAAAAAATAATTTCAATTCCAGAGTAAAGTGTTATCACACGAACTGAATTTAAAATTAAATATAGCTTATTGTGGAACATACCCCTTTCCAGATTATGTTCATACTCACCATTGCTTTTCTCAGAATAGATGGTCAGCTTTCTTCCAACTGGAGATTCATTACTTATGTTAATACCTGTTAAAACATTTTAAATGAAAATCTTACATTTTATATTCTTCATTTACTTTATGGTAACTTTTCCGGAGTTAAAAAAAAAAAAAAAAAAACGAACAAAGTGGAAACTTTTATTTTACATTTAAAAAATAAATGAAAAAAAAAGTCTGTACATGTAAGTATATGTTGGCAAATTTCTGTTATGTTTATTTAATTATTTTTTTAAATTTTGAAGCAGCACAAAGATAAAACTTGAAAGATTACTACTGTATAGCAGACAAGGAGGCACCAAGTAATACTTTTTAAGGAAAGTATGGTTGCTCTCCATGTTGTAAACCTTAAAAGGTTAAGATGCATGTTAGCCATCCTCAGTGTCCTTAACAGATCCTCTGTCACTTAATATTTTTGAAAAATGGGTTTAAATTGTCTGAATTAAAACACCAGATGATCTTGACAAAACCTAAAATTTGGTAAATAAAACCATGCTGTTTTTTTCATAGCAAGAGTTAAAAATATAGCTGCAAATAATTTTATTAAAAATTGAAAGTTAATGACTAAATATTAAGGTTCATAACTTGAAAGTCACAAGATAAAACAACTAAAACATACAATGACAAAAATGATTAACATAAGCAAAATTAAAAGAAGGCAAAAGTAAGGAGACCAAAAATCCCAGAAAGCTTAAAATAACAGAATAAAGACCAGTAATCTAATAAACTTAATAAATAAATGGATGAATGACTGGGTTAAGTGGGTGGGGTGGGTGAATGAGTTAAAGTCTTTTATTAAATACTATCAGAATGCGTAAGAAAAGAAATCAAATTCTAGATTCAAATGCCTTCTTTGCTGTAAGCAGCACGACCTACTATAAGGCAAATGTAATCAACGCACTCTGAGGCTAAAATGTCCCTAGGTCTTTAGGCTACATAGAGTCCAAACACCTTAAACATGAAATGTTAATAGTGTGACTAGGTATCTAAATGTTTAATTTAAATTTATTTAATTTTAAAAAGTCACATTTGGCTAGTGGCTACCATATGTCGAGAATTGTGAAAGGTCTGAGATTTTACCCTACTTGCAAGCTGACAAGTTAGTGGTGTCAACATTCCATGGATGCTGGTTGAAGACATAAGACTCCTGGGTCAAAGACAAAGGACTTCACTACTCCTTGCACAAGTAGCAAGAGCTCCATGTTCACATCGGTTTCCTTTGCCCCTAAGTTCCAAGGAAGTGACATAGAACAGCCCAGGTGGACGTGGCTCACGCAGTAGGTTTTCAGCACAGCTCAAGAACCCTGAGCTTAGGAAATCCCATTCTTTTACAGTAAGCTACAAGCAAACTTGCTCCAGAGGAAGACACAAAACCCTCTCTGCTCTGGAGGGACACATTAGCTTTATCTTCTAAGGATGTCCACAAATATCCTTGAAAAGATAGTTTGGAAAAAAAAGGCAATGTGAGCCACTCCTCACTTGACGTGCAGAAATTTGAGACCATGGAGAATTCTCCTAACACCAGACTAGACAGCACAGTCCTGGAGCCCACCCTATCAACTGCTGCACTCTTGTCATCATGGGCTGGACTAGTTTATCAAAGAGGCTGTCGTATTTTTAGCATTTTCCTGATCCCGTACCACTGTAACTGAAATAAGATATTTGGTATATGAAATTATTTTATAAAAAAGATCACATAAGAAGGTTGATTCATCTGTTCAAAAATCAAAAATTAAAGAATTTGGGAGAAAAACTAGCGTCTAAGAAAATGTCACCTTGGATATAGAATTTTAGAGCTGGAAGGAATGTTAAGACACCATGCAGTTCAACTCCTTTATTTTACAAATAAAAAACTGAAGTCTAAGAAGATTGAATAATTTGATCGAGTACCCTTTCTGATTTATAATAGCAGGAGGTCTGCAACCCAGGTCTGCATCCACTACTGCACGCTACTTTAGGTTGAAAAGGCTAAGAATACAGAATCTGAACTGAGAATGCCTAGTTTTGACTCCATGTTTTACCACTTTTGTCATCTCTGTAATCCTGAGCAAGGGCTCTAACCTTTCTAAAATGAGGTTTTCTCACCTATAAAATGGGGCCAATAATAGCACCTACCTCATACGAGCTGTTTTAAGGAATTACTGAAAGCACTTAGCACTGTCCTGGAGCATGTTGAGTACTCAATCCATTTACCTATTATTGTTATGGTTTTTTATTTTTGGATAAAGAATGGAACAAATATTCTCTTATATTGAGAGCATAATTAATGTATGCTACACAGAAGAGTGGGTAATTCCACTGAAATGAGGGATGCATATATACAAGTGATATTTGAACATTGCTCACAACCCGAAGGACAGTAAGAGCAAATATAAGGTAACCACTTCCTGGAGGTAGAAAAATACTTTAAAGATTATTGGCTTGTCCTTCGATTTCCTTATTAATTTTGCAGATAATCAGCTGTATTACTGTCCTAGAAATCAAGTGTCCTTCCTCTACCTTTACAAGAAATCAGCAAATTAGCAAAAAACAAAGCAATTTAAGAATTTCATTTAAAAAATTAACCTTCAATATCACTGCAAAAATCATTAACAACTCAGTTCTATATTCAATACTATTTCTGCAACTATGGGTGCTCTATAACCACCATTTATAAATGCTTTTCACAATGGTCATGAAGAAAAAGTTAAATTCAGAATAGAATGGCCAAAAAAAATGAATTCAGTACACTGTAGTCAAATTTTGAATCCTAACCTTTAAATAGTTAACTCTCTAGTACCCAGAAATTTCATTTATATCAACATCTTTACCAAAGCACATAAACTGACACCTCACTATATGTTGTTTTACATTCACTGATTTATAATTTTCTGACTTTTATTCAGATGATCTTTTGTATACTCACATTTACTGGAATGATACTCTGAAAGCTGTTTCCCTTCATGATCAGTCCAAGGAGAGGGCACAATGACATCCTTAGTGAAAAACTAGGAAAATTAAAGTCATACAATTAGGTATAAACTCCCCCCAAAATATGAAAAGGTACCTGTTATTTTCAAATAACCATTAAACATGTTATATACTAACTTTATAGGTTTAAAAATTTTAATACTTAAAAGCACAAATGACCAAAGGTGAAATGGAAGAAATTTAAAGTACATGTAAAAAGAAATCAACCAACCACTCCAATGTGAAAGCTGCATATTAAGCTAAGGGCATTAACCTAGAGAAAATATTTTTACTTTTCCCCAATTTTTTTTTGGGGGGGGGCACGTGGCACTGAGGGATGACAAAAGGGAGCACAAAGAGGGAAGGAATAAATAGAGATACATATACACAAGTAAGCCAGTATGAACAGGGACTAGAGCTGGCTTGTATTGGGTCTCAAGATCTAACTATTAAGTTTTCAGGAATTTGGGGCAAAGCCAATATGAAAAATAAAATTATATACAACTTATAATTAAATAAATTTAAAAAATACTCAAAATCATCCCTTGTTAGTTATTTTACTACATTTACCAATATCTATGCTATTGAGGTTAATTACATCTTTTGTATCTGTATGGTGGAACTCCTACATATAATAATGTACCACTACACTTCTTTTCCTATTTAGTTATGCCATTTTAGAAACTTGAAATTGGCCCCAGCTGGAATATTTACATCATGGATAGCAGCAAGCACTAAAACTCATACTCTCCCCACAATCAGAGGGCCAGCTTTTAAACATTTACTAGCACACCACTGGCAGTATAATCAAATGGAGATAGAGCATTTGGATATTGTTTTTCCTCTTTTATTCTAGATATAAGATTAAGCCTAAATCAGTCTTCTTCCCTTCTCTTTACATGTTTTGGGGGCAATTAAAAACATTTTTAAAAAATATTTTGCTATACCTATAACAAAGAACTCATTTCCTTGACTAAACTACAAATGAATGCATGAGGAAAGATGTAAAAAAATAGGGAGTGGAGCAGAGATTACGATATAGACAATTCCCAGAAAAAAATATAAAGGACCCATAAACTTATGAAGCCATGCATAAGTTCATTCAAAATGAAAGACACACAAATCCAAATAACGAGATAAACTCTTAAGATAATAAGAGTAGCACAAATTAAGAAGTTTGTTAATAACCATTATTGCAGATATGAGAAAACATTAAATATCATAACGTAGTCAAGGGTAAAAATTGGTACATCCTTTTGGGAGGACAAGATGGCAAAATTTACCAAAACTGAAATCACAAAGCCTCTGATTTAGCAAGTCCATTTTAATTACAAAAAGATATCTGTACAAGTGTGTTCACTGAAGCATTATTTGTGATAGAAGAACACTGAACACAACCTAAACATTGATCAATAGCAGCTGGGTTAGATTATGATACAGTCAGACAATGAAATAGTATGGTATTGCTAAAAATCAGTATGTGCTAATAATAAAAAAAATCTAAGAAAAATTATTAAGCAAAAAAAAAAAAAGATGCAAAATAGTATGAGAATGATAACCTATTTGAGTAAAATATTTAAAGGACACAAGCTATTACACACATAAAATTAATCTGAAAGTATAAATGTTACAGTAGTTACTTTAAAGAAGTGGGATGGAGGAACAGAGACTCCTCATTTTCATTTGATATTTTTTCTTTGCAGTTTGAACTTTTTTTTGTTTTTATTATGTGCATGTATTTATTTTATTTTCAGATATGTTTTATATATATATATATATATATATATAAAAAATTTGTTTCTGATACATTGACTCTAATCTTCACTCTGACATCATTTTCTTAAGTTTTCTGCTGAACTTCCCTTTAATGTTGAGGATTCTAAAGAGAAAGCATATTTTCCAAAATGTTAGGAAATGGAAAACATTCTGAGACTATTTATTCAACTAGGGAGGAATTAAGTGATTGGATTAGAATGAAAACTTTAAATTACTAGGTAGACTAAGAAGTAGACAATGTTTACAGTAAAACATATGAAACTATTTTTGAAGAAATAGGCTGTATCTGAAATACCAGATGACAACACTGACACCAAAAAACAAGTGTAGGAGGGGCCCAAGCATTGCCTGATCTCAGAACATGCCATAGCTGAAGTCTTTTGAGGTGCAGAAGAAACAAGTATTACTAAGGAATACAGGTAGGTAGAGGGGGCTAGTGAAGCAAAAAAGAAAATAAGAAATGTTGCCATGATGTAAAGAGTTTCTGAGGAAATAACGAGATAACCCTTCCTGGCACTCTAAGAATTAAGCAAACAAAGAAGCAAATGTGAAAAACTTAGTTGGTTATTTTTATTTTTAAAAATATCCTATATACTTTTTCTCTGTATCCATAAGACAATTTAGTTCACGATACAGTTTTAAAAATCTGAAGTATTAACAACAACAACACCACCACCATTACCAATGCCAATCTAGATTTTCAAGGTCTGAAAATATTCAACTTTCTTTCATAAACTCCAACCTGAAACAGTTGTGCTAACTGATAATCTGAAGACAAAAGAAAGACAAACTGTGCTAGACCTTGAGAATGAGAAGATGAATGAAACACAATATCCAGAAAAGAGTTCAGTCTAGCATAGAAAAGCACTAAATCGATCATTACAATAACAGTATATAAGTAAGTACTACGAGAGGTGCCAAACTAGCTGAGACATTGGTCTTATGGGAGCAGAAGGGCTCTCATACAGCTGGGGACGGGCAGGCTGGTGAGAAGCTAGAACAGTAAAGGATTTGAAGGAGGTCCTCCTAAAAGAGGTGACATGCATGCGGAATTGAAGGAATTGACGCTTAACTGGTTTAATGATCAGTAACAGTTTTAAGTTACCTCTTCAATGGCTTTTTGTCTTTTGTCTTCCGCATCTTTATCTATTCTATACAAAGATAAAGAAGAAAAATAACCATGCCATTACTTCAGCTGATTGAACATTTAAAATCACCTTTCAAAGAAATCATTTCTTTCTGTTGAAAACTGGCAAATGTTAAACTCATTTTAAAAGAAAAATTGGAATTTTATCACATTTAGCTAATGATAGTATTTAGATATTCAGTATTGTGCTTTTAGGCATAACTCCCTCTTTTCCATTCATATTTTGAATGGAATATTTTCTTTTCAAAAGCTTACACTGACATAATTTAAAAAGTACTATTAACAACATAAAGTATTTGAATAAACTTTATCCTTTAATTATAGTAATTAAGAAGTATTTCGCTCCTCAGAAATTTAAAAATTGTCCAAACTCATTTTCTTCAATTATTGCAAGTTTATCATAGTTGTAATTTTATAATCAGCTTACTCTGAAATAGAAGAAATTATCATCCTTAGACAGCTGAATAGGCAAAATTAATTATAAAATAAATTATTAATGATATAAAATTATGTCCAAATAAATTTTTCACTCGGATACAATATGCAATTACAAGAACACAAATTTATCAGCTGTAAGATTTAATATAAAATGTCGGGTCTCAAGCACAAGGCATATACTTGCCAAGGACTCAGCAGTTAGCCTTGTAAGACCACATCTTTAATCTGCTCCAGGAAAGAGTATTTGCTTTCCATTAATAAATTGGTAAGATACTTTTTTCTTTCAAAATTTTTTCATATGTTTATCTGTTTGTAGCTTAACTAAACTTTATATAAGTAAGGACAAATTTCAGAAACTAAAATCAAGTGGATTTTTCAAATAAAGGAATTCTGAGAAAGACTACAATGATAATCCCCATATCTCAGCTTAATCCCCATACAACAGCCATTTTGAGGATAACTGTTTTCTTCATCTCATCATGGACATAACTAAGTCAAAATGACAGTGCATAAGAATAGCTTATAGTAGTAGTAAGCTCTGACCTAGCATTACCTCATTCAAACACCTTTTGCTACTTCATCAGAGGGGCTTTAAGGACCCAAAATATTCAGAGGATTGCTGGAAGCACTGAAAATCGGTTTGGCTAAATACCGTAGGGCCAGATCCTGGATGGTTCTAAGAAGTCATATAGGGTACCGTACCTTGACCAGTATGTCATGAACACTGGAATGATGTATATAGATTACATGTATGCCTTGAATGGATCCTAGGAGGTGGGGCGGGGTTCAGGACTGTGTACTTCCTGTACAGTAGACTCATTTGCTTACACCGCTATGCCTTACAGTTATTTTTTATTTGTAGAATGGCATGAAAAAGGTGGGAAGCACTGAAATCAGGAACTTGGGTTAGGTAGGAAGAGACACTGAAAGCCAAGTGCTAATTGTTAAGAATGAAACAACCTGTTTTAAAATTATACTCACTATCCCTGGTAGAAGGCATAACTATTCATTGAATTACATTAGTAAATTAAATTCAAATTAGGATCTTTCCCCACTCTTTCCCTCTCCTATACTATAAATCTATCTACTGATATAAACCAACATTCATACACCTACCCAGACAATACATCATTTATTAATAAGTATAGAAACGATGAGTCATAACTTTGGTTAATGGCACTGTTGACTCTAGAAGGCAAGAATAATATCCTATACTTCTTTAGTGTTCCTCACAGTGCCTCAGTGTTCAAAAATATCTCTTGACTTAATAGATAACAATTGTCCATGGTTGAATATAATAATAAAGAGGCAAAATAAAGCACATAGTTCATGTGAAATAAAAAATGAATCCCATTTGTGACTCATGTGTTTTTAGATATTCACCTTCTCTTTCAAAGGTATTATTTAGAGTGAGGTTAAAATGCTTTTATGCTCATTCCCCATTCTACAACACTTTTGACAGACAATAATTAATTATAAATGAATGTTCCTCAAGTTACCAAGCCAAGAGAAGAAGGCGTAGAAAAGCCAGACAACTATTTGCAAGAGCATCTCAACATGAGTACATCTTTGTGTGACTAAATTCTAAAGTTAAAGGAAAAAGGATTACCCAAGATTTTGGACTGACAACACATGTATCTTAGGACCAAAAATTAAAAGCTGGTCATATCGGTATTCAATTTTTTCAAATATAAAGAAAATCAGACTATAAAATTAACAAAACAGTCCCTCAAACTATTAATGAAAACTGTTATCTGTAATTTGGAATTACAGATCATTGCAATTTGTTATCAAAAACAAGGTCTGTTTCACCAAAGAAGTGCAAGTGTTCTCACTATATGAGGCATCACTGAACAGAATGTCTGAAGCACACTAGTGCTGGGAAACCTATACAACACATTAACAAAACGTTAAGACTGCTCTGATTACTAGGTTGAATTGAAGACAATGTAATTCAGATCCCCAAATGTCCTATATTAAAATTGGATATCTATAAAAGCTCTCTGTTGCTAAAGGATATACTTCCATTCAATGTGTCTTAACTTGGTAAGGGAATTTTTAGGCTTCCTTAACCGTATACGGCAATGAAACGACATTTTGCTTTACCTGACTCCACCATAAAAATTCAATGGGAGAAGCCACAATCATGTAGAAAGGTACACATTTCAAAGTACTCTTCCCTTTTCCAAGTGCTGAGGAGGCACAGTTGCCCCATATGCAGAAGAGGGAGAAGGTTATCTCTAAAAGAAAAAGACTCCTAACCCGATTTGCAACTGTTAGCAAGTAAATCTTTCTGGATGTAGTTCTCTGAACTCACTCTTCATTTAGGTAAAATAAATATGTATCATAATTTTTCCTCTCTGACATTGTTCCATATAAATATTTAACTTTGGAATTTCATTTCTCTTCACGTGAGAGTATGTTATTACACTTCAGTGCAAGAAAAGAAAACTTACCGAGAATGACTTAAGTATAAAGCTTGGCGATGAATGTCTTCTGGGTCTATTTCTACAGGATTTATTACAGCTAGTTGATCAATAGACCATCTAAATTTCCCTGGAGTCTTAACAAAAGAAAGCGAGCTTATGAGTAAAAGCAAACTAAAATAGTTCATCAAAATGCTAACCAATGTCAACTTCAAAAATAATGTAAATGGTTATAATATAAAAATATCTTACAGCTTGTATTCTTAAATTTGACTTTACCACTAAATTAAATGGCAAATGGTAATCAAAACACACTAAATCAATTGGCTTAACTTTATCACTTTTAAAATATACAAATCTTCCCTCTGGGTGATTTTTTTTTTTTTTTTTTTGGTGGACAATCAAGATATACTTTTATTTTGGTTTTGCTCTTTCTATTTTCTTACTGACATTAAGTATAATGTACGTGGGGTTGGGTGGTTTTTTAAAATTACATAATAATCACAGTAGAGAATTAATGATATAGAAATTCCACAATTAACACTCATCAGTGATGCAACATGCCAAGGAAAAAGTAAAAATCTCTTAGTTACCAAAGGTCTTTACTTTCAATAAGAATGAACTAAAATTAAAGTCCTAATGGCAGAAGTGCCTGCAAAAGCTCCTAAAATAGTCGATCCTTAAAATGATTATGAATGGTAATTAGTGCTGCCTTTCTGTATTCAACTATCCAACCAAACCAAACTCATATCCAAATCCTAAGCTGGAGTTCAGAACTTATTTTTGAAAAATTCAGGATGAAAAACTCAAGATGCCATACATTCTGGCTTTGAGGATTATGTTGCGGTCATTTCATTATTTTTTATTAACAGATAACAAAGATTTAATACAATTCAATTAAAAATGAGGTCAGATTAATGACTCAATATAAACTGTATAACTGTAAAACTCCTCTAGTGCAGACCTGCTTCAAGCTGATATGAACGTGTAGCATAAAAGCCACTCAGTTTGCAGTTTTCTAGATAATTTACCAGATTAAAAGATCGGACTTCAAAAGAAACGCTCCACTGTGACCAATAACAGTGAAAATAAGCAAAGTGATGAAGCCTTCCCTAATCTCATAAAGGGCACATTCCCTTCTGTATCACCCTTGAACTTAACCACCAGTCACAACACATCACACTCTTCTGAAGTTGCTAATTTAGTTGTGTCTATCCCAGTAGAGGTTACTTTCTTTTTGAACAATTTGCAAGCTATGAATGGTTGACAAAAACCCTAAAGAATATTAGTATTTCATGAAATTCAAGTTTCACTGCCCATAAATAAAGCTTTATTGGAACACATCCATGTTTATTTGTTTATGTATTGCCTATGGCTGCTTTTGTGATACAAGGCAGAGATGAGTAGTAGTAACAGCAACCAGATGACCAACAAGACCTAAAATATTTACTATCTGGCTCCTGACAGAACAAGTTTGCTGACCCTTATATTAGAGTATAAGCTCCCTGAGAATTTGTGTCTACGGACCCTGACTTGTTCAGTGTAACATCTATGCCTAGCATTGTATCTGACACGTAGCAGCATTCAAATAATATTTGCTGAATAAATGTGGATAATTAAATGATATAACTTCTTCTCTAATATGGTATTAGTATTATACCAGACACCATAGTATCTAGCTATACTCACAACTACAAGAAGCTAACCTGTTATCCTTTAAATAAAAAAGGAGAAATGCTAAATAAACAAATCGTTCAGCTAACTTACTTATAGCCCATTAGGTTAGAATGAATATTACAATTAAAGCACATTCCAGGTATGTGTGCTCCACAATGTTTCCCCCTTACTTTGTAAAGAAATTTATATTTAAAATTATTTGTAAATACTAATCACTTACTGGTAATTTTGTTGATTTAAAAACAGAAGGACTGGAGAGAGTTTGTTCATGGAGATTAGAATAATCACCAGGACTTTCAAAAGGATTTAAAACAGGGATCCTTCCTGGAGTTTCCGGTGTTATTTGCATTTTTGGTTCTTTGACATCTCCCATAGCACAGAGAAAAAACTAAAAAGAAATCAGAATTATATATACTAAGACTGCAAAGTTCCATAGACATTCACTTTGACCATTAAAATGTATTCAACAGATAGTTCACAAAAATTAACTCGAAACCTAATGGTCTTGGAGCTTCTTTGTAATTTATAAAAAAGCATCACATCCATTTTCCCAAGTGATCCTCGAAATAACCAGGAAAGCTATAGAGGTACAGTATTAGTGATATTTTGCAGAATTAAGCTCAGAGAAGTAAAGTGGCTGATAAGCAGCAGTCAACCAAATGTGAATGAGTTCAGGTACGCTTTTGAGGTAACTAAATGTTACAATAGGCACGAAATCCCTTTCATTTTAAGGATTTACACTTGTAGTTTTTAATTCATTATATCAAGTCTATACACACTTTGAATATCCTTCGGATATCCCAGCAATTCCTACCAAGCTGCAGTTACTAAAAAATTATTTACAGCAGGCAAGAGATGAGGAAGGATCTGTACGCGTGCCTTTCTTGCAAATTAGCTCCAGACAAATAACTAGAGATAGGAAATGAACCGCCTTTGGTTGCCTTTTCCTCAAACATCCTCCTTTCGCTAAGACCCCCAGGGTAGAAGGCGAGTTTGCATTACTTCCCGTCAAAGGGGTCTGTATTTAGAAAAAAAAGAAGAATCCACTTGTTTGAAGGTTGAAATTGCAGCTGGCTTCCTTGGGTGAAGAGCAGAGGACACTCACGCTGGTGTCACCCCCACTCTACACGATCACTCTTTCTTGGCGTCCCTCCCTTCAGTACCTACTCCTTCGCTGTTCCCATTCGCCCTAGTGCAAGCGGGCAGGCGGATCTGGGGCCAGAAAAAGTGAGCTCTCCAATTTGAGACAGGAGAAAAGTCCACGAACTACAAAGAACGTACCTAGTGTTGTGTAAAAAAAGGAAGCCACCCAAAGGCGACTCCAGGGCGCTCCGGAGGGACCAGGCCAGCTCCCACGACAGGCACTGACTCTTTAACTCCCCGCTTCCGCGCTGTCTTAGGCCAACCAGGGCACGGGACTTGTGAGCGATTGGCCAATCGCGTCGAACCGCTGTCCGCGAACCAGCCAATCGCATCAGGGCGGCGTGGTAAATTCGAATGGCAACTCCACGCTTCACATTCCGCGCTGAGTAACGAAGCTCCAAATTCAAATCAACGCAGCCTTACGCTGGCGACGAGCGCGAGGGGCGGAGCCCGCCCGGCGTGTGCTGGGGACGCGCGGTCTGATTGCCCAAGAGAAAGGAAGGCGCTTCAGTTCCGGGTCAGGACCTTCTCCCGCCTACCTTGGCCACCGCCATGGCGAGCAATAGCGGCTCGGGGGCCGGGGCGGCCGCTGCGGCGGCGAATCTGAATGCGGTGAGGGAGACCATGGACGGTGAGTGCCCGTTTCGACACTTTTAGCTTGCTTACGTTTTCCAGAAGTAAGGACCCCAGGCGGCGGTGAACCCAGGAGGACTTTGGGTCCAATTCCTGCAGCGTATGGCATCTCTGGAGAGCCTTCCAAGGGACTCGCCAGGGTCGCAGGGCTGATGGCCCCATCCTTGGAGAGTTGTTTCTTCGCTTCTGCGTAGTTTGTCGCGTGCCCAGCGTTCCGACCCCCACGTCAGCCGGGCGCGTACCTGGTCCGTCCCGCGCGAGACCCCGCGCGCCGCCCACCTCGGCGCTCATCCCGCGCCCCGTCCCGGCGCTGGGTCCTCGCGTCCTTCCCTCCGGTGCCAACCTTGTGGGCCGCGGCCACCCCCTCATCCCCAGCGCGGTCGTCCGGTGCGGGTCGCCCATTAGTCTTAGTCCCGAGCGGGGCTCAGACTGTCCAGTCCTCAAGACTCTAAGCCCCGTGCGGACAGTGGCCGTATGTTTGGTCATTGCTACTTTTTTGTGCTTGGCACTCTACTAGGCGCTTTTTAAAATATCCTGTTAATGAACAAGTCTCCCCTTCATCAGAATTGCCCCAGTTTTGACTTCGAGGAGGTGACGCCGGTGTCCGGAAAATTGGTATATTTATTTGTTTTCGCGCCCCGAGGCACGCAGATTAAAGCCTACACACGTAGTAGAAGATGAAACACACGTCTTGGGGTTACTTTACCCTCTATCCTCTGATGCCGGCTCTGCCTTTAGACCTCTGGTGGTGAGCTTGGAAACTACGTACATGTTTGTCTTGGAACCTTGTCTCCCGCCCCCGCCTTGTAAAATAAGGTTATCGCTTAGGGTTATAACATGAATATTTCAATAAGATAGCTAGGTAAAGGCATAGCATAGCGAAGGTGATGTATTATTTGGGGGTAATATAAGATGTTGTTCCACTTGCATGCTCCTTTTTTTGGTCTCTATTTTATTCACACTCAACCTGTATGTGAATGATGGACGTAAAACTGGTTTCTGCATTTTCAGGGGAGACCCACATCAGCCTTTATCTCTCGGATAACATAACTCCGTGTAATTCTTACTAAGCTTTCATGCCGCATTTCTTTCTCCTTCACAGTAGTCTCCACCTCCAATACATCTCCTTAATGGGACTTCTGATAAGACTTCTGGCTTTTTATGCTAGACTAGTTGTTGCTTAGAAGAATTAACTTATTAGAGCCATTGCATCTCGTTTTTTATTTACCAAGTATCTGCCTGTTTTTCAAAAAACAGAATTTTGTTCTTAACACCATATTTAGCCTATTTTCCCATCCTTCTTGATGTGTTACAGCTCATTAGTTTTATTTTTAAGTGGATTTGTGTACACAAACTATGTATGTAACATTATTGTCTTATATTTCTTTGCTTGGAAGCCAGTGTATTTTTTGAACAGGATGAAGACTATGAGGACTCCCTTCTAGTCAATTTTCTTACGTTAGCTGTGCTTAGGTTCCTTAATTATATGGCCATAGGATCTCATTTGAATAGAATACTCACATTTTATCTGTGGTGGAACTGCAATGTAGAAATGAGAGCTGATAGTTTGTATTGGTTGCATCAAGATTTTTACTAGGAGAGCTTTGTGTAAAATGAAGATTATAATGAATATAAGAACATGAAAAAGTGAAGAAAGACCAGATTTAAAAAAAAAATAGAGGAGAGAAGGTAAGTATTAGAGACACTGCTGTACACACAGTTTGTCCACAAACCTGAAGGTGAAAAGAAAGGCCACAGGTTGACAGTAAATGTGACAAGATATTGTCTTGTCCATTAGAACTCTAAACTTATATAAAATCCCTGTTATTGTGCCATAATTGGGTCCAAGACAAATCAGTCACATAAAATGCGAAGTCGAATTATTGCATAGTCAGCAAAAACATTGAAATATTTTCCATGCTGCCTGTAATGGTTGAGGCACAAAAGAAAACATAGTGACACTTGCATTGTAAATAATTGACCATACACCAAACTGAAAAAGTTCTAAATGCAGTTGTTTTATAAATCCCACCTTCCTCCACCCACATTTCCAGAAGTAAAACTTTAGCTTGCCCCAGGCGCTGGGCTGACTTACTCAAACATCCTTGTTATTTGAAATTCTGGTAATTTGGGTTTCACTTTTATTTAAATCTGTCCGGGAGAGCCAACCCTAAGTATTCGAAATTTTTTGAGTCTTGCTACCCTCCTTCAGGATGTAGTATTTCTCCTCATCTTTTTACTGCCTCCCTTCCATCAGTATTAGTCACCTAGCAGTGATTTAATCTTTGAATAGATATTAGTGATTTGTATGGATTGTAGAACTCAGCTATATATTTGTAATTTTATTGTGAAACGAAAGGATCTTTATAACGACACTTCAGGTGAGAAGAAGCAGTGGACTTTGTTATTTATCTGCACAGGTCACTCTGAAGGGAACCTGATTGATCCTAGTTCTGATTTAGTATAAGGTCTATTGCATAAGATCATCTGCTTTCACTCTTAGATCATAAACACTCAGAAATGTCTTTCAACTACTTTCCTCCAGTGTACTCGGTTGCCTCTTTTGCTTTTCAGTATTTTGAAATTTTAGATACTTTATCAATAGCTTCATACTTTAATTATTTTCTTATATTCTGGAATTTGCCTTATATTCTAATTTTTTTACTGCTAGTAGTTTTGCTTTTGACAACAAGAATAAAAATGTACCTTTTCTTACTAGAGGCTTCAGTATACTACTACGTTATTATCAGGTAGTTAGAAAAAGGAGTTCAGAGAGTCTTCAGTGTATAAGGCAATGTCATCAAAGCAAACGTATAGTCCATACTACCATCAATCTAGTCGCTCTTGTGAAAAAGAAACCTGGGAGGCAGTTTCGCTTTCTCTCACCACTCCTACCTCCTATTCTTCACTAAACCCTTTCAATTCTTCACTGATCTCTGTCAGATTTGACCACTTGTGTTAATCTCTCCTGTTCACATTTACACCAGTCTTTCACTGAAATTGCAGTAACTTAGGTATACTTTTTCTGCACATGTATTCTATCCCTTTCCAAGGTCCACTCCCTATTATGCAGCAAACGTCTTTTAAAAATGAAAATCTGATCTTGTCACACTCCCATTTTATAGCTTCCAGTCCTTTTCTTGTTTAGGAAAAAAATGTGTGGCTCGCGGCCAGCGATAATTTAACATAATGCCTAGGAATGCTACATTTTCTAGGATTACACATTTTCAGCAATCAAGAATTACTATATTTTGTAAATGGAAATACCACTACTAAAAGCAGAATGTTATAGCAGCATAAGGCAGCCACATTATTCCCCAAAGTTTGGATCTCCTTGGATTGGAAAAACTGGACTGTGGCAGATTTCCTAGTAATCACTGGCTCTTCTTTGCAAATTAGATGTAATATTGATAAATACTTTTCACATAATGAGGTTTGAATGTTCTGAGTAATTTTAGTCCGGATATTTGCAAATATAATTTCTATCTGTATGGAAAAGTAGGTTTCATATGGAGGAATAAAGGGGCTGGGCTGACTTACTCAAATATCATTGTTATTTGAAATTCTGGTAATGTGGGTTTCACTTTTATTTAAATCTATCTGTGAGAGCCTACCCAGAAGTATTCAAAACTTTTTGAGTCTGAACCTCCTTTAGGATGTAGTATTTCTCCTCATCTTCTTTCTTCCTCCCTTCTTTCAGTATTTTTTTTTTTTTTGTGGTTTGTGTCCTTAGATTTCAGAACTAAATATTAATGTTTGTTTAACCAAAGCATACCAATATTCAGAATATGTGGCCTCTTAATGAAAGGGTACAAAGGCTGTCAGTTTTTAATAGTGCTCATAGCTGCCAACTGGATTTCACCTGGGCTAGCCTTTATATTTGATTTATTTTTAAAATCAGGAATCAAAATAGTAAAAAAGAAAAGGAAGGAGAGGAAAGGGAGACTCAGAGGGGCTCAGAGATCAGGAAACTGCTGAGGGCAATTGAGCTGTGCTGCCAAATGAGCCCAGAGGGCCATCTTTTGTCAATTCAAATTTAGCATCTTTTCATTGCTGAGATTGGGGAGGGGAAGTGTTCCCTTTCTTGCTTGCACACACTCTGATTTTAAATCTCAGGTGATTTTTTTCCCCCATGTTTATATAGCACTAACTTACCATGCATACTGAAACTTCAAGTTAGTCTTCCATGACCCCAGGGCACTGTATGCCAAGAATACAAAGCCCTGGCTGCTCTTTCCTCCTGTTGTTTCTCAGGGTTGTGTTTACAGTGAGTAGCCCAGGTAAAGAGCAGGACTGAAAAAGTAGGAATTTCTCAAGCTCAGTGTTATTCAGCTGTGAATATGATCAATCAGTATATTACCTCACCAAGTCAAAAAGAAAAAAAAAAAAAACTACCTGGTTGTTTGAGCGATTGATGAAAAAATATTATATCAACATTTTTTTTTCTGATTTTAAAATCTTAGCAAAGAAAACCACATTTTTTTTAACATGTTAAAAGATAATGATATAAAAACAACATCCTTAATGTTAAATGCATTCTAAATAAAATGGGAAATACTTTCACTGCTTTTTAAAAAAAATGTTGACATGAAAGGTTTAGAAAATAGCTCAGGATAAGAACCTAAAATGGTCACAAAAACAGTTATTTGTATCCCACTAGAAAACACAAGAGTCAACTGAAAAACTTAGACGCTTCAGTAGAATTTGTTAGAGTGGCTGACTACAAAGTAAAAGTAATAATCTAGAATATTAGGACTAATCACTTAGAATATGTAAGAGTGAGGTAGAATCTGTTCATGAAAGCAACCAAAACTAAAAGAAATTGACAGTCCACTATCAAAATTAATAATTGAGCACTGGCTGAAACTTTCTGCTTCAAGCATATAAAAACGACAAGAAATAATGTCAAAATTATTTAATTATTAAAATATACAATTATGAGCATAACCATGTTTAAAAAACAGGAAGAGGAAGTCTCCATTGATTAGAGGGAGGAAGTTCCCCCAAAGAAAGGAGCAGATGGGAATCACAGCATGGGATTGGGAATGAAACCTGACAAAGCATGCTGCCCTGCCTCAATGAAGCTGAGGGCTGGAAGTGTGCCACCTGTCATGGCTAGGGATTGAGCAACACCATCCATGTGTCTTGTGTGTCTGAAGCCAAGATGCCTCCACAAACCCCGATCATGAGAGTGGAGGCCAGTGTGATACTGCCTATCCAAGAATGCATTACCAATCCTGGACATGCAAGAAAAAACTGGAATATGAGCTTTCAGTCAAAAATCACAAAGCACCTAAAGTAGGTAAAAAGCAAATAAACAACTAACTTGAGAAAAGAAAAGAAAGTAAAAGTAATAGCCAAATCTATTATTGAGCACTACCATATGCCAAACACCATTCTAACTGTATGCTTTAATCCTCACAACAATCATATAAGTGCTACGATGATCCCCATTTTACAGAATGACGAAATAAAGGCACAGAGGTTACCTTGCCTACAAAGTAATAACTGAGTGGAATTTCAACCCAGGTAGTCTGGCTGTGGAGAACACGTTCATAACAACTTTGTTTTTTGCTGTTTTCTTATACTTGAAGAAACAAATTTCAAAAATGGCTTAAAAGAATAAAGCCTCAAAAAGAGAAAAGCAGAAAGCCACAAAATAGAAGTGGTTATAAATAATCATTTAACTATGAAACAAGAACACGAGATTATGGTGGGAAATTAGAAATCTTAAATAAATAGAGTTATTGAAATCAACTGAAGAGCAAAGTATTAGCATGTCGGAGTATCATGCCCCAACTTACTGCCTTCATAGAGTTTCCAGACCAAAATGCAGTGGGGAGAGGGAAGGAATCCAGGGGAGGACCACCTAGTGGACGTCCTGAATAAAGCAGATGGATCTTAAGAGTCCAGGGAGACCACAGCAGGTGGAGCTTGTAGGACAGGGTACCTGAGAGGAAAGCTGCACCCAGAGAAAATTCTGGAGGTCTGCAGAAGGGTCTCCCTTAAGTATTCAGCAGAGCCTTGACTAGCATTTGTATGTCAGAGAAGTACTCAAAAAAGCTGGTTCAAGAACCATCTTAAAAGTATTAGAGGGAGCAGTACACCGTGTTCACACAGGATTGAGAATAGTGCCTGTATCTACTAGCCAGAATGTAAAACTTCATAATTCCCAAGACATTGGGTAGAATACTGAGGAGGGTCATACCTCAGTGATGGGGAATAACCCTACACTTAAAATAGGGTTCTGGTAGTCCTGACTAGGAAATCTTAAGAGACCCCAAAGCATCAAACTGATTCCAGATAACCACTTAATTACAAAGCTCAAGAATATGTATAGAAATAGAAAAGCATCCAGCACCAACAAGGTAAAATTCACAGTCTGGCATCCAATAAAAAATTATTAGGTAGCCAAAGCAGGAAATGATGACCCATCATGAGAAAAATTCAGTCAGTTGAAACAGACCCAAAATTGCCACAGGTGTTAGGATTAGCTGACAGAGACATTAGGACTGTATTCCATGTGTTCTAAAGTTAAGTAAAGGTATGGAAGACATATATTTTATAAGATATAAATTTCTAGAGATGAAAATTAATATCAGATATGAAAAATTGGGAAAGTCCCATCTCATGAACACCATGAATACTATAAAAGCTTTTGGGAGGATTTAGACTTAAATTAATAGATGACTTAACATTGTTAACTCGTCTGTCCATCCCAAAATAATGTGTAGTTTTCATGTAATTTAGATCAGAATCCAAATGGAATTTGTTTTTGGAATTGATCAATATTTTAAAGTTCATGGAGAGAATGAAAGGGCTTATGGTACTAAAAGATAAAGGCATCTTTAACCCACTACATGGAATATAAATTTAGTAATTAAAATTGTATCTCTGACACAAGATAGACATGCAACAAATTCATGGTCATATGGGAATCTACTATGTGAGAAAGGTGGCATCTGAATTGAGTGCCAAAGGATAGATCATTCAATAAATAGTAATGAACAACTAACTTATTTCTGGAAGGAAAAGTTAGAGATTCTATTTTCTACCCAACTCCAGGGGGTTAAATGTTTATTTAAATATTTTTGGAGGGGAAAAAGTAAACTTTACAATATTGGAAGAGAATACTGGTGAATAATTATATAATCTTTCTATCGGGAATAACTTTCTAAACATAATGCCAAAGGAAAATGGTACAGAAAACAGGTAACATGTTGACCATGACTTAAAAAAATTCTAAACATACTCTGAGAAAAAGCCACCATACAACAAAGTTTAATGCAGCCAGTGTATTTATATCCTGTGATTCTATGCTAGTGCTGCTTATGTGAAACAGATACTTTTATAAACTGTAATAAAATGAAGTACTATGAAAATGAAGTTACAAAATAATAAGCTTTCATTTTAATTCTTAGATTCAACAAACAGGATTTCACTATCAAATTGTAAAAGTTCCTAAATATTTTTAAAGCTGTAAACATGTATATTACTGACTGAACAGTTCTACTTCTAGAAATTCATCCTGATAAAATAAAAGTAAGGTAGTATGTACAGGTGCTTATCACAGTATTATTAATAGGGGAAACATAAGATCCACCGAACTCTGAAACCAGAGCGATTAACATATGATGTTTCCATAAAATGGGATGTTATATGACTGACTAAATTACATTGTAAAAGAATACTAAAAAGTGGGGAGATGTTGAGAATGATCCTGATTATGCTGCATAAATTATAGATAGATGTTAAATGAGTGGGAGAAAAAAAACAGTGATGCGGAGGGAGAGTGCAAGTTTATTTTGAAGTTTCTAGAGCTAAGTAAAGGCAAGACAAGACAGTACTACATGCCTGTTTCCAAAGGTAAGGATGCTGTGCTAGTTCTTTGGTATTTGCACTATTATGTGGAGTAAAAGCAAAAGTATTCTGTGCACATTTTAAATGTAAGATTTTCTTTTTAAATTTTTCTCTTTTTTTCAGTTCTGCTCGAGATTTCAAGGATTTTGAATACTGGCTTAGATATGGAGACTCTGTCTATTTGTGTGCGGCTTTGTGAACAAGGAATTAACCCAGAAGCTTTATCGTCAGTTATTAAGGAACTTCGCAAGGCCACTGAAGCACTAAAGGTTAGTTCATTCTAAATAAAAATCTTTTTGTTTAACAAATGATTAATGGCAAGTTATGTTAAAGATCCTAAATGTGATTAAAGTAGCTTTTATCACCATCAGAAGACATTCTGAAGACCAGGAGCTTAGTAGCATGTTCAGATCACAAAAATTGCTACTATCATGGACCATGTTATTTTTACCCAGAAGTCTCCACCTTTGTTAGGATTTTCCTTGTGTTGTAGGTAAAATTGTGTCTGCCCCAAATAAGATACACTCAAGTCTGGTACCTGTGAATATCACTTTATTTGGAATAGTGTAGGTGTAATCTGTAGGTATAATCAAATTAAGATGAGGTCATAATGGATTAATGACTGCTGTCCTTATAAGACAAGGGAAATTTAGACAGATACACAGTGTATCATGTGAAGATGGATACAGGTGAGAGTCCATGTGATGACAGTTGCAGAGATTGGAGTGATGGCAAAGAAGGCCAAGGATTGTTGGCAGCCGCCAGAAGCTAGGAAGAAGCAAGGAAGGATCTTCTGCTAGAGCCTTCAGAGAATAGGTGGCCCTATTGACACCTTGATTTTGGACTTCTGCCCCCAGAACTATAAGAGAATAAACTTCTGTCATTTTAAGGTATTCCATGTTGTTCTATTTTGTTATGGCAGCCTTAGAAATAAACAGATTTACTGCTGGGAAGTGGATTGTTGCTGTAAGAAATACCTACGAATATGGACGTGGCTTTGGAATTAGGCAGTAATAGAGATTGGAAGGTTTTAATGCACTTGATAGGAAAAGCCTAGATTGTCTTGAAGAGATTATTGGTAGACGTTAAAGGAGATTCTGGTGAGGACTCAGAAAGGGAGAGGAGAGCTGTAGAGAAGACTTCAGTCTTCTTGGAGGATACATGTATTAGGAACAGGATCTTGCTAGAAATATGAATGTTAAAGGTCCTTCTGGTGAAGTTTCAGGCAGAAATGAGGAACGTGTTATTGGACACTGGAAGAAAAGCTATGCTTGCTATAACGTGACGGAACACTTGGCTAAATTATGTTACACTGTTTGAAAGAAAAATAAAACTTGTAAGCACTAAACTTGGATATTTAGCTGAAGAAGTTTCCGAAGTGTGGAAAGTGCAGCCTGATTTCTCCTTGCCACTTATAGTAAAATGTAAGAATGAGAAATTGAGGAAGGAACTGGTAAGCAAAAAGGAACAAGCACTTGCTTTGGAAAATTCGTAGTCTATCCAGATAGCACACTCTGGAGAGAAGACCAAGAGTGGTTGCAGAGCCTTTTGGTGAGATCAGGTGTGTGACTCATAGATACAGTCAACCGTCTCAGCACAAAACATTGCAGCTTGGGCTGAAAGGGACCTGTATGGTACAGAATGAAGGGTGTCATGTCAGACTTCTGGGATTCCACAAGCAGGAAAGTAAGAACTACCTGGCTGTGAACATGAATTTAATCCTTCAAGAAAAGGGAAGAATTGGGAACATTTAATGTCTTGCTCACTAGCATATGTCTTTAGTTTGGCACAAACTTATAAAAATAATGATAAAAAGAAATAAGTAAATAGAAGGGAAGAGAGACTCAGTGGCTCAGATACCAGGAAACTGCTGAGGGCAATTGAGCTGTGCTGCCAAATGAGCCCAGAGAACCATCTTTTGTCAGATTCAAATTTAGCATCTTTTAATTGCCAAGATTGGAAAGGGAAAGTTCCCTTTCTTGCTTGCACACAAACTCACCATGAATACTGAAACTAAGTTAGTCCCGCTTAAGGACAGAGTGGCTTCTCTCTATCCTGTTTTCTTTGTGGAAATAGAACTGTATAAAAGATTTAGCTTACCCATCTCTAATAAATTCCGGTAATTTGGATTGTTGGTTTTGTGCTTTTTAAAACTTTTTGATTATTAAATATAACACAAAAATGTGAACAGAACATTTACAGAGCAAAATTTAGCATAAAGAGAATAGCCATACATCTCTCATTGCCAGCACCCGAGAGAGAAGTCCCCATCACTGACTTCTCCTTTCTGCTTTCCCCACCAGTAACTACTGTCCTGATTTTTATGGTAGATACTTTCTTACCTTTTAACAGTTTTACTAAGCGTGGACCTATAACACTGCAGTTTAATTGTAAAATTTTCAAACTTGATATAGTGGAATCTTATAATACAATCTTTTTTACTGGGTTGTTTCATTTAACATGTTTGTGAGGTTCATTTATGTTGTGTGAGACTGTGTAACACATTCCTTTTCACAGCAATAATTATGTTTCATTATACAAATTATGCTATAACTTATTTATCCTTTCTACTGTGAATGGATATGCACAGATTACTTCCAGGTAGAGATTTTTGTATTGTAATGCAGTTTGAGTGCTATAAAGAAACCAGAGGCATATAACCTATCTGAAAAGAATGTACAAGAGAGACTGACAGAAGTATTTTGGCATAGCCTTTCCGTAGACAAAATAAATCCCAAGGTATTAGGGTAGGAGAGTCAGAACTACCTAAATAACATATCTTTCTCAGTTTTTGGCATACTAGTTATCTCACATCCAGTGGACCATAGTCTCATATGAAGGCAAAATCAATAAAGTTGAACGAAAATGAGAAAGTGTTGCCCATTCGAATGGAAGTCACACACAAAGCCTCTTAAAACACATTTCTACCATAGTCTAAAACCAGTATACCAATATCTCATTAAAACTAGGTGGGGAGGAGGGCCTGAAAATTTTCCAACAAAGAAGAAATGTTAATTAAAGTATAATGGTGGCATAGGTGGGGCAGGATTAGCCATGTGCTCTTTATTCTTCTCTTGCCCTTTTTTCTCCAGCTTATACATAACAGGAAAGTCTTTCCATCTTAATCTCCTTATCACACTATAATGAAACTTGCAGAAACAGACTAGTAAAGACTATGTGGATAAGATCTGTTATAGGTTAATTTTTCAAGTAGCAGTATATTTTTACATTAACTATTTAAGATTAAATAGCGGTTTTCTACTGTTAGACTAGCAATCAGTTCAAAAGGTGGTTCTAATGCACTACGAAAGTGAAAACCATTGCATTATCTTGATAAAAGTGATTTGGTACATGTTTAAGACAGGTGGTTTGTTAATGACAGTGCAGTATTTATTTACATGGTACCTCGTTTTCTATGGTTTTTTTTATAATGAATCTTACTTTCTTGTTCAAGGCTGCTGAAAATATGACAAGCTGACTTTCTGGAAAATCCTGATGAGACGTCAAGCTCTGCAAGAAGTTTTGAAAATCACATTGTAGTCAAGAATGTACAAAGAAATTACTGCATGCAGCAATGTAAAAACATTGTCCTTTTTAAAAGAATTATACAACCATAGCTTTATGAATCAATGAAAAGTTGCTTACAGAAAGCACCATCCAGATGTGTTTACGTCACATCTTTTTTAAACAGCTCTAATACTTTGGCATTGCAGTGTTCATATTTATGTATTCCTTATTTATAGCTGTGATAGCTTTAATGTCGTAGGCAGTCTGTCAGATGTGCACATCTGCTGTACCTGGTTAAAGTATAGAGGAACCCATCAGTGGTAATGTAGTAGTTATGACTTGTTTACATTTCCATTATAAACTTTAATTTTGAATTATTTATGCACAATAACTGGATTTATTTTGTATTGGGCTAAAAGTTGACAGAATTTTAGCCACCATTTGTGAATTTTGATTTAGGTTCATTATGTATATTAGAATCTTGTTTTTTATGAGCACAAAAAACATTTGTAATTTGCTCTATAAGAAAGAATATTTAGCTTTTTAAACATAAAATTTGGCAGTTAAGAGTGTGAACCAGATCAGTTTTGTATTGTTAGAAAAATAGAACTTTTAAGTACTTAGATTTTAAAAGGAATAACAGTACTTAGCTTAATATTATTTATCATTTGAATCATTTAAATTTAATGAGAATATTAATTGAGAATGTTTTTCTAGGTCTTATACTCAGAAAATGACAGCATAAAAAATAATATATAATGAAACATTTCAACATGCAAAATTGTTTTTTTATTACATAAAAATAAT
>NW_011888936.1:2452921-2482340 GCF_000151845.1 Pteropus vampyrus
ATTCGAATGGAAGTCACACACAAAGCCTCTTAAAACACATTTCTACCATAGTCTAAAACCAGTATACCAATATCTCATTAAAACTAGGTGGGGAGGAGGGCCTGAAAATTTTCCAACAAAGAAGAAATGTTAATTAAAGTATAATGGTGGCATAGGTGGGGCAGGATTAGCCATGTGCTCATTATTCTTCTCTTGCCCTTTTTTCTCCAGCTTATACATAACAGGAAAGTCTTTCCATCTTAATCTCCTTATCACACTATAATGAAACTTGCAGAAACAGACTAGTAAAGACTATGTGGATAAGATCTGTTATAGGTTAATTTTTCAAGTAGCAGTATATTTTTACATTAACTATTTAAGATTAAATAGCGGTTTTCTACTGTTAGACTAGCAATCAGTTCAAAAGGTGGTTCTAATGCACTACGAAAGTGAAAACCATTGCATTATCTTGATAAAAGTGATTTGGTACATGTTTAAGACAGGTGGTTTGTTAATGACAGTGCAGTATTTATTTACATGGTACCTCGTTTTCTATGGTTTTTTTTATAATGAATCTTACTTTCTTGTTCAAGGCTGCTGAAAATATGACAAGCTGACTTTCTGGAAAATCCTGATGAGACGTCAAGCTCTGCAAGAAGTTTTGAAAATCACATTGTAGTCAAGAATGTACAAAGAAATTACTGCATGCAGCAATGTAAAAACATTGTCCTTTTTAAAAGAATTATACAACCATAGCTTTATGAATCAATGAAAAGTTGCTTACAGAAAGCACCATCCAGATGTGTTTACGTCACATCTTTTTTAAACAGCTCTAATACTTTGGCATTGCAGTGTTCATATTTATGTATTCCTTATTTATAGCTGTGATAGCTTTAATGTCGTAGGCAGTCTGTCAGATGTGCACATCTGCTGTACCTGGTTAAAGTATAGAGGAACCCATCAGTGGTAATGTAGTAGTTATGACTTGTTTACATTTCCATTATAAACTTTAATTTTGAATTATTTATGCACAATAACTGGATTTATTTTGTATTGGGCTAAAAGTTGACAGAATTTTAGCCACCATTTGTGAATTTTGATTTAGGTTCATTATGTATATTAGAATCTTGTTTTTTATGAGCACAAAAAACATTTGTAATTTGCTCTATAAGAAAGAATATTTAGCTTTTTAAACATAAAATTTGGCAGTTAAGAGTGTGAACCAGATCAGTTTTGTATTGTTAGAAAAATAGAACTTTTAAGTACTTAGATTTTAAAAGGAATAACAGTACTTAGCTTAATATTATTTATCATTTGAATCATTTAAATTTAATGAGAATATTAATTGAGAATGTTTTTCTAGGTCTTATACTCAGAAAATGACAGCATAAAAAATAATATATAATGAAACATTTCAACATGCAAAATTGTTTTTTTATTACATAAAAATAATTTGAGTGCTTACCTAATATATCCTGAGGGGTTATCTAATAGCTAAATAGATAACTAATGGTTATCTAATTATTAAACAGGAGATGTCGTTCAACAAATGCTACTATTTTCTGAAGGAATAAAGATTTCCAGTTATTAAACAAAAACTAAATAATCTTATATTCTGTAATGTCTTTCCAAGATCATTTTTATGTGCCATTACTTTTACCCTGAAAGTTTTAAGCACTCAAAGTTTGATTCAAAGTAAATTTTAGAAATTTAGGATGATATTAATTTGTTTCTGTAACAGAATCTCAATGGAATATTTTCCCCAAGACTAATACAAATTTAATCTGGTTTTATTTTTGTTTTAAACTTTGTTAGCTTCCATTTACTCTTCAGTGGCATGTTTTTGTTCTTCAGACAAAGTCAGATGATTTTAATGAGGCTAGCAATACTTAAATGGCAACCTTCTGTACTGTTTAAAACATCTAGTCTTTTGACCATTTTGACTTTTCAGATGCATTCATCTTTACCAAGTGCACCGGAAATTGTATTATTGGGAGAACTATTTGGAGACAGTAAGAACTTATAATGATAAGTCATTTGATAACACATACTACAAATACTGCATGTTACATATAAAATCATAAAGAGAACACTTTTGTTAAGCTCCAAAATTTATATATACTTTTAAGCTATAAGAGGTAATAGTTTTATTTATGACTTTGTAGATTAAGTTATTTATGTATGAAACAAAGCAGGAAAATATATTTAGAAGAAAGTATGTTTACACAGGACTTCTTTCATATGTTACGTTTCTTAAATGTAAACATATATTTTTAATGCATACTTAAGTAATATTTAAGGAAACCAAACAAAGTAATGATACAATCTCAGTGTAATGCATGTTGTCATTGACAAAAATAAAATCATTTTGGTGATTATTGATATACTTTTGATTTAATAAATATTTCTGTGACTTCAGCTTGTGTTTCTGTAGGTGTTCTATAAATATTTAGATGCTTATTAGTTATGTGTGATTGAAGACTATTTAAAGGTAGACTGTATAATTAGACTTGAGATGTAAAGGGATGGCTTTTCCCCTGGTAGTGAAAGGAGGTAGCTACATTACCATTGCCCCAGGCTTGAAAACAAAGTTGAGATATCAAAGATGTGTGAGGTTATGTTTTTTATACTTCAAAAAAGAGCTTCTTTACATAGATATGAAATTTACTTACATATTTCAGACATATTTAAAATTTTCTAATACCTGAATCAAGTATCAAGCAATAGAGTGTTAGAAGCAAATGCATTGTACAGGTACAGAGAGGGAATATGCAAAAGAATATTCTGGCTGAAATAGGAAGTTATATTTAAGGGAGAGTAGGAGAGGGCTGGAAAGACAGATTGAAGTCAGATTATGAACATCCCCGAACAAGTTTGACCTTTATTCCATGGGCATCAGAGAAAGGAAGAGATGTGATCAAGCTCTGTTATGGGAATTGTTTTACAAGTGAAGTTAAGTGCAGGGTGGGTTGGAGCAGGGAGAGACTAGTTAAGCTGTGACAGTAATCCGGGTCTGAATCTTCAAATCAGGGTAGATTCAAGAGACATTACAAAAGAAAAACATGGGATTTAATGGCAGGTTATGGGGAAAATAGAGGAAACTTAAGGTAGCTGAGGTTTTTTTTTGTTTGTTTTTAAACATAAGTTATTTCTAGAATTTTCCATTTATTATGTTTGGACTATGGTTGGCCATGGGTAACTGAAACCACAGAAAATGAAACTGCCACAGTCAACCAGCTGAAAATGATAAGGTGGCTGAATTTTTAAACTGGGTAACAAAGAATGATTATTAGTAAATGGAAATTAATCTAGAAGGGAATCTAATTTTCCTGAAGACATGAGTTTTATTTTAGGAATAATGTGTTGAACATATATATTAAACATCATCCTTGCCAACCCTCCTAATTCCATTACTCAACTTCTATTTTTTTTCCTATAGCATTTATCATTCTCTAATATAATTTACTTATTTATTATGTTTATTGACATTATCTATCTCCATCTACATGAAAAGGCTCCACAGGGGCAAGGTGTTTTCTGATTCATTGATGTGTCTTAATAAGCATCTTAAACAGTGCCTTGCACATAATAAGTGTTCAGTCAATACATGTTAGTTGATTGCATGGGTAGACCTAGTATTCAAAAGACAATATCCACTGCCATGCAATTGAAAAATAATAACTAACATATTGAGAACTTGCTAAATGCAAGACACTTTTCGGTGCTTTATATTGCTTACAGATATAGGAGGATAGATAGCATCATCCCATTGAGATAAACAGGCACAGAGTGGTAAAGAAGTAGCTTAATCAGAAAAGTGGTACAGCCAGGATTTGAACCCAGGTAAACTGACAGAGTCCAGGCATCATAGTACTTCTCACCTATATACGTTACCATCTCGTGGAGGGAAGAAGCAAAATGGGAAAAAGAACTGAAAAATTGGGAATCATGCCCAAAGATAGTAGTTGAAACTCGAGTAGATTCTGAGAATATAACAAAAGACTTAATGATAGATGCTTTTCTTTCCCAGGGTTGCCCATTCTTTTCCTAACCAGCATACTATTGGCTGATGTTGATGGACTGGTAAATTTTTGTGGGATCTCTGCAGGTCTATGTTATTGTTTGTTTTATATTGGGCTCATATATACAAGGTTGAAGTATTTAAAGTGTTATAAAAAAGATAGTACATATGACAGCCCTAAATTGCAGCCTCAAGAAGTTTATTTGTTAACAAATGACACTTGTTAACGGAATTTCTAGTTTCCTTAGTTCTAATCT
This sequence comes from Pteropus vampyrus, assembly GCF_000151845.1. Lineage (NCBI taxonomy): Eukaryota > Metazoa > Chordata > Mammalia > Chiroptera > Pteropodidae > Pteropus > Pteropus vampyrus. Next base: position 2,457,179 of record NW_011888936.1, read on the forward strand.
CTGTCAGTCAAAAGATGTCTGCTGCGCCCCTAGGAAGAATAAGAACAAGAGTGGAAATGGACCAGCTTGTGGGGAGGTCATTGGATGTTCTAAAAGTAAATAATCGTGTGTCAGCAATTTGGAAAATTTGTATGTCAAGGATACTTCACGTCTCTCTAGGCCTCTGTTCCTTCAATGCATCAGTTTCTTCAACTGTATTGTGAGGTTTAGCCTAGCCTCTGATTTATGCCCCCAAAGCCAAGATTGCCTATGGCATCTTCATGATCTTTACCACATGTATATGATACTAAACTATTATTTATAGACCTTTTTTCTTTAAATAGGCTCACTTTTTAAAAATCCAAATAAATTTATTTTCGAAATAAAAATTTACATGCTACAAAAATGGCACTACTAAAATGGAAACCCAGCATCATTTGCCATAAAAATAATTACTAAACAGACTTTTTATCTTATTTAGGTATCGTCTTTGAAATCTGTGATTTTAAGACCTGCTCTTTGATGGAAAAGAAGATGAGCAAGTGTTAGAGACATAACAGAATTGAATTATCGAAAGGATTGAAAGAGCATTGAAAAGAAATGAACTTTATGCCATTTATTGCCTTTTAAATGAAATGTCCTGGGGACCATCTCCTTTGGCACCCATCTTACATTTTGGAAAACCACTATCCTAGATAATCTCCAAGATTCCTTTTGGCTCTAATATTCTTATGGCTTAGTGGAAAGCTCAGGCTTTAGGATCAGGCTTGATTTGTGTGTCCTCCAAATCTGTTATCTGTAGGATGAGGATGATATATATAGCTACAATGTTATGAAAATTAAAGGGACATATGTAAAATCTATACAATACCACCTGGCATATAGTAGGAGCTTCATAAATGTTAATCTTCACTTTATACTTTTCATTAATTGGACTTACCTAACAACTTCAGGAGCGACCCAAGGATTCTGAATAGACAGATTTGAAATGCACTTTTTTCTCACCAATGGAATCAGACTTCATGTTTTCATAAATTCTTATATACTCTTTTGGAAACAGGCAAAATGTATTTAAATATAAGCACATACTATGTTTGTATAGGGAGAAAGATCAAGACATCCAATAGAACCAAAAGATTAATATGTAACTAAATTTTAGTATGAAGACTTGCATAACTAATTAGTGAAAGGAGCCCATGAGGATGAGAATGTGTTGGGAGAAGTAAGGATGATGAATAATTTTTAAATCTTTCTTTTCAACATAAAAAGAGCTCATTGTTCTTAGTTGCTTTGATAAACTCAGTGGGGATATGAGTGATCTTTGTTCCTGCTGAACACTGAGAGCCGTCATGTAGAAGGAGCAACCAGCGGGCTAAGGGAAAGCTGCTTTGGAAGTCTGCGGACAGAAAATCGTGGGGGTGGAGGGGAAGCCGAGGGCGGGGAGCTTGGCAAGGTTTAATTTTGGCCCTAGATAAACATACCTGCTTCCACTTGTCTACCTAATAGAAATGGGAGGACTTGATCAATCAGGGCCAAGTTCAGAAAGAAAGACAAAAGCATTTTGTGTGGGACAAAGACAAAGTGCTTAGATTTCACAAAAACGGCACTATATACTGAGCTGTCTTTACGTTGAAATGCTACTGCACAAGGAATTGGGGGGCCCGGCAGTCTCAGGAAAAACTGGTGTCGTTGGTCTGACCTTTCAAGGCAGCAGCCATAAGCATGACTTCGATAGGAAGAGAGTTGTCGTGATGGATTATTATGACTCCCGCACTGTCACTTTCATCAGTTCGGAAAGGTTTTAGACTCTATGTGGGATTTAGCAGTAAATCTGGTTAACAAGGGAGCCCTTAGGGAAAACAACATGTGGAAAAGAGAGGATGCTTTTTCACCTGGGATTTCTCCAGTCTTGTCTTCTCTCACTTTCAACATTTTGTGTGGAACTTTCTTGTTTCTCTCACAAGCTCAGGTCAGAACAAAGGAATTTATACTAAGATTTCACTAATAATGCATCTCTCCTCCCTGGGGGAAAGCCAAGTCCTAGAAGTACGACTTGACTTAAGGGATGCAGCGGGCTAGGCAGCACAGGACGAGGGGTGCGGGGGGGAGCGGGACGAGATTGGCTGCTGGAGAGTTTTTAAGGTCTTTGCAATGGTTTGACTGCTGGGCCCAACATTTTCCTAAGCTCTCCAATATAAGACCAGCTCTTAGCATTGGCTAAAGCCCATCTCACAATCCATGAGTAATAAAAACTAAAGATGGAGCACAGCTCCCGTTGGATCAGCTTGTGTACCCATGTCCTCAGCTTCTCGTTTCAAATATAATTCACTTCTCCTGGTTAGCCCCCATCACTCAGTTGTCAAACAGCATGTGCCATTTTTCACAATCTAACCCAGCAGGTAGGGTCTAGACAAATAAGTGAAATCCAATCTGCGCTGCACTGTGGGGAAGTGGGAACAAAGTACTATTACTATAGTACTTCCAGGAAAACCAAGAAGGAGATGCCTTTTCATACACTATTCTAATGCATCAAAAAGGCTTAATACAGTAGTTAAATTATCAAGCATCCCCTCCCTCAAAGTAAGGATGGTCCTTATACCTCTTTTCTCCCTCAAAAAAATATTTTATTACTATTTAATAGTATTTGAGGTCTAGATAAGGTCTATAATATTACAAATAATTGTGTACTGTCTCCACAGATAGACATTTTAACAACTTCCTTCTATTTAAGGTCTAATTTAGGATTGTTCAATGAATCAATAATCATCTTAAAAGTGAATACCTTATTCACAGTAGTTTCCAGATTCTCACACTTATCTCCATCCATATAGGTTAATGTTGACAGCAACTTGTGAAAAATCACTCCCCTGTCTCTGGAGCAGGGGGCATCTCACCCGTAAGGAAATACCTGCTCTTGATCCTCAAATTCCAGCGCCTATCACTGCGCATAACATGTAGTGAATGTTCAATAAATACGTAGCAAATGAATGATTTAACAATCATACATAGGTGGCAATACTGTTCACATGAAATCCTCCTTCAATTATTAGTATTTCTTTTTTAAACATGATCCTGAAAAAAGCCTCTTGTTGACTAGTGTATGACTTCACTGAACTTTGATATTTCTCTGCTTTTATTTTAGGTTTATGTTCATCCTATGTCTCAATAATTCCCTGGTCAGATGGAATTGCCATAAAACTTTGGAGGTGTGCCTTCTATAAGTTCACTTGGTGGAAGCAAGATAATTCTACTGTCCTCTTTTTTCCTCATAAAACAGACTATAAGCTTCAAGAGGGCAGGCATGGTGCCTAGCTAGATAATGCTTTCTTAGAGGAAGGACAGAGACAGCCACTTATACTTCTTGATAAGTGTTTAACAGCTTTTCCTGCATATAGAAATTGACTCTCATTTTATTATAATTTATTAAAGTATGTTGAATATCTTTTAAGTGTAAGATATGGTCAAAATATTTCAGTAATTATCTCCCTAACTGGCATTTAAGCTTCTTGAAGATGAACATACTACCTAATACTTCTTTATCCACTATAGTTTTTTGTGTCATTCTTTCATTAAGAAATATTTATTGAGCATCTGCTATGTGTAGTTGCTGAGTATACAGATGCAAAAGAGAGACTCTACCTTCAAGGAGCTCATAGAAATAGATATATGAAGTACAAGGAGGAAGTCCAGTGACAGAAGAAACTAAAGATCATTATAGGAACATGGAGAAGGGCCTTCATTTTATGAGGTTACAGCTGGCCTTTCCACTTGGTATTTTTAGCAGCTTGTAGTGCTCACTAGATACTGAAAAAAGTATTGATGTGTGAGCTAATAATTCAAACTAGAAAGTTTGGTCCAACCCTGCTCTAAAACTTATGTATACACTCTACAATAGCCCATCTAAGACTTGACTGGCCTATACTAAAATTGATTGCCAGCAGGTCCCAGTTCTACCTATTTAAAAAAAAATGCACAACTAGTGTGTTAAAGTAAACGAAAGTATATCCAACACCTAGAATAGCACTAAGGACTAGAAATATGCACAAAGGCATGTTCCTGTCCTCAAGATGTTAACCAAGTGAGACAGATGAAGAAAAACAATCAAACTGGGCAGAACAGCATAAGCATTGAATAGAAAGAAACTGGAGTTACTATGAACAAGCTGTGGGAGTTCACTCTGTGGGACATCAAGGGGGATTTTTGCATTAGAGCTGGTGTTTATAGGGTAAAAAGGATTTCCACAGGCAGAAGGCAGAGAGTAAAGTAGCCCAGGAAAAAGTTTGAGCAAATGCTCATTCTTTAAAAATAAATAAATAAGCTACTAAAAGATTTCAGGGAATGGTTAGTAGAACAGCATTTAGACTATAGGGCATGTAGAGAACTGAAAGTCAAAGGAAGTTCTGTTCAGTGCCTTTCACAAATATTTATTAAGCACCTGCTGGGGCGACTAAGCAGAGAGGGTCTTGAATGTCACCCTAAGGCACTTGGGCATCATTCATTAGGCGGAGGGTGCAGTAGATGATGTCATCTGACCTGTGAGGAGGACGGGAAGTCTTGGCAGCTGTGCGAAGGATGGTTCGGAAGGAGGAGAGATGGAGTCATGGAGAGCAGCGTGGAAGCTTCTGTGATCATTCAGGGGAGGAATGAGAAGGGTCTAAACCAGATGAAGATGAAAAGAGAACAAAAATACAAGACTCACTGTGAGATTCTTAGAATCCACAGAATTTGATGACTGATTCAGTGAGAGGTGGTTATGAAGATGAACCCAAGCCTTCTATTCTGGGAGTTAGAGAGGATGATGCTAGTAATCACTGTCAACATTCATCAGTTAAAATATTCTGAACTGAGAAGATCTAAAAGGTCTGTGTATTAATTAACCAGTCCTTAACATATCTTTTTTTGTTTGTTTAACTTTTTATTTTGTCATAATTTCAAACAGCATCATATATTTTTAAAGCAGGCGAGGTAAATACTTCTCAGGAAACACTCTTACTAGTATTTTTCAGATTTCGGAACCATTAGTGGACCACGAAATCAATTAAAAATGTTATAAAAATAATACCAAAAAAGTGAAATAGAATAAAGCAGAACAATATAAAATATCACAGTGATCACTCATATAAACATCATTACTTTGTGGAACTTTGTGTTCTGTTTTATGTACACATGCTGGCTGGGAATGTCAACTCTATATCTTAGTGTGAGTTGCAGTTTAAAAAGTAGGAAAACCAGTGATCTAGACAGTGCCCCACAAGGGGACTCCCTAGTCTAAACTCTCCCTCCTCCAGTTTACAGGATTAGAGTATTGACAAGAACAGGAAGAGATGTAGAGTCTTGAGGCATCTTTCATCGCTTTGACAATGAATGACAATCCAATTATGTAAAACAGTGGGTGCTAGTATCTCACTTAGAGTTGATGGCTTCTGTGATTTTTTTAGAAAGCCCAAAACACGCTCTACATTTTTTCATTTGTAGTCCCTTTGGCAATACGGGGAAAACTCAAGATTGCTCACACCTATCTGGTTCACCTACATATCGTATCAAAAACAAGAAGAGAATACATTACTTAGTTTTCTTTTCTTGAGACTTCAAATAAGTCCTCACTATTTTAAGACCAAAGAATAAAAATGTTAACTTGTAAATCTTCATAGATTTCATTTTTCCACTAGATGGCAGAAAAAGCACTTGTAATGGAAGTTACATTGTCACCTATTTAATCAGTTCTGCACTTTTTAATAAAGGGAGGCATATTTCATTTCAGTTTGAACAGTGGAATATGATCATAAGACATCTGATTATTTTATAACTAATCATATTAAGCTTAAAAAGAAAACTTTAAATTAGTTTTTGTTTATATATGTACATATACTTCCATGCGTCTCAATTAAGATTTACATGGTGATATTTTATTGACCTCAGAATACTGCCATGCTCTCTTTTGACACAAACTTTTGGGTGAAAAGGTAGTTTTAAAATTAACATAGAAACATTTTTTTGTTACACATGGATATAATTAAGTATGCAACTAAGATATTCTTATGATATATTGTAGATAGTATAAATAAAAAGATTAATGATACATCTATGGTTATAAACTCAAAATATGTTTGTTTTATGAAGGAAGAATAAAAACTATGCAAGCTAGGTAAATATAAAAGACATGGAATACACCTTTTTTCCATGCTAATAATTCTAATGTGACTTTTTTTAATCCTGTTATGTGTCATGTTGCCATTTATCAACAGTAATTCTTCAGAGGCATTTGTAATTAGAACAATTTACTAGGCAATTGAGAAGAGTTTCAGAAACAGTTGTACCCTTGCTCTTGTTCATTTACTATCAAAGAGAAAATTATTTTATGGACCTACAAAGAGCAAAATGTTAATAAGTGAGCTGTACAAAAGAGAATGTTTTAGGGAATGCAGACATAATTTGATAATGTAATATCAAACTTCAAATAGAAATTAGTTCAAAGAAATTAAGTATTTTGTCCCTATTTCAGTCAATGCTTTTGCTACTGTTTATGTTACAACTGGTTTTCAAAAAGTTGAAGAGAGGACCATCAGCAAAAGAGAAGAAAGAAAGGATGGAAAATAGGAGGTGACGAAAAGGAGTAAAGTTCAACCATTCGTGCCCTCCGCGAACGTCTGTCGAGTGCTTGTTCTGGGTCAGGCATGGAGGTGGGAATGGCGACACAGCTTCTCTCAAATGAGAGCGCGAAAGAGAGTGGGGAGATGTTAGGTGAGCAGATAGGGAGAAGTGAAAGAATTGGTGGGATTACATAATCGTTGCCATGGTGTTATTGAGTTACCTCAGGTCTCTCCTAGCCTTTGCCAACTGCTTCTTAACAACAACAAACAACAACAACAGGAAAACTCTGGAGCATGCTGGTAATGCCCACAATGTTCAGGAACCCAGAGAGTGTCTTCTGGTGGCCTGAGAGGGGCAGAGGTGAGAACCTGCAAGGACCTCCATGCAGCTTGCTGTCTGTATAAAGTAAGTTACACCCAGTCCTGGAGTCTAGCTTAGAAAACCCTACGCTGTGTTGTGTGTGGCAAAGATGCCTCATCTTGTTTTGAGTCAAGGTGGCTAAACAACTTTTTGGGAATAAGCAAAACTCACATGGAGCAGTAAATTAGTTTCTGAAACAACATTTATCGGAGTAAATTATCTTCCCTGATACATTGAGGGAAAACTATTTTTATGTCTGTTTCTTTTATGGATTAAAAACACAAACGATTTTAAAATAAAAGGTAATTATGATTTGGGTACATTTCTAAATGCAGAAAACAGATTAGAATTGCAGGAGCATTCTCTCACAGAACCAAATTTTAAAAAGTCCCACTGGCCCTCATCTAGGCACTGTGAGCCCTGCTGCCTGTTAAATGCGGGGCCTTGGTCAATCACTTTATGTCTCTAGGCCCCAGTTTCTTAAATTACGTATATTACGGGAGTTGGACTCCCAGCTCTAGCATTCTCTGAATGAGAAGAATTGAGACTGCAACAGCTTACTATTTAATGAAAACAAACTGAAAAGAACTGTGGTGCAAGGTCCCAATGCCAACCCCCTACCTGAGATTTTTAAGTCCTCGTCTTTCCTTATGCTCTCCAATTAAATCTGGGCTTTCTGGATAAACTCTGTTGTGCTCTACCCTTCCAGAGGGTGTCACTGCAAATGTCTTTATAAATCTACAACCTGAGCTACAGAGTAACATTCTTAGGGCTGGGTGAATGGCTCTCTTTTGCTAACCCAGCTCGGAGAAGACTCTGCCCCCAAATGTCGAGTGGGTTTTGTTTTCCGGCATGAACTCAGGAGGAATGTGGAGCGGGGCCCTCAGAGCGTACAGCCCTGTACATCTACACTCAGCACATCTCTAATGGGCTCGGCGCAATGACAGCTGTGACGAATACCATGGCAATTTCCCAGATAAGATTGTATCCGAGTAGAGGCTACATTTCCTTCAGAGTTGCATAGGCCATTATTATTCTTTGGAGAGGAATTCTGAGGAGGAAATAGCTGATTTAAATGCCTGCTGTCAGTTGCCAAAGAAATTGTTACAAAATACTGCTATAATGATGTGGAAAACTGCCCATTGCTTTGGACTCCACGTTTTTTTGGGTTCCCTCCCATTTATCATCCAAGATTTCCCTTTTAGCCAACCAGGTGTGTGAACACTGGTGTGCTGTAAAAGCCTCATAACTTGGTCTCAGCTTCGAGTTCTTTGCCATTTCACATTATGGTTGCTCAACCATTTGTTGTGACCCCTTAAACTCTCATGAGGTCTTCTAAGAAACTGCGTGAAACCCAGAACTACCAACCCAACTTGCCTTTATATTAAATTTCACTCATTCAACAAAGACTTGTCGAGCGCCTGTTAGTTTTCCACACGTGAAAAGGCAGAAGAGGATAATGGTTCCGAGCAGAGTTTCTGGAGTCAAACTGCATCAATTCTAATCCGGGGTCCAGCAGGATTACTAGTTTTGTGACTTTGTCGTGTGATAGTTGTGTGACTTTGGACAAGTTACCTTAGTTTCCATATCTGTACAAGGGCTTTAATAGTAGTACCTACCTCATAGGGTTGAAATGAGAATTAAATGAGTTCATATTTGTAAGGTGCTGAAAATAATAATAGCTCATAGGATTCATTAATATGTTTATTACATCTATAAAGATGATAACATTATTACCATTACGGAATTTATAGCCTAAGATCTGAGAGAAAATACGTACAGGAATAATACAAATCAAGATAAAGGGTACCCTAGAGTGATTCACAAAAAAAAAATTGGCAAAACAAAAAAAACTTGGAGCAAAAAAAGAGAAAGTAAAGGTTGACAGATTTGACAAAATAAAAGTTTCAAACTTTTGGACATGCACAAAAATACCGTAAAATGCACAGGCAAAAACAAAACAAAACAAAACAAAACAGAAACAAAGGAAGAAATACTTGCCACAGCTTTGGTTGACAAAGGATTAGTATCTTGCACTGAGGACAATTGGAAGGAGGATGTGTACGTGTGAAAAAGTTAGAGAGGAATGTCAGAGCCTCAGAGGAGCATGTTGATTGCAAACTAAACTGTTTGAATTAAATTTGATTATAAAGAAAGGGTCATCGAAGTTTTCTAGAAACAGAATTGTTCCTAAGGAAGATTGATCTGGAAGCAAATATTGGGTTGTTTGGGTAGAAGAGTCAGGATGCTGACAAGATCAGGTGGAAGACAGCATCAGCAACCCCCAACCCCGCCGCCGGCTGGGGAACGTAAAGGAGAGGATGGGCGTGAGCATTCACTTGGGTCAATAAATGCTTGAGGATGACTGAGGTTTTCTGAGGTTCTGGAGCCCACAAGATTGAAAAAATGGTAGTAAAGTTAAGGCAGACAGGAGTAGAAACAGGTTTAGGGGGAAAACTGCTGGGTTTCTTTCTGAAACTATGTAAGAGAGGAATCGGCTTTAAAATTAGAGAAAGAGAAGTTAACAATTGGTTGGACATACAAGTTTAGAGCTCTAATAAACATGTAAACCAAGAAATATAGAATTAGGATTCATCTTAATAGAAACTGAGGCCCGGGACATAGATAAGATCACAGAGTTTTCCCACTGAATGAGAGAGGAGGCCTGAGGACCATGGCAGGAAAGGGTTTGTTGAAAATGCAGATCCCTAGACCACATTCACACATACTTCCTTAATCAGAATTTGGGGATAACATTAAGGACTCTACATTTTTAACACATTGTCAACATTTTTCTTGTAAACACTAAAGTCGAGACCCTGTGCCTCAGGGGTGAATTGTCTAGAGGCCTCTTATGTTCCTGAGGCCTGTGGCCTTTCCCATCATCTTCGAAGGGCATCTCCAGTCTCTGCTTCTGGCTGCTCATGTGCCCTCCTTATAAGAAATTGTGATTACATTGGACCCACCTAGATAATCCAGGATAAACTCCCCATCTCAAGGTTCTCAACTTGTTCACATCTGCCAAGTTCTTTCACTCATGTAAGGCAACATATTTATAGGTTCTAAAGATATAGCCTTTTGAAGAGGTGAGTGTTCTGTCTGCCATGGTGGTTCAGGTAAACTTGAGAATGTAGCCTCTGCTGTGAGGGATACCATCAATGCTCTGTGCCTTAGATCTCTCACTTCTCACAGGACACCTTAAAATATCAGTTATGGCATGTGACATCAAACTTATAGACTGAGAAGGGTTCTGCTGTCAACCTGCACATTAAATACCAGTGAAGATAATTTTTTTTGGATAAAAGTAAATATGAAAAGTTCTTTTTTTTTTTTTTTTTTCTAATCTCCCATGCCATTTGATTGTTTTGAGCATCTCCTGGAACGCCATCATCTCACTTGGGTGATCAATGAGTGTAATGGTTAAATTTATGTGTCAGGTTATGTTAAATTTATGTGCTAGGTTATGGTATCCAGTTAGCTGGTCAAACAAGTCTAGATATTTCTGCAAGAGAATTTTTTAGATGTGATTAACATTAAAATCAATAGATTTTGAGTAAGGCAGATTACCCTCAATAATGTGGGTGGGTCTCATCCAATCAATTGAAGTCCTCAAGAAAAAAGGCTGAGGTCCCCCAAAAAGGAAAGAATTCTGCCTCCAGACTGCCTTTGGACTCAGACTCCAAAAAGTCCTGCCAGCATTTCTAGGCTGCTGGCCTGCCCTAAGGATTTCAGACTTCCCAGCCCCCACAGTTGCATGAGCCACCCCCCACCCCTCTTTCTTTTTTTTTTAAATTGATCTTTTCTAATGATCTTATAAAAGTATTATAAAATCAGTTAATAACAATGTTATAAATACCGTATTTCCTTTCATACAATTGCTTTATAATGATTAGTTAATTAAAACTCTAAAAGCTCTGATATTAAAAAAAGAGAACCCCTGGCTCACTGGCTTCTGGAACTGAAGTAGATATTCACAGTAACATCATCTTGTTTCAAGGAAGAAAGCAGGAAGAATGACATTTGAAATCACGGGAGGTATGAACAGGTAATTGCCTGGCTTAGAATATTGCCAAAAGACAAGTGCTAATAATTTTTGCCATAACAAATGCCAAGGATACTCTTTAATGAAAACCACCATTGTGAATTTCTGAGTCTCCATCTCATCAGAAAGCAAATCCACTTATATTTGAGCATTTGTAAAATACTGACTCATAAGTGGTTTTCTGGATCCTTGTGACCAGTGGAAATATGGGCAAAAGTGTTCTCTAATCCTTTAAAATTCAAGGTGAGAAAAGTCTATGTATAACATGCACTTCAGAATTTTTCTAGAGCAGTTTGCTTTCTTTGGACCAGCACGTATACTGGTTCCATGTTCTCAGAGATGTCCAGAGGGGAGTCAGGCAGGAGGGTGAAAGAGGAGGCGTGGACATGAAAAGTGAAAAGGAGGCAGACGGCTTTGGTCATCGGATTAGCTCTGCCCCAAAGCGTTTCAAAGGCCCACTTTGTTGTCTTGGCTTCCTTTCCCTCTGCCCTTTTAAACTTAGCCTATAAGCCTCAGGCTTCGAAGCCATAATCTTGTGTTCGATTTCCTATTTTGCCATGTCACAGACAGGCAGTATTGAGTAAGAAGTGAGTGTTCCTGTGTTTGTTTCTGATAGACATGGATTTGAATCAGCTGCACAACTTACCATCTATATTATTTCAGTAACGCTGCACAACAGCTGTCTTAGTCTGCTCAGGCTGCTTAACAACATTCTCTCACTTGTGGAGAATGGAAAGTCTAAGATCGAGATGTCTTGTGATTTCCTGGTGAAAGCCCTTTTCCTGGTTGGCAGATGGACGCCTTCTAACTGTATCCTTACATGGCAGAGGGAAAGGAAGAGTGAGAGGTCATCTTTCTCATGTCTCTTTCTATAAGGCCACTAATTCTGTTCATGAGAGCTTCACCCTCATGACCTGATTACCCCCCAAAGGCCCCACTGCCAAATACTATTCCACTGGGGATTAGATTTTCACATATGAATTAAAGTGGCGGAACATGAATATTCAGTCCATAGCTACAAAGTACCCCCAAACTTAGTGGCATTAAACAATAATAACTGTTTCTCTTGCTCACAGGTCTGCAAGTCAGTGGCTTGGCTAGATTTAACTCAGGCTTACATCATTTGTCTTGATATTCCCGGAATTAATGGCTTCCTAGGGCAGGAGTTCTGCCTTGTGTATTTCATTATGTGGCCCAGGCTACAAGGCAGCATTCATCTAGAGCATGTTTTCTCATGGCAGATGACTGAAATGCAAGAGGCAGCCTAAACCCATTAAGCACATTTAAGGCTTCTGCTCACATCATGTCTGTGAACATTCCATGGATCCAACAGGTTTTATGGCCAAGTCCAATATCAAAACTGCAGGGAAGTCCACTCTGCACAGAGTAAGGGAAAGGCTACTTGCTGAACAATAATCTAAACACCTTACCTGTACTTGTATAAATAGCTTACTCTCAATCAGTCCCAGTGTTCTCATGTCTGATGTAGAGATAATAATAGTAGCTACCTTTAGAGTTATTGAGAACAAATATGGTCTATAAAGAAAATGACACAGTTTCTAGAACATAAAGAACATTCAACAAATGTTATCTCATTATTAATTTCCTTTGCATGTGTATAGGGAAGTAAGAAAATGAAAAAAGCAAGATGAGGACTACAGAAGAAATTAAGGCTTGGCATCAAAGGCAGTATGATTAATTTAAATTCTAAATTCATAAAAAGGATACTGGAGGAGGGATAGTTTGTGTTTACCTAAATGGTCAATTTGCAATTATGGTCATCCATGTTATTATTTGTTGTTGGACATTTGCTCTTACCGTGATGCTATGTGTGAGACCTTATGCATACAATGCTATATAAAAAGATAGACAAAATGTAGCCAAAACCTAACATCTTGCTTATTAGGCAATTTGGCAAACATGACAAAACTACATACTTGAAGAAAAATACATAACATGGGAAAATGTGAGTAATTAAAACAAAAACATGAACCATAATGAATATGTTTAAGTAAGCAATAATTTCTAGAAAGCATCTGTGGCTTGTAGAAATCTTACATTTTAAAGAATTTTTTTTTATCTTTGAGAGATGATTTGGCTATTTTAACAGAATTGCATTTTCTTATGAAAAATGAAAGGAAGACCAAGACTCTCAATTTAAGATTACAACCAAAGGCACTGACTGGATTCCTGCAGAGCTGAATTATTTCTAACACACTGAGTCAGATCACTCCACAGTTGACATGGCTGATCACTGCACAGCCTCACCATGGAGGCAACGAAGTATCTTGGGTTCACTCTACTTCGGCTGATGTGATTGCTCAATGTAGATACGGCCTTAGTCTTGACGTTTAATCTCCCAATTCTCCGACAGTACCACCTTCCATCTGATGAAACCAAGTTTAATAGCTAAGAATTATTTAGTTCTCTTGAGCTAGAAAATTGTCTCTTTGAGTGGCATGTAACTTCTCAGTTCTGGTTTCCATAATTAGAATGTAGTGTATTTGCTTATCCCCAGTTCTGAGACCAACTCCTTCCATTAATATGCTGAATAACCTAAAGTTAATTTTAACAGCAATAACAAAAATAACTTGCATATTTCTGCAAGCAGGTCTCACAGATGGCCCACCTAGCAGGTGGGAAGAAGATCTACCCAGAGAACTCAGCTTTCTTTCTGTAATTATGCTTTCTCCTTTCTTATTCCCAATTCACACAGCTAGTGTGTCAGTAGAGGACAAATGTGTCTTCTGTAAAAATGACTTTTTGTTGAAGGTCCAATACCTGTTGGGGTTCTCATTTCTCTATTTGATTGTTACATATTCATCTGCCTAGTTTCAATGCTTGCATTCCTTAAAGATACTGAAGGTAAAGGTTAGGATTTTGCTCAAACACTTCTGATTTCTTGCTCCGGTCACCCTGCCCAGATAGCATAGAAACCACCATGCTCTCTTCATCCCTCCTCTTTACAGCCTGGACCAGGACTGGCTCTTAGCAGCCAGTTTCTTGCATACTTTTTCTCTGGACTTCATATTAGCTCCATGTTATTTTACAGGGGCAAAAGATCTGTGTGCACTCAGTTCTGAGTCAAAATAAAACAAAGAGAACAAGAAAAGACTGAAGAATTGTCTTTCTACCTCCCTGAAATTCCTGCTTCTGTTCATTCATCCATTTAACCAGTGTTTACTGAGTACCTCTTCTGTGAAAGTCACGACATATGGCATTGCGGATACAAAGATGAAGAGGACACTTTCTCTAGTCTCGAGGAGCTCACAAATTTATAGACTAACAAATGAGCCATTTCAATTCGGTGTGAAACTGCTATAATGGAAGTAAACACATACTTAGTTTGGGGGTATCTGGTGAGTGGTTTTCTGGAAACAGGGATTCCTAAACAAGACCTAAAGCCCAAGTAAGCCAGCATAGAGCTTTGGTTTAAAAAAAAAAAAAAAAAGAATCCAGGCAGAAGAAACGGCATGTGCAAAAGCCCAGATGCTTTTTTATTTCCACAATGCATTGTATGTCCTTCCAGTCTCTCATGGCTTCTTCCTGAAAAGGGTCGAAGAGAAACGAAGAAGGCAAAAGTGTGACCAACAGGTACTCTATCCACGATACACTAAACTGCGACCTAAAGAGGGAGAATACCAAACCCAGACTGTGGACACTTCCTCCTTTTTCTTACATTCATATCACTCTTTCAAGAGCTGTTGCTGTTATTACTCATGCAGATCCACCTTTTAACGAGAATGGAAAATAATTCTGAGTAGGTCTTCTGCTACTTACTTTTTTCGTCTTGAAAACTACAATGCTGGCACACAGCTCAGTAAATTACATTAAAAATCATTACACATGCTACTATATTGATGCCTAGAATCATTCCTTGCAAATGACATCCTTGGGGTCTTGGGCCTCGAGCCTTCCTCGAGCATCAGAAGGAAGAGCCCTCCCTCATCCTTTGTTGGAGCCACGTAGCCCCTCAAAGGCCCCACATACATCTTCCCCATAATACCTTGGTGTTCCCTGACATAGCTGGTGACACCCACAATCCTACCACACTTTGTGATATGCCCCCCAGAATTGAGAGGGGCTCCGAAAGTGCAGGAGTTAGAAGTATCACCAGTGCTATGGTGACCACATCATGGGTGAAAAGGACATTTGTGGCCTGGAACACCACAAATTCTGCACTGGCGGTACTATTTCTTTGGGGCAATACTTTCTAATTTGTAAACAGTATTTTGGAAACCTGCCCTACTTTCAAGTTAAATCTGCTTAACCTTCCTCATAAGTTAGATATAAAGAATAACTATACTGACAATGTCTGACAACTATTGAGAGACTATCACAAGCAAGGTAGGATTCTAAGAGTTTTGTGGGTGTTAAGTCATTTAATCCTTACATAAATCTTATGAGGATATATACTCTTATTATAATCACTACTATATTATGAATGAGAAAATGACACAGAGAAGTAAAATAACTTGCCTGAGGTAAATGGCTGGGCTGGGATTTGAATCATGTAATCTGGATCAGAATCTATGCTTTTAGCACCACACTGAACCACCTCTCCAGAAAAGCCATTACAGATGATTTTAAAGAGTAATATCTTGATGAAATATTATATTGATAAATACCAAGTCAAAAGAGAAACCTGCAGTAGAAACAAGGAGGATTAGATAGTAAATGTTTCTAAATTCCCAGAAAGATGAAAACTTCTGTTTATGTGTTATTATAGCTCTAATAATAATCACTAATAATATTATAAATTTCTTGCTGGAGTTAAAATGATTAAAAAGTCTCTCCTGAATTGATTTATGCATATATATCACTCATTACTTAGTAGATGTTCATTCATCTCAATTTGCCCTAGAGTAATGGAAACTGCTTACTAAAAATATTATCAATCTAACTATTTGGGAATTACATGAAAATATTTGAATAAGATATATTCCCATTGGCATAGAACTTTTAAAAATTCTGTATAAGACTAGTTGCTTATCACTTGCTTTTTGTTTTTTAATTGTACACTATGTTATGTAACTGCTTATCTCTTCATCTATAAAATGATAGATAATAATGACAACTGTGTTGTAAGGGTTATACATAGCAATGTGAGCATGAAAGTGGTTTATAAACTGTAAAGCATTGTAAGATGCTGGACTCTGTTACATAAAGTCTTGAAAAAAATAGTGTTGTTTTTGATATTTGAAAATAATACCCTCCCTCAAACTCAATTAAAATGAAAACATATTTATCATTTTCAATATCTGATAATGTCTAAAACTTTTCATTAGGTGACTTTCTTTCACATATAAGCAACAGAGACACGTTTAAGTTACTTTGGGTTTCAAGCTTTTGTTGTAAAGATACATGAGGGAGAAAAAACAGTCCCATGAATACCAAAATGTCATTGGGGACCCAGCAGTGGTCCTAGTCATCCAGCAGCCGCCCTAGTGACTCAGGGACTCATCTACCTGGTGATTGTTTCCTAGGCAATGAGTTGATCTTGACTTTTTTCCTTCTGGGGTTCACCATTTTGGTGAGACAGTGACTCTCTGTCTTACTTTTGCAGCAACTAGTTAATCAGCTGACTGGCTCCTTTCTTCATCTCATGGTTTCCTATGCTTAGCAGTTACTCTCTTAGATTTCTTGCTGCCTTTTCTCTGTGTTACTCTGCACGTCTCTGTTCTCAAACACCAGGAATGGGCTAAGTGGTGAGCTGGTTAGGCAGCTGCCCGGGACACAAGTCTTCAAAGGTTACTACTATATCTTTTGAATGAATCGTAAGTGTGATATCAATGAATTTAGCTTTTTGCAAGAGATTTCTTGTATAACCAGTGAAAAGTTTGGTTCTGATCTCTCTAAAGAAGATACTAGCATTTGTGTGGAAATTAACAACCCTCCTCTCAAGTGCTGACTTAGCTCCACTGTTTATGCAACACAAGTGGCAACTACAGGCTAGCCACCAATCCTGAGGACAGCTAAGTCATCAAAAGTTGGTATGTCCAATTCTGATGAATTAGTTGAAATTCTAACTTCAAATAAAGTGTCACATAGTGTCATTTACCAGGAAGTAGTTGCTCTTTAATCATTTAAATTTAAAACTTTTTACTGCCTCTAGGAAATTTGTTCAAAACTTTGCAAAGAAAAACTAAAAGAAAAACAAGAACAATGGACAAGCAGAAAATACTTAGCTAACATGAAACCTTATGAAATAAGAATTAAAAGTCAGAAATTAATTGTTCTTGTATTCTGGGTTTTAAACATTTAATATGCTTTTTACATTATTAAAGTTGGAGTTAGTCATTGCAAAAAATTTCAAACAATATAGAAATGTAAATGTAGAAACTACCTCTGTGGTGGCTGCCTCCAAGGTGGCCCCCAATGATGCCATCTGGTATTTATGTCCATGTGTAATTCCCTCCCTTCGAGTGAGGGCTCTATTCTAATGAATAATATATGGCAGGTGTACTGGGATGTCACTACTGAGATTAGGTTATAAAAATTCTGTGGCTTCCATCTTGTTTGGGTACTCTCTACCTTTCTCTTGGGTATGCCCTCTCTTGCTTGATAGCTGTGTCTCTCAGCACTAAGGCCTAATGTAAAGAAGTTCTGACTATCCTTCTGGAAAGCTTACTTGGGGAGAGAGGTTTTGGAAAATAAGAGACCACATAAAGAAGAACAGAGGCAGCCCTAGGGATGAGTGAGCTTGTAAGCAGCCCTCCTGAAGCCAACCAATGGTGGGTCCTCCCCCAAGTGAGCCATTAGGTGACTCGGCCAATAGTTTGGTTGTACCTGTGAGAAATTCTGAGTTAGAATCACCTAGATCAGTTGCTCTTTGGTTTTTGATCCACAGAAACTATGAGATAATAAATGTTTCTTATTTTCAGCTGTGGCATAATTTGTTTACAGTAGTAGTTAACTAAAATACTACCCAATGTCAATCCTCAGAGTTAATCAATATTAACAACCAGGTGCTTATCATCCTACCCTTTTGCCTATTCATATGCCATAACACAATATATGTATGTGTGTACATATGCACACAATTTTTTCTCACAAAAATAGTATCATATGATACATATTATTGAGTAAGTTATATTAAGTCATATAATAAACTATGGTCATCTCTCCATGTCGATACATATAAATCTAACTCATTGTTTCTAGACTGCTAAATAATATTCTATTCACTTTGAATGCACATTTAGGTTGCTTCCCATTTTTATACATTTGTTTCCTTGTGTATACTTCTGTTTGTTCTTTTGTCTTTCTCTTTCAGATGCTGCTACTTTCAACATCTAAAATTATTAGTTTTATTAAATAATCACAAATTTTGCCCCTTTACAAAGCTGTTATATGCTTATGGTGGAAAGAGTAGAAATTAAGCAAAAGCAAAAATGAGACACGATGGAAAATCAATAATCCCACCCTCAAATATATGACTTTCTTTTGAAAAATCTGCTTTGAAGCTATCTTACAAGTTTGACCTATGAGTCTGTCATTATAGTTTCTTGTTAGAGACAGGATTTACTTAAGGCGTGTTTTAGTATTTCTTTCTTATTGAGTGTTTACATAAATTTTGTTTTTCATTACCAATTTTATTATATTTTAACCAGATAATATATATTAAATTTTGTCTGCTTTCATGACTTCATAGAGATCTACTTCATTGTCTAAATTATGAATAATTTTTGTGAAGTGCAAGGAGAAATGGAAGTTTATTTTCTGTTTTTAGAATATATAATATTGATATTCACTTAGTAATTCATTATATTATTAAATTCTACATAATTTTTGTTTGCTTTTTCAGATCGTGGAAGGCATTAAATACATAGGAAATAAAGAATATCTTTGATAAACATTAATTTTCTGTGTAATAGAAAATGCCAGAAATAACTTCTTAATTATATTTTCATAAGAAATACATACTTTGAAAATACAGTTTGTAAATGAAACTCTGAACAAATTTACAATTACAAAGATTTCAGGACAATGAAATGTATGAATTTAAGAATTTTTATGCTCTCTCCAAAGATTTATAAATGAGAATTTTTCTAACCTAATTAAAAAAGTATCCCATGTAACTAAGTCAGAATTCACCTGTTGTTATATCTGTACCCAATCCTGATTGTCTTCTGTTGGTTTCCTTGTACTTCACTACACTTAGCATGTCCTGAATACTTAGTGGGTTAAAGAAAGAAGTAAATTTGCAAACCATATGTACTAATGTGGTTATTTCCAATGGAGTATTCTCAGAAAACAGACTGACTTTGTTTTCATTTTTTCTGATTTTTCCCGCATCACAATATCTCAAGTGGAATCGGATTTAAAGTGTTTTGTACTTTAAAATGTTAGTGGATGTCACTGAGCAGTGAATCTCTATGAAAAGCTATTACTTTCTGTGATATATGAAAATTAAAAAGTAAATTGTGAAGATACATTATTAAGAACCAGCATTTATTTCAAAATGGGCATTATTTTACAGTTCTGGAAATTGTATAAACCAAAATAGAAGTAAAAATAGAAACTGATAAATTTAAAAGGGCTAATGTCATTTGAATACCTATCTTCTGTAACTATCATGCCACACTGAAATTTCTTAAATGTTTCTAATAGTTGACTTAGAGTCTTAAATGAAAAGGAAAACACCAAGCTAGACAATAATTTAAAAGTGAGGTTATGTAGACTTTATAATGGAAATAGCACTAAAACTCAATTTGTTTTTTCTAGACTTCTTCCCAGTTTTATTTTGTTTGAGAGGAAGTAACATTTTTCTTAATACTAACAAAACCATTTTTTTACTAATAAAGATAATTATTAAAAAATGTCAGCAGTTTGTTGATTTAAAAATCTCATTGGAGAGAAAACATGTGGATTCCCAAAAAAGTTACTTTGTATCTCAGATACATTTAGATCCTTGAAATTTTTTTTGCCAATGACCTTCTTCAGCAAGTTCATAAATTTTTTATAAGTGGAAATATATCACAATATTTCTGCTTATTTAAATAAATTCAGTTTAGTTCTATTGTATTAAAATTTATTTAAAATTTTTGACTTGTTTATTGAAGTGGAAAAAGAAAATTCCTTGTTTTTGTTCTCCAAATAAAAATCGTGCTTGTAAATTATAGAAACATCTTAAGCTGGGTTTTTCTCCCTAAAATATCTCATTTGGAAATAATAAGAGAAAAATTAGAAATTAAAACAAGTTTAAAAACCCTCCTTGCACAAAGAAACAGAAAAAAATTAAAATCCTTCAAACTACCTCATCATTCAATCAATGTTCTTTTTTACGTAGGTAAGTTAAATATGTTACATGAAAAAGAATGTGGGAAATGTACCTAGAAAATGAGTGAAATGATACCGAAGAGCTTTAAGATGAAATAACATGGAAACTGCTCTGTTGATTTGGTTTCTGAATGTTGTAAATAAGGAGTTATGTAACTGTTTTTCTAGCCCTTTCTCCTTCCCTCTGATCTTTGAAGTGTGTCACTCTTTCATTTTGCCATTCAACAGTCTAACATGCAAAAGCTTTGTTCAGATAGTTTAATTTAATCACTGCCATTGGCTCAACAAGATGATAAAATCCCCTACGCTGTACAACAGCCAACATCCAGCTCACTGTTATCTGATACTGTTTGAAGCTTCTCTCATGAATGCATGCTGATAACACAAGAACTCCAAATATGTCATAAACAATATATTAATGTCCCAGTTGGAATTCCATTAGAGTAAGAAGTATATGAAGTTTAGGCCATTCAAGTGGGCCAACGTAATAAAATGTAATTTGAACTAATCTTCTCAAAGAATGTCCTGTGTTTGAAGCTGACAGTCTCCAATCACATGCAAAAGTAATTGATTGTTGACTGCTCTACAGACTTGAATCATGGCCTTTGTACTTCAAGCACCTTCCAGGAGTCTCAGCTAGAAGACAATCTGTCTCTTTGTTTGAATGAAAGACATATAAACTATAAATAATAAAACAAGCTATGGGTATTTTAATGAATATTGCTCATCTAGTTTGGAATTTGTGGAAACCTGAGACAGGAGTAATTTAAAGTCAAAACAAAACAGAACACTTATTCTTTGAAGTGTTAGTTTCAACAATCATGTCTTTAAGTTTTACTAACTTAAAATATATGAAAATATCACAAATATTTATATATAAAAAGCTTACTCAATTAAAAAAATGGCAAAACTATTGGACACAAGATGAAATTATAGTTTTGCAATTTCAGAAAGTATCTAGGAAATGTTTTTCTTCGTTTAGCATTAAAAATATGTGTGAAAGAATTGCTGACCCGATTAACTCAAATGCTACTTAATCAAGAAACTACCAAGAAAACAAAAATTTTGCTCCTGGTCACTGCAAAATGTTACAATATTAAAACACATATATAGTGCTTACTATGTCCACATGCTGTTCTAAGTGTTTTACTTATTCAAACTCTTTAAGCCTTATAACTCATTTTTATTTTTTTTGAGGCAGAGAGAGGCCGAGGAATTTGCTCAAGATCTTAGAACTATTGGCAGAAGTAGGATTTAAACCCAGGCAGTCTGTTCCAGAGTCTATGCTCTAAATAATTATGCTTCTATTGGACTCAGGAAGGGTCATGTTTATAACAACATAAAAAAACTATTTAAAAATCTTATTTTGGTGGACTTTGAAAGTTGGAGATGGCTAATCCAGACTAATGCAAGAATGATCTAATGCGCAAATATAGTTATGTTAATTCCACATGTAAATCTTGTCAGTGGTTCCCTACTTGTTAGCAGGTATGGAAGAAATTTCTACAACTTGAATTTTGCCTTCTGCATTTATCTTGTGTGCTCTAGTGACACTGATTATTTGTAGTCAATGGAATGCCTTTATTTTATTTTATTTTATTTTGCATTTCAATGGGCCTATTACTCGTTAGAGAAAAAAGTGAACATTTATTAAGTAATAAGCACTGTATCCAGGGATATGTCATTGAAAAGGACAGACAAAGATCTCTACCCTCTTGGAACTCACATTCTAGTGCAAAAAGACCAACCAGCAATGAGCATCATAGATAAGTAAATCATAGCATGTTAGAAGGTGATAAGCATGGGGAAAAGGATAGAACAAGGTAAGGAGAACTGAGAATGTGAGGTGGTAGTTTGAGAGGAAAGGTGAGATGCCATTTCATACAAGTCATTTGGGGTAAGTGAATTTTGAGTAAGACTTGAAGTTACTATTCTATTTAGCATATCAGTTTTGTACATGTCATGACCAAACTCACACTGTGGTCAAATAGTATTTTCTCCAGGGAAAGAAAGCATACCTAGAGAAACTCCCATGGCCCAAGGCACCCCCTAGACTATAAGCTTTTGGGTTTAAGTGGCACTTAGCACTTGAGTTTAAGTGTAACTGTATTGTTTCTACCACGATCTACATGGATTGCTAGTACTTTAAGGAGTTAAAGTGCATTTCTAAGAGTTTGAATGATGGCTAGGAAATAACCAGAGAGAATCAGGCTCAGATTTATTTTCTTAAGATACCTTGTTTGTATTTTCTCTGTAAATTAGTTACTGGAAATTTCATTGTGTACTGAATAAACTTGTCTTTACTTCATTGCATTTTCATAATGAATGAACGGCAAAATTGAATTAGATGGAAAATAGTTCTTACTTGTTCTGTATTTTTCCTTGAAACTAAGACTTCACTTCGCTATCTCACTGTTCAGTTATTTTTTTCCCTTACTGGTGTCCCTTGAGTACAAGAAAACAGCTTTAGTGTTACTAATTTCAGCAATTTTGAGTAAATAGAATTAGTAGTGTTACATATAAAGTCATTATAATGGCACCGTTTTGCATATTTTTAGCTTCCTTAGACTTTATTGGCAATATCATTACTCTATTTTATCTTAGTGAACAAAACAAGCTACCTAATATATGTAGTTTCAGTCTTCTGAAATTCATAACACATATCAACAACTATAAAAATACTTTTCAGGAAAGAATTCCAAGAGATTGATTGTTTTACTTTCTCTCTTAGGAAAGTGACCAAAAAAATCAATCACAATTGTTTTATAAATATGCCTACTATGCACCAAGTTCTGGCTTCCTCTTTAAACAAAATTTATCCATCCATTAAGTCATAAACAGATAAACAAAAATGAATTGTCATTTGTGTTATTTTATTAGTGTCATTGAGATTATGGCATATTATTGACGTCTTCAATGACATTTTACTTGAGGAGGCACAGTTTAACATGCACAAATCAAGATCAATATTGGATATGCATTAATTTTTTTCAAAAATGCTACAAAGCATTTTTTCTCTACGAATTTCCTGTTGATATAAATAGTTCTATAAAAATTATCATTGTGACCAAATGATAGCTTTAATTACAAAAAAATAGATTGTTATTTGCATTGCTACTTTGCATCCCAGATGGACCTACTGATCACTTTATTCGCTCACCCTTTCCCAAAATAAGTCTGGAGAGTTTGAAGCATTTTTGCTGATTTGATTTATTTTAATATCATTAATATTTTTTTCATTAGGAATCCCTAGTAGTTTAGCAGTTGTTACATTTTTACCTTCAGCGGATATATGAGCTGCAATGATACATTCTAAAATCTGGTGAATTGTGTAATATATAGTCATTCCTAGCACTTAGGTTCTTGAAATCATTTGCAGAGGATTATACTTTAAATATAGAGATTCTAACATTCCCAAATCATATTTTGGGCTTAACGAGTCTATGCAATTCAATGTGCAATTAATTATTTCCTATGTTACAGATATCAAGTGCTCTCATGATAGATGCTCATAATATTGTTTCTGCTGTTAATGATGAAAATATGAGAACATGTTAACTCAAGCGAATGTAACATATATATCCTTTAAAATTCTTTTGTGTGTTTCATCTGGCTCAAGTAACCCCTTTTTCCTTTAAAGTGGCCTGCTCTCATCCTTATCTCAAATGTATTTTTTTCTGCTTGAATGATAATTTTTTAAAAAAAATTATTTTCTCTTTGATTCAATTTCTCTCTCAATTTCAAGTTTCTGAATCTTATTTAAAGGCATCTCATATTTCTAATTATAAACATATTCTTTCTCTAATTAGATAATGAGTTCCCCAAGGCCAGAGACCACATTTTATTTCAATTACAAAAAAAAGTACTTTAGTGAGGTATGATTGACATACAAAAAGCTGTTCATATTTAATATATACAATTTGAGTTTGGAGATAAGTATATACTTATGAAATCATCATCACAGTCAATGTCATGAACATATCCATCATCCCCCAAAGTTCCTTCCTGCCCTCTTTATTTATTCTTGTGATAAAAACACTTAACATGATACCTATCCTCTAAGCAAATGTTTTAAGTATACTATACAATATTGTTAACTGCAGACATATGTTGTATGGTAGAACTCTAAGACTCATTCGTCTCCATAACTGAGATTTGTACCCTTCAACCAACACCTTCCAGTACCCTCACCCCCCACACCTATACCTGCATACTCTCTCAATCATTGGTAACCACTATTCTATTTTTCACTTCTATGTATTTAATTTGTTCAGATACCTTATAGAAGTGGGATCATGTAGTATTTGTCCTGTGTTTGGCCATTTCACTTAGCATAATGCCCTCTAGATTCATCTGTGTTCTTGCAAATGACAGGATTTCCTTCTTTTTTTAAGGCTGAATAATATTCCATCACATGTAAATATCATAGTTTCTTTATCCATTGATCTGTTGATGGACATTCAGGTTGCTTCCATGTCTTCACTATTGTGAATAACGCTGTAATGAAAACGGGAGTGCTCATGTTATATCTGCTCAAGATCCTGATTTCAATTCCTTTGGATATATACACAGAAGTGGGATTGCTAGATAATGTGGTGGTTCTATTTTTAGTTTTTTGAGGCCTATATTCTATTTTCAATAGTAGCTGCACTAATTTACGTTTTCACCAACAGTGTATAAGGGTTCCCTTTTCTTTGCATCCTCACCAACACTTGTTATCTTTCGTTTTTTGATAATAGCTATCCTAACAGGTGTGAGATAACATCTCATTTGGTCATGATTTGCATTTTCCCGATAATTAATGATGTTGACCACCTTTTCATGGATTTATTGGCCATTGTATATCTTCTTTAGAGAAATGTTTATTCAGGTCCTCTGTCCATTATTTTAAATAATTTTTTTCAATTA